>NC_139551.1:1569912-1714054 GCF_965153285.1 Podarcis tiliguerta | reverse complement strand
AGTGGTGTTAAACTTTATGGGGCGGGAAGTTAGTGGAAGCAAGGGAAGGGGGGGCGAGAGAGAGGGGGTCTTCTTTCCACCTCCCAGTTAAATGTTCTTTTTTTGGTGGGGGGTTGCTACTGCTACTGTATCTAGAACTATTTGAAAGTTCTGTTTTTTGTGTCGGGGGGGGGGGCGGGTCCAGCCTCCCCATTTTCCTGCCTCGTGGACTTAAGGAATAGAGTCAGGCCACATTGTGCTTGTTGGCTCTGTGTGTGTGTTGTTGTGTTGTTGTTGTTGTTGTCTTATATTTTTTACACTAGCAGCTTTTGAATTCCAGGAGTTTATTTTTCCTTGAGGTGTGTGTGTGGGGGGGGGAAATACCCCGAATTTCACACCCAATTCACCCCATTAACAACCACCTACAGTATATCAGATTGTATCAAATTCTATCAAACTGTACAATTGTACAGTTCCCTGGCTGCAACTTTCCCCCACAAATTTACCTGTGCAAATGGCTTGATGCTTGATGGGGAGGTGTGGGGCAACCCCAGAGTTGTTCCCAAAGGTGGGCGTGATCCAGAGTTTGTCTCCCAGAGAGTTTTTTTAACCGTCCCTTCGAATATACACTTCTGCCTATCCGGACTTTCTGCTGCTGGTGGCTAGTGCGTCTGAGAAAGTAATGTATATAGTTACATCATAATCTCTCCCGTTTTAATCCCCCATTTTTTATTCCTCTTGCTCGACGTCCCATAATTTCTGCCGGCCACTGTGCACCATCCCACGCCTGCCCGCTGACCCTGAAAGATCCAGTAAATAAGAATTACGAATGGCTTGAGTTTTGTGTTTTCCCAGGTAGGCCTCTACCACATGGGCAGATAATTCCTCTTTTACAGGTTCCCAGTCTCCCCCTTCTCACAAGCCAGCCTTTCCCAGATACGCTCCCCAAATTTAATACCCACCACGGATTTTATTCTCTGTCCCCCCCCCCCACACACACACCCCACACCTCCCCTTATTGTTAGCAAAATGAAGCCATAGAATGCATCGCTCTTTGGGCACAAAACAATCCTTACGAAGGAGCTCCCCAGATAAAGCTGAGCTTTTGGACAAAAAGAAATGACTTCAGGGAAGTTTGGGCCATTGGTGGTTTTCTTAAAAGGCCGCTTGATGTTTTTGGGGGGGTTTTGCACGTGTTTGCTTGTCTGAAACAATTGATTTAGCCTGTTTGTGGACATCAGTTTGCCTTTTTCTGTCTCCTCCCTCCCTCCCTCCCAAATACACACACACACACACACACACACACAACACCATCCTAAGTTTTGTCCAAAGTCCCATTGTGTGTGCAAATTTCCTGTACCTCCTGGTAGTCTGCGCCTTAACCAGGGAGCCCAAAATACATTTTATTCTGCCTTGTCTATGCAGACAACCTGGACGCTTGTTTAGCACAAGTTGCTGTCGGAAGATATATTTATATTTCTGTGTGCATGTGGAATTACGAGGACGTAATATTAATGGAGTCGCCGTTTCCCCCCCATACACCCCAGGCCCACAATCCTCTGTTTAAACGTGGAAAGACATATTTATGGTATTTCTGTATATGTGCTGATCTTTCGGACACCAGCAAGGTTTGCGCCGTAAATCCTCTGATTTAGCAACTCTGTTTGTGTGTAGCTTGCAAAAATAGGATAGCTCATATTTGTCTCTCTGGGCTGAACTGTAATACCATAATGGTGGCACTTGCAATTATTTTGCAATTATTTTTATTTTGGAGGGGTCTGCATGCAAAAGAGATGTCTTGTCTGCTGAATTAAACTCATTTTTTTTTTGGGGGGGAGGTCTGCCTGTCTGTGGGATTCCCCCCCCCCCAGTAGTAAAAAGCTCTCACTGTGTGTGAATGGCAGCTGCAGGGAGCTTTGTGTGTGTGCCTTTCTACAAACTTTTCTTGCGAGTGCACACGAGGCCGGACCTGCCCCCTTCTTCTGCTTTGTGTGCGATGCCTTCCTCTCCCCCCCCCCCCCGCCGCCTCGCCCCCACCCCATTTTCCCCCAGAGTGTGTGTTAAATTGCACTGGGGGTCGACCGCTTCGATTGTGAAGTATTGGTGACCCTGCCTGCTGGGTTTTTTTAAAATATATATATTATTACAAAAGTGGGTGCTGTGGGAATTGGTTTTGGAGGACAAGAAAGGGGGGGAGAGAGAGAGAGATGGAGGGAGGGAGAAGGGGAGGGATGCAGTCGAAAAAGGAGGAGGGTTGGGTGAGACTGGCTAGAAACTCTTTGTCCTAAACTCATAAAACTCTCAGCCCTGGCAGGAGAAGGCTCACGAACTGAGTCAGGTTGAAGTGCAATAGGGGAGGGAGTTTTTTTCTTTGGGGGGGGCGGGAAGGTAGAAATCCCCCTTTTAATTCCACAATATTTTTTGTGTGCGGAGGCGTGGCCTTTCCGTATACCGAATTTTTTTATTTTTTACGGAGGCAGGTGCAGAGCAGAACCGGGCCTTGCCCGTGTCGTCGTCGTCCCCCCATATTTTTTGCCCTTGGGTCTTGATCTGTCCTTGCCCTTTTTTCATGTGGGGGGTGGGGTTTGCAGAGAGCGAAGGGGCAGGCCTGGGAACACACACACACACCCCCAAGGCCTGGGACCCCCGGTCTCCTTCCCAGACCAGCGAGAACCCCGGTATCCCACACATTTCCAGCAACGCCTTAGGGTGGCAAGATGCATAAGCTGTTTTGGGGGGTTTTGCCCGCTGGGTGGAGGAATGTATGCGTGGGATAAATCCTCCCCACAGCTTGACCCCCCCCCAAACCATCCCAGAATGCAAGGAAGCAGTCAATATTGACATTACATTTTTCACCCATGCAACAATATCCATATCTGTAGAAACATTCGATGGGGAAGCGAAATTCTTTGTGGGTGGCACGGGTCCCTGTGTCCTGACTGACCTGACCCCCCCAAGGGCGTGTGGTTTGATACATATTTACCTTGCTTCTCTCCCCCCCCCCCCCCAAATTGCCACCTGCTAGTAAATTTCTCTTCCCAACCCAGGAACACACAGGTCTCCGGATCAGCAAAGAATATATTGCTTTTGAGCACAGATTTTTTAAAAAACACATTATTTTTTGCCCCCCTCCCCAATCCCCAGTTGGCTTCTCAGTTTTAAATGCGGCCTGAGGAAAGCCGGCGTAAAGAAAAAGATAAAAATTGCCAGGTGTTTTTGGAGATGCCCCTTCTAAATTCTTAAACATGATGTAAAATAGAAGCCGGGTTGTGCTGGGGACGACGACACACACGCAATCTAAATAGCAGGTTTGTTGTTTTATTTAAAAAACGAAGGCAGGTTTGGATGGGTTTGCATACTCAGAAGTAAGGCCTCCGCCTTTAACAAGGCTTAATCCTGCACCAAGTAAACAGGGGAGATGTTGTGTTGTTGTGCTTCAGTCCGGAGCCTGCTTACATGGGAGTAAGCCCTCACTGGACCCAGTGGGATTTCCCACGGAGTAAACATGCATTCGATTCTTCCACTCTTCAAATGTCTGTTTAATGTGGACTAACAGCTTTGCAAGTAGGGACGCGGGTGGCGCTGTGGTCTAAACCACAGAGCCTAGGGCTTGCCGATCAGAAGGTCGGTGGTTCAAATCCCTGTGATAGAGTGAGCTCCCGTTGCTCGGTCCCTGCTCCTGCCAACCTAGCAGTTCGAAAGCACGTCAAAGTGCAAGTAGATAAATAGGTACCGCTCCAGCGGGAAGGTAAACGGCGTTTCCGTGTGCTGCTCTGGCTCGCCAGAAGAGGCTTAGTCCTGCTGGCCACATGACCCGGAAGCTGTGCGCCGGCTCCCTCAGCCAGTAAAGCGAGATGAGCGCCGCAACCCCAGAGTCGGCCACGACTGGACCTAATGGTCAGGGGTCCCTTTACTTTTATATCATCATCATCATTACATTTAGCTCCCACCTTTTTACCAAAGCTCACGACAACCCTGTGAGGTGGATTAGCCTGAGAGATGTTGGCCGAGACGAGGTCTCCTCATCAGCTTTGGGCTGGAGTGTGATTCGAACCCTGCTCTCCCAGGTCCCTAGTCCCGCGCTCTAACCGCACGAAGAATAAATTTACCTTGCACTTTGCAGCAACCGAGCACATTTGGGGAGGCCAGAGTAGAAACCGACAGCTATCTCATTTTAGTGTGGCCATTGTGGTCAAGAGGAAATCTGCTTCCTTCCAAAACAAATGAAAAGCAAATACCGTATTTTTCGCTCTATAAGATGCACCAGACCACAAGACGCACCTAGTTTTTGGAGGAGGAAAACAAGAAAAAAATATTCTGACTCTCAGAAGCCAGAACAGCAAGAGGGATCGCTGCGCAGCGAAAGCAGCAATCCCTCTTGCTGGTCTGGCTTCTGGGATAGCTGCGCAGCCTGCATTCGCTCCATAAGACGCACACACATTTCCCCTTACTTTTTAGGAGGGAAAAAGTGAGTCTTATAGAGCAAAAAATACGGTAAATCTGGGGATCTGGTCCTGTTGCTGTAATACTCTTGGAGATGTTAGCCAGTCCTCTCCTGTGTGTGTATCCAGCAATGTTTGCTGGCAACAGAGCATGCGCAAAGTGCAATTTCCTTGCAACGCCACCCCGGCCTTTCTCAGAAACAAGCATATCTATTTTGTTTTTGCATTAAATGGACGTTTTACCGCAGTGAGTTCCGCAGGTTTCATTCTGCGTCTGTTTCCTTTTGTCCGTCGTGTGACCCCGAGCTTGGTGGTGTTTCTCGAACCCGCAGTCGCAGGGCAACATTGGGCAAAAGCTTCCTGCGTTGCCAAGGGGCTGGACTAAATCGGGTCAGCAAACTTTTTCAGCAGGGGGCTGGTCCACTGTCCCTCAAACCTTGGGGGGGGGGTTGGACTATATTTTGAAAAAATAATAATGAACGAATTCCTATGCCCCACAAATAACCCAGAGATGCATTTTAATTAAAAGGACACATTCTGCTCATGTAAAAACACGCTGATTTCTGGACCGTCCGTGGGCCAGATTGAGAAGGCAATTGGGCCGGATCCGGCCCCCGGGCCTTACTTTGCCTACCCATGGACTAAATGACCGCAGTTCCATTTTTATTTTCTCATACCGACCCTTGAAACTGGTGGATCTGTGACCCTTAACCGCGGGCGCATTATGGACCAAAGGAGCGTAGGATAAAAAGCCCTCGATTGCAACTTTGGAGTGTCGGATCCAGAAGTTGCTGGAGCAGCTTCTGTGCTGGGGGAAAAGCTGCTGTTTTTTGGCTGGTGGCTTCGAGATATTTCTGGACTCCTGTCTTTTGGCCCTGCTGGCTGTGGTTGAGCAAATCCTTCAACATCTGAAGGGATACAGGTTTCATAAGAACCGAGAACCTGCGAGTTGAAAGGGAACTCCAAAGGACATCTATCCCAGCCCGCGGCAATGCCAGGGGTCTCAAGACACGGTCTCCCATCCAATTCCAAACCATGCCGGGCCCTGCTTAGCTTTGCAAAGCTGTGAGCAGTTTTATCGCTGAATGGACCCGTCCTTTCTCTAAGAAGAGAAGAGGAATTCTCTTCCCTGGGGGAATTTCAGGCCAGGGTCATTCTCAGCCCCACCTAGAGATGCTTGTGGGGGGTGTCAGAACCTGGGAACTTAAGCGTTCAAAGTAGGTACTCATGACGCTTCTTCCCGAAATTAAACAAGGTTCTAGTCCTCATTGTTTCCAAAGTGAAAACTGCTTTAAACTGAATCAGATCCTTGCTCAGTGCTGTCTCAGCCAATTCTGTCTACACCGTATAACACCAGTCCTGAAAGACCTACATTGGCTCCCAGGATGTTTCCAAGCACCATTCAAAGCATGGGTAGGCAAACTAAGGCCCTGGGGTCAGATCTGGTCCAATCGCCTTCTTAATCCGGCCCATAGATGGTCCAGGAATCAGTGTGTTTTTACATGAGTAGAATGTGTCCTTTTATTGAAAATGCATCTCTGGGTTATTTGTGGGGCATAGGAATTCGTTCATTTTTTCCCCCAAAATATAGTCCGGCCCCCCACAGGGTCTGAGGGACAGTGGACCGGCCCCCTGCTGAAAAAGTTGGCTGACCCCTGATTCAAAGTGTTGCTGCTGACCTTGAAAGCCCTAAATGGCCCAGTATACCTGAAGGAGCATCTCCACCCCGGACACCAGGGTCCATCTCCCGAGGGCCTTCTGGCGGTTCCCTCCCTGTGAGAAGTGAGGTTACAGGGAACCAGGCAGAGGGCCTTCTCTGTGGTGGCCCCCGCCCTGTGGAACGCCCTCCCATCAGATGTTAAGGAAATAAACAGCTATCTTTTAGAAGACATCTGAAGGCAGCCCTGTTTAGGGAAGCTTTTAATGTTTGAAGTTTTATTCTGTTTTTATATGTACTGGAGCCGCCCAGAGTGGCTGATGGGAAAATCAGAGAGCCAGTATGGTTTATTACTGGGAGCATCTCAACCTCCATTGTTCTGCCCGGACACTGAGGTCCATCTCCCAAGGGCCTTCTGGCGGTTCCCTCCCTGCGAGAACCGAGGTTACAGGGAAGCAAGCAGAGGGCCTTCTTGGTGGTGGCGCCCTCCCATCAGATGTCAAGGAAATAAACAACTCTCTGACTTTTAGAAGACACCTGAAGGCAGCCCTGTTGAAGGAAGCTTTTCATGTTTGAAGTTTTATTCTGTTTTTCTATGTACTGGAAGCCGCCCAGAGTGGCTGATGGGAAAATCAGAGAGCCACTATGGTCTAGGGCTTAGAGTGGCAGACATATGACAGCTCTGTTAGACCCGGGACAAGCGAATTGTTGTACTAGCAAGCGATATAGTTGAGATAATAGAACTGTAGCATTGGGAGGGGTGCCTAGTTATATATCTTGAGTTTCTAGCACTGCACTGCACCTGTCGGAGACATTATGATCCCGAAAGGCTTTCCTCAAAGTTGTAACCTGCAAGATCCAATTCTATACCTGATTAAATATTTTGTGGGTGGTTCTGTTTTGTGTGTGTGTTTGTATGTAGGGGTGGTTTGCAATAGGACAGACCCCCCCAATTTGACCTTCCAGATGTTTTGGGACTACAATTCCCATCATCCCTGACTGCTGGTCCTGTTAGCTAGGGATGATGGGAGTGTAGTCCCAAAACATCTGGAGGGCCAAGTTTGGGGGTGCCTGCAATAGAGTATTGGGCTGTGGCCAACTCATTTCCCCTCTTGAGTAAGGAAAGCAAGGGAGCCATAACTTTCTTTCTCTAATGGGTCTATTCTGAGTTGGACCGGCTCTGGATAACAACCCATTATCGGAGTTTTAAGGGCTCATTCCGGCTGGACGTAAGTGTTCCAGGGAATATATATTTATAATATTCCTGCGTGGGGTGGTGGTCTTACGGACACCGGTAAGGTTTGCACGGTATTAAAGGATTATCTGATTCTGTAGTTGTGTGTAGGTTTTCTCGAGCAAATATGTGTAAAAAGAAGAAGCCCTACATCATAGCTGTCAACTTACAAATTTGAAAATAAGGGACCAGCAGCCTTGAAAATAAGGGATCAGCAGCCAAAATAAGGGATCAACAATTACTTTGATAAAGTACATATTTTGTTGCGTGCAAATGGCTTTAGATTCCTATTAGGTCCATAAATGACCATATAGCATATATTCAACACAAAAAAAGCAACAATTTGTTGTTGACAAAGGACAGCTGGACATAGAAAGGGCCCCATTACCTTCAGTAGCTTATTTAAGGGACATCATCAATAAGGGACAGCAGCGGGACATGGCGCTGGGTTAAGGGACTGTCCCGCCAAATAAGGGACGCTTGACAGCTATGCCCTGCATCCACTGAACTTTGGAGACGGAGGTTAATTGGGAGAAGGGAAGTGGTGGGGAGAAGCCACTCGCTCTCAGAGTCCATGCAATACTTTGTGGCCTGTTCCTGCCACGCTGAAGTGTGCAGTACACAATTGCCAAATGCATGTGTGTGTCAGAAAAGCAGCTGGTTGGTAACACCCAGGGGTGCACCCTGGTGATTCTTCCCCCCCCCCCATCCACTAAGCTTTGGAGACGGAGGTTAATTGGGAGAAGGGAAGTGATGGGGGGCAGCCACTTGCTTTCAGAGTCCATGCAATGCTTTGCGGCTTGTTCCATCCACACTGAAGCTTGCAAGTTGCAGGCACAGTCCTAATAATAATAATAATAATAATAATAATAATAATAAATTTTATTTATATCCTGCCCTCCCCAGCCGAAGCCGGGCTCAGGGCGGCTAACAACAATACAATAGTAAAGTTAAAGGTACCCCTGCCCATACGGGCCAGTCTTGGCAGACTCTAGGGTTGTGCGCCCATCTCACTCAAGAGGCCGGGGGCCAGCGCTGTCCGCAGACACTTCCGGGTCACGTGGCCAGCGTGACATCGCTGCTCTGGCGAGCCAGAGCTGCACACGTAAACGCCGTTTACCTTCCCGCTAGTAAGCAGTCCCTATTTATCTACTTGCACCCGGGAGTGCTTTCGAACTGCTAGGTTGGCAGGCGCTGGGACCGAACAACGGGAGCGCACCCCGCCACGGGGATTCGAACCGCCAACCTTTTGATCGTCAAGCCCTAGGTGCTGAGGCTTTTACCCACAGCGCCACCCGCGTCCTAATACAATAGTACAACATTCTAAAATCATTATAAAATTAATTCAAATCAAATAGATGGCAACCATTGGGGTAGAATTCTGTGAAGATTGCCAGAGGAGGGAGTCAGGCTGTGCCCTGGCCAAAGGCCTGGTAGAGCAGCTCTGTCTTGCAGGCCCTGCGGAAAGATGTCAAGTCCCGCAGGGCCCTGGTCTCTTGTGACAGAGCGTTCCACCAGATCGGAGCCACAGGCGAAAAAGCCCTGGCTCTAGTTGAGGCCAGCCTAACCTCTCTGTGGTCTGGGACCTTCAAGATGTTTTGGTTTGAAGACCGTAAGTTCCTCTGTGGGACATACTTAATACCTTTACTGTCGATGTTAAAGACCCTCTCGCTCACCTGGAGATTCGAGCCCACCTGGCGGTCGGACAACCCTAGAAGCCAGAACAGGGGGGTCTCCAACGTTGTGCCCTCAGTGGCCTTTTCCCAGTGTCCGTGCCAGTGTTGGAGATCTGCAAGGTGTATTTTCTCTGGGTGACCTCTTCCACGGCGTTCGAAATTTGCCAGGCGTATTTTGCACCTCGCTTTCGGCCGCTTGCGACCGTGTGAAGACGCCCAGGTGCCAGGATGATGTCTGACGTCTCCGCCATCGGGGGATCCTCAGATCTGGACATTTAAGACCCCACCCCGTAGAATCCTATCTGCCATATTTTATCCGCACCATTGGAACGGAACGGCCTAGGTCCAGTATCCCTGAAGGAGCGTCTCCACCTCCATCGTTCAGCCCGGACACCGGGGTCCATCTCCTGAGGGCCTTCTGGTGGTTCCCTGACTGCGAGAAGATAAGTTACAGGGAACCAGGCAGAGGGCCTTCTCAGTGGTGGCGCCCGCCCTGTGGAACGCCCTCCCAGCAGATGTCAAGGAAATAAATAACTACCAGACTTTTAGAAGACATCTGAAGGCAGCCCTGTTTAGGGAAGCATTTAATGTTTAATAGGTTATTGTATTTTAGTGTTTCGTTGGAAGCCGCCCAGAGTGGCTGGGGAAACCAAGCCAGATGGGCGGGGTATAATAAATTATTATTATTATTAAATGAATTTCAGAGACCAAAATTCTACTTTTGTGCAGCCTGAGTGAGAGCTGCGAACGGCGTTCTAGCGAATTCTTGTCGCTTGTTTTCGCTTCCCCCTGTTCACCATTGGGAAGAATATTCCCACGTTATGAATGGCCCGTGTCCCCATTCAGAAGAAGAAGTCAGAAGAGGCCAAGATACACCTGGACTGTCCTTGGATCAGGGACTTTCCTCCTTTTAAGTTCCCAGGCCTCTTAGCCCAGTTCAAGGTTGTCCTCCAAACTCCCAGCCAGATGTTCAGCTGAGAATCCGTCTCAGCCAGCCCATCCTTTGCAAAATAGGACTTTAGGACCATCTTAGGTTCCGCTTTGGCAACCAGGAGCCGTTTGGTGTCAAGCTTATATATCTGAGTTTCTAACACTCTCAGAAACGCACAAACTTGAGAAAAGCATTCTGCTATCGTCAAAAGAATAAGCGTTGGGCATGATTATGTGAAGGTTTGTGGGGTATTTCTGCCCCCCAGTTCTCATGCCTATTTTGGTGGGGAGTAAAGGGGGGAAGGGGATGTGGGTGGCGCTGTGGGTTAAAGCCTCAGTGCCTAGGGCTTGCCGATCGAAAGGTCGGCGGTTCGAATCCCCGCGGCGGGGTGCGCTCCCGCTGTTCGGTCCCAGCGCCTGCCAACCTAGCAGTTCGAAAGCACCCCTGGGTGCAAGTAGATAAATAGGGACCGCTTACCAGCGGGAAGGTAAACGGCGTTTCCGTGTGCGGCTCTGGCTCGCCAGATGCAGCTTGTCACGCTGGCCACGTGACCCGGAAGTGTCTCCGGACAGCGCTGGCCCCTGGCCTCTTTGAGTGAGATGGGCGCACAAACCTAGAGTCTGTCAAGGCTGGCCCGTACGGGCAAGGGTACCTTTACCTTTACCTAAAGGGGGGAAACTGGCCCTACCCCTTCTTTTTCTGAAAACCTCCTCCTTCCCAAGGCTTTAGCATCTCTATTTGCGTGCTGTTTTCTCTCTTGAGTAAGGGACGCGGGTGGCACTGTGGGTTAAACCACAGAGCCTAGGACTTGCCGATCAGAAGGTCGGCGGTTCGAATCCCCGCAATGACGGGGTGAGCTCCCGTTGCTCGGTCCCTGCTCCTACCCACCTAGCAGTTCGAAAGCACCTCAAAGTGCAAGTAGATAAATAGGTACCGCTCCAGCGGGAAGGTAAACAGCGTTTCTGTGTGCTGCTCTGCTTCGCCAGAAGCGGCTTAGTCCTGCTGGCCACATGACCCGGAAGCTGTATGCCGGCTCCCTCGGCCAGTAAAGCGAGATGAGCGCCGCAACCCCAGAGTCGGCCACCACTGGACCTAATGGTCAGGGGTCCCTTTACCTTTACCTTTAGTCTAGTTGTGGTCTAAATCACTGAGCCTCCTGTGCTTGCCGATTGGAAGGTCGGCGGTTCAAATCCCCGCAATGACGGGGTGAGCTCCTGTTGCTCAGTCCCAGCTCCTGCCAACCTAGCAGTTCGAAAGCTCTTCAAAGTGCAAGGAGATAAATAGGTACCGCTCCGGCGGGAAGGTAAACAGAGTTGGCCACGACTGGACCTAATGGTCAGGGATCCCTTTACCTTTTCTTCTCTCTTGAGTAGTGATAGTTTATCGTTTTTCCATGGATTGCCATTCCATGGATGATGTAGAGCCTCGAAAGGTACCCAGGATAGAAGTGCTCTCTATTTCCCACTCCCTTCCCTTCCTGCAAAAATAAAAATTCTGTTTTCATTTCACAAATTTGCCACCCACCCCTGCAAAAACTGTGGACTTCACCAGATACCAATGTTATAAATATGAAATTGGGAACTGCTAAATATGTGATATGATAAAATCCAGATCGGAGGCTGTCCAGGAAGTCTTTCAGCAATGTAAATATACCGGGGAATAAGAAGAAAAGAAATCTTCTTTTATTTTGTGCGGTTTTATTGTTGTTAAGGGACGCGGGTGGCGCTGTGGGTAAAACCTCAGTGCCTAGGACTTGCCGATCGCATGGTCGGCGGTTCGAATCCCCACGGCGGGGTGAGCTCCCGTCGTCCGGTCCCAGCTCCTGCCAACCTAGCAGTTTGAAAGGACAATTAAGTGCAAGTAGATAAATAGGTACTGCTTTCTAGCGGTAAGGTAAACGGCGTTCTGTGTGCTGCTCTGGTGCCGGTTCGCTGGAGCAGCTTCGTCACGCTGGCCACGTGACCCGGAAGTGTCTGCAGACAGCGCTGGCCCCCGGCCTCTTGAGTGAGATGGGGGCACAACCCTAGAGTCTGTCAAGACTGGCCCGTACGGGCAGGGGTACCTTTACCTTTACCTTTATTGTTGTTAAGTTTTTATGTTGTGTCAAATGTAATGTTTTTCTTTTGTGTTTTTGTCTGTGTGTTATGAGAGAAAACTAATAATTTTTTTGGGGGGGGGCAGAAACTGTGGATGTCACCTTGCAGTCCGTCTAGCCCAGAAATCAGGGGTGGAACATTTGGAGAAAAATAAATCAAAGTGTTTGCGGGGGTGAATTTGCCGATCCTCCATTCAATTTCACTTGTGGATTTGAAAGCAGATCCATGCATGAGGGGATAGTTTTGCAAAATGAAACGTTTACCGTATTTTTCGCTCTACAAGACGCACCAGACCACAAGACGCACCTAGTTTTTGGAGGAGGAAAACAAGGAAAAAAATATTCTGAATCCCAGAAGCCAGAACAGCAAGAGGGATCTCTGCGCAGCGAAAGCAGCAATCCCTCTTGCTGTTCTGGCTTCTGGGATAGCTGCGCAGCCTGCATTCGCTCCATAAGACGCACACACATTTCCCCTTACTTTTTAGGAGGGGGAAAAGTGAGTCTTATGGAGCAAAAAATACGGTATTTCTGGGTGGTTTTGTTCCTCCGTTTCGCAAATATTATTTTAAAGTAAAAAATATATAAACAAATCTCTTTTTCTTTCTCTCCCTCCTCTCCTCTCTCTGTTCCCATCCCATCCTCTTCCTCCTCTTTGTCGGTGTGGAATAATTATAATAAAAAGGACGGACTACGTTTGAATCTGGGGGGAATATGAACCAACAGCAGAGAATGGCCGCAGCCGGGACCGACAAAGAGCTGAGTGACCTCCTAGATTTCAGTATGGTAAGTGAGACTCTAGTTATTTGTCTTTTTGCGGAGGGGTTTTAAGCACATGTGAACACGAGGGGAGGGAACGGTGGCGTTACGCTGGATTGGGTGTGTTGGAGTGAGGGAGTCGGACGGAGGCAACTCACAAGGAGGCGAGCGGTTGCGGGTACCAACTTGTTTGTTCCTCGTCGCAGTATCAAGGGGGACGTGTAATTGCTACGGTCTCCTTGTTGTGAAGGCTTGGAGAGGGTGGGGGCGGAGTAGGGGAAGGAGGGAGGGAGGGAGAGAGAGAGAGAGAGAGAGAAGGAAGAAAAGGAAGGAAGGCGAGAGAGAGAATGAGAGAGAAGGAAGGAGAGAGGGAAGGAAGGAAGGAAGGAAGGAAGGAAGGAAGGAAGGAAGGAGAGAGAGAAGGAAAGAGAGAGAAAAAGAAAGGAAGGAGAGAGAAAGGGGGGAAGGAAGGAAGGAAGGAAGGAGAGAGAGAGAGAGAGAGAGAGAGAGAGAGAGAGAAGGAAGGAGAGAGGGAGGGAAGGAAGGAAGGAAGGAGAGAGAGAGAGAAGGAAAGAGAGGAAAAGAAGGAAGGAAGGAGAGAGAGAGAGAAGGAAGAAAGAAGGAAGGAAGGAGAGAGAGAGAGAAGGAAGGAAGGCGTATGGGAAGGAAGGAGAGAGAGAGAGAGAGAGAGAGAGAGAGAAGGAAGGAGAACCAAAAACACCATGGTGGGCATCACCTTTAAAAGCAATTACAATAAAAAAAGAAAAATATGGAATTAGAATGGGCTACATATAAAGATCTGATTAAGGAAAAGAGATCTAAGGAAAAAGAGAATAAATTGGTAATTAAAGATTATGAGGAAATTAAACAACATCTGACAGGTTGGATCCAGTACCATCAATTGCGTGAAGTGTTCAGGTCAGATAAGAAAAGAGGTTTCTCAAACGAACCTTTGTTATTAGAAAAAGTGTTATTACGAAACAAAACTAAGGTAATATCAAAAAAGTATGATACATTATTGGAGTGGGAGGTCAAAGACGAACAGGTCAAGGAGGTAATGATCAAGTGGGCTTTAGATATTGGGGAGATTTCTCCTTTCTCAAGTAGGAGTGCCTCCTCTAAGAAGAGGCATTCTCCCATTTCTCGGGCGCCTTCTGCTGATTTTCTTGAGGGAAGCCGAACGGAGGCAGACTTATGGCGGGTGACATGCGGTCAGAGGAGAGCGTTGTGTCACGCCTTGGAAGGGCGTGTGGTCTTGACTTTTTAAGATAAGGAGCCTTGGAAGGAGGCCAGGGAGAGGCGCCACGTCACGGAGAGAGATAAAACTCAACCCAGAGAGTGACAGCTGACAGCGTCGGTCTCTTTTCTCTTCTCTAGTCCATTTGGTCAGGCAAGGGGTCACCCGGGTTGCTAAATTCTGCACATTATATGAACACGGTTTCTCGAAATTCGGTGCCTGCTAGATGCATAGAGCGATGCGGGTGGCGCTGTGGGTTAAACCACAGAACCTAGGACTTGCCGATCAGAAGGTCGGCGGTTCGAATCCCCGCAACGGGGTGAGCTCCCATTGCTCGGTCCCTGCTCCTGCCAACCTAGCAGTTCAAAAGCACGTCAAAGTGCAAGTAGATAAATAGCTACCACTCTGGTGGGAAGGTAAACGGCGTTTCCATGCATGTGGGTTAAACCACTGAGCCTAAGACTTGCCGATCAGAAGGTTGGCGGTTCGAATCCCCGCAATGACGGGGTGAGCTCCTGTCGCTCAGTCCCTGCTCCTGCCCACCTAACAGTTCGAAAGCACGTCAAAGTGCAAGTAGATAAATAGGTACCACTCTGGCGGGAAGTTAAACGGTGTTTCCGTGCTCTGCTCTGCTTTGCTAGAAGCGGCTTAGTCCTGCTGGCCACATGACCCGGAAGCTGTACGCCGGCTCCCTCAGCCAGTAAAGCGAGATGAGCGCCGCAACCCCAGAGTCGGCCACGACTGGACCTAATGGTCAGGGGTCCCTTTACCTAGATGCATAGAATTGTAGATTTGGGATTCCGAATGGCTCCTTTCGTATTTCTGTGCCAGGTCTCTCTGTGTGTATGTGTCGTTGTTTTAGCACACTGCATCATGGGAGCTGTAGTCCTCCAGCGCTGCACGCATTGAAGGTGGTTTTTCCACACTGCATGGGAAATTAGAGAGGGAGGGAGGGAGGGAGGGAGGGAGGGAGAAACTTAAGGGAACTCCTGCGTTCTGTTGTTGAATTTGTTTCCTTTGCACGTCTGCAAATCTGTTTCTTTTTCTGACGCTGCGTAAAAAGCTTCAGAAGGGAGGATGGAGGTTGTCTGCGTTTTAAGGTGGCGGTGGAGGGAAAATTTAAAGGCGTAGTTTTGCATCCCTCGAACTTCAGGGAATATCTCTGCTTTCTTAAATGCCTGGTCTGGTTACGATGCTTTAAAGCGCCGCAGGTGGAATTGATCTTAAGACAGAACATAGGAAGTCCATCTAGTGCAGTATTTCTTACACTGACCGGCAGCGCTAGGGGTTGCCCTATGTCTGGAATTTCCTGGACGTAGCCAGAACACTGCAGTTCCCGGAAGCAGCGCCCAGGCAGAAAGCGCTGAAAGGTCTGCGAAAATCCAATGTTGGAAGTCTTGTTGTTGTTGAGTCGTTTACTGGTGTCCACCTCTTTGTGACCCCCTGGACCAGAGCACGCCAGGCCCTCCTGTCTTCCACTGCCTCCCGCAGTTTGGTCAAACTCCTGCTGGTAGCTTCGAGAACACTGTCCCACCATCTCGTCCTCCATCGTCCCCTTCTCCTTGTGCCCTCCATCTTTCCCAACATCAGGGTCTTTTCCAGGGAGTCTTCTCTTCTCATGAGGTGGCCAAAGTATTGGAGCCTCAGCTTCAGGATCTGTCCGTCCTGTGAACACTCAGGGCTGATTTCCTTCAGAATGGATACGTTTGATCTTCTTGCAGTCCATGGGACTCTCCAGAGTCTCCTCCAGCACCAGGCACAAGGAGAAGGGGATGACAGAGGACGAGATGGTGGGACAGTGTTCTCGAAGCTACCAGCATGAGTTTGACCAAACTGCGGGAGGCAGTGGAAGACGGGAGGGCCTGGCGTGCTCTGGTCCAGGGGGTCACGAAGAGGCGGACACGACTAAACGACTAAACAACAACAACAAATCATTCCTCTTCCCAGATCCCAGTTGAATAGAAAGCACAGAAGAGGAACAAATCAAAGATGCATATTTTCACAGGTCTTTCCTGCAAAACGTTGACCAGGAAGACTGCAAGTGTGTTTGGAGTTGGAGAGATCTGCTTATTCATTGATCTGGGGCCAAAACTTGTTTATATTGCTGTGATCACATGGGCAGTTTCCGATTTATCTGAATGTTTTTGAAGGGGGGGGTTGTTGAAGTTAGGGTTGCCGTACGTCAAAACTTCATTTGCAACTTTGGCCATTAAAAAAAAAAGCTAAACTTTTGCATCCGAATTTTTGCTTTCAACCCTAGGTGATAAATTGAAATTTCTGATTGGTGTCAGAGCTGTCTGCTTTTTGTGCGACTTTTCAGCAATAGATTTTGCTTCTTTGACTCTTGTTCTTGTGGGGGGGGGTGTAGCATACTTAAAAAAGCAAGGGGGGTGGTCAGATTAGTTTGCAACTAGAGGCGAGCAGAAATTTCCTGGGCATTGTTTTTTTTAATTTTTTAATTTTGCTTCCCCACCCAATCTATTAAAAAGCAGCGGAACAGATTTCCTTAGAAGACCTTAAAAAAAAACCTTCCTTAGAAGTTTTGAAGCAGAATTTGGGAGGCTGTGTTTCATGGCCACGTTAGCTGAGATTCTCGCACTACAGGAGGGTTGGTCTAGATGACATTGAAGGGTCCCTTTTCCAACTCTTATTCTGTGTGTTATATATGTGTGTGTTTAAACCCAGAGAGGAGAAACTGTGCCAGATTTTGGGAGGTGTTAAATACCCTGGCACCCCCTTCTCAGTGTCTAGGTAACCTCTTGCCCAATGTTCAAAATTTGCCAGGCACATTTTGCACCCGGCTATCGGCCACTTATGGGATGCGGGTGGTGGCGCATGGGACGTGGGTGGTGCTGTGGGTTAAACCACAGAGCCTAGGGCTTGCCGATCAGAAGGTCAGTGGTTCTAATCCCCGCAACAGGGTGAGCTCCCGTTGCTCGGTCCCTGCTCCTGCCAACCTAGCAGTTCGAAAGCACAAAGTGCAAGTAGATAAATAGGTACCACTCCGGCGGGAAGGTAAACGGCGTTTCCGTGCGCTGCTCTGGTTCGCCAGAAGCGGCTTAGTCCTGCTGGCCACATGACCCGGAAGCTGTACGCCGGCTCCCTCAGCCAGTAAAGCGAGATGAGCGCTGCAACCCCAGAGTCGGCCACGACTTGACCTAATGCCCAATATGGGAATGTCTTTAAGTTAACATCTTACATTAAAAACCCTGACAGTACCAAATTATCGAAGGCTTTTCACCAAAGCCAGACTAAACGTCTTTCCTTCTGCAGTGTTGAGAGGAGTTCCCTGCCAGGACAGACTTTGCTCGTGTGCTCAAGACATTGATTCCATAAAACATATTTTGTTGCATTGTGCAAAATACGAGCAAGCCAGGGCTGAACTGATATTACTCTTGCTGGTACCTTTCCTGGGAAAATCAGAGGCTCACTATGTCAGGTTCCTATCGGAAGACCGGACCAACAAGTTTTTCTCGGTGGTTGCAAGAACCAATGATCCCTATATTCTGAACAAAATGCTTATTTAACCTGGAGGTAGGCTTGTCTGAATTGTGTGCCAACTTGCTGCCAAGGAGTGTGGTGGAGTCTCCTTCTTTGGAGGTCTTTAAGCAGAGGCTTGACAAGCATATGTCAGGAGTGCTCTGATGGTGTTTCCTGCTTGGCAGGGGGTTGGACTCGATGGCCCTTGTGGTCTCTTCCAACTCTAGGATTCTATGTGTATTGCTTTGTAACGATTTGTTGGGTGTCTCTGGACCATAATAAAGGTTGATGATGATGAAAAATCAAGACGTTAGAGCCAGCTTGTCCCCAAAATGGCAACCGGAAAATTTCGTTTTTGCGACTGCAATCGTGGTTTAAGGAGTCTTTTGGCGCCTGACGTATATATATCTGAGTCTAACGCTGTTTCCCCCCTCTTTTCCCCCAGATGTTTCCGCTGCCAGTAGCCAACGGGAAAAACAGACCGACGACTCTGGCTAGCACGCAGTTCGGAGGATCAGGTAACCATGAAGATATCTCCCCTTATTTCTGGTTTTTGTCCTCCAGGGTTGCGCAAACGAGGATCTTGAGGTCTTGCGTTTGCTGTTGCCGGCCCTCCAGTTTCCTGCGTGGCAATTTTATAATAATTTATAATAATATAAATGACGCAAGCAGCATCAGAGGTGATGATGGAAGTTGTGGGGACTCGGGCACAACATCTGGAGAGGGGTGACATGTGGGAATGTTGCGGGGAACAGGAGAGGATATATTGATTAATATTGCCCTTTCTAACTTGCTCTAAGGGACGCAGGTGGCGCTGTGGGTTAAACCACAGAGCCTAGGGCTTGCCAATCAGAAGGTCGGCGGTTCGAATCCCTGCAATGACGGGGTGAGCTCCCGTTGCTCGGTCCCTGCTCCTGCCAACCTAGCAGTTCGAAAGCACATCAAAGTGCAAGTAGATAAAGAGGTACCACTCCGGCGGGAAAGTAAACGGCGTTTCCGTGCGCTGCTCTGGTTTGCCAGAAGCGGCTTAGTCCTGCTGGCCACATGACCTGGAAGCTGTACGCCGGCTCCCTCGGCCAATAAAGCGAGATGAGCGCCGCAACCCCAGAGTCGGTCACGACTGGACCTAATGGTCAGGGGTCCCTTTACCTTTTTATACTTGCTCTGGCAAGTTTCTTTATACAGCAGAGAGCATTGCCCCCATTTACAGAAAGCTGGTTGCAGACTTGTGTGAGTCTCTTTAAGACAATAAGCATATGATACGTTCTGTTCTTACTGGTGATACCCCTTTGACCCCTCCTAAAAGAATAAAGACACCGCAGTTTTATTCGTAAGTAACAAAAAGAGGTTTTACTCGCCATCAGGCAGAGCACAATGCGATCCGTGAAGGCAGGCTTTCGGCTTAAAGTGACAAATACGGTGCTATACCTCGGTTCTCAAACTTAATCCATTCGAGAAGTCCGTTCCAAAACCAAAGCGTTCCAAAACCAAGGCACACTTTCCCATAGAAAGTCATGCAAAATGGATTAATCCCTTCCAGACTTTTAATACAACCCCTAAACCAGCAATTTAACATGAATTTTACAGGGGTCAGCAAACTTTTTTCAGCCGTGGGCTGTCCCTGAGACCTAGCGGTGGGCCAGACATATTTTTGGGGGAAATATAAAATGAATGAATTCCTATGCCCCACAAATAACCCCAAGAGCCAAAGGAACGACCGCTTTTTAGAAAGAGGCTTTCCCCTCTCGAGAGCAGAGAATGCCTCTTTTTAGACCAGGGATATGGGGAAACCCCAGGGGTCTCCCAGAGGTTGTGCCAGACCCCGCCCCCCAACTTCCAGCAGCCAATCCCAGGCCAGGGGTCTAGGGCAGGCCTAGGCAAACCCCGCCCTCCAGCTGTTTTGGGACTACAATTCCCATCATCCCTGACCACTGGTCCTTTTAGCTAGGGATGATGGGA
The DNA here is from genome assembly GCF_965153285.1 of Podarcis tiliguerta. Lineage (NCBI taxonomy): Eukaryota > Metazoa > Chordata > Lepidosauria > Squamata > Lacertidae > Podarcis > Podarcis tiliguerta. The sequence goes on along the minus strand of NC_139551.1, from coordinate 1,694,608 downwards.
GTTGTAGTCCCAAAAAATCTGGAGGGCCACGTTTGCCTTATGCCTGGTCTAGGGCAATGCGGTTTGCAAGAACGGTTTGATAGAAGGCTGTGTTTTTTATTTTTAACCGCAGGTGCAAAAGTTCAAGGTACATTTCCCCATTTTGGGGGGAGGGGGTCTCCCGACTTTGTGCGTCCTTTGATTTTGAGCATGAAAGCAAAATGTGCTTCGTTTGATAGAGGGGGTTTGCTTTGAATACGGGGCGTGTGTTTACGGAGACTTCTGCGCCCGTGCGTGTCTGGGGAGTGGGGGCGAGTCGCTGCACGTTCGCGAATTTTGAAGCTACAGGTGGTTGCAGCAAAGTGTAATCTCTCCTTTCCACCCCCACAACACACAAACACACTGGCCAAGCCTTTCCACTCCCTCTGCCCGGAGCTTGTCACATCTGAGGAGGCTTCTTCAACCCCCAACTCCCGGCTTTGATGCTTTTCGCAAAATAATTTGGGCTTCTTGGCCGCAACCGCCCCAGCTGTGTTTGAGATTCCGGGATGGGCTGAGCGGTTCTGTAGTCTTTCCTTTCTCCTTGGCAGCGCTCGTCCTTTCTGAGAAAGAGGGGAAGCAAAAGGTTTGATCGAAGCTTCTGTTTTGTGGCCAGGTGGAGCTTCCATGTGCAAGAGCAGTCTACCTGAGTGGGGCTGTTGAAGCTGTCGTGCCCCAAAATTGGGTCCCCTAGGAAGCCAGAGGCTGCTTTCTGTCTGCAGCAGGGTTAAAACTTTTTGACTTTTTCCAAAAAATCAGTTTCCTGTATCATGAAGGGGGGAGCTTTTGCTTAGGACAGGGGTCAGCAAACTTTTTCAGCAGGGGGCCGGTCCACTGTCCCTCAGACCTTGTGGGGGGCCAGACTATATTTTGGGAAAAAATAATGAACGAATTCCTATACCCCACAAATAACCCAGAGATGCATTTTAAATAAAAGCACACATTCTACTCCTGTAAAAACACCAGGCAGGCCCCACAAATAACCCAGAGATGCATTTTAAATAAAAGCACACATTCTACTCATGTAAAAACATGCTGATTCCCAGAACGTCCGCGGGCTGGATTTAGAAGGCGATTGGGCCGGATCTGGCCCCCGGGCCTTAGTTTGCCTACCCATGGCTTAGGAACACTGAAAAAGGGCCTGCTTCTTCTCAGTGGTGGGGGGAATGGTCGCCCCAAAATGAAAAGCTAGAATCGCCGTATAGGTAACTCAATGAAAACGATTGCAAGAATTTGTCGGAAATATGGAAACCTTGCCAAAAAAACACCATTGGGGATATTGGAGAATCGCTGGAAGCAGGAGTCCTCCGTGCCCCAGACCCCAAGAAGTACCGTATTTTTTCCTCTATACGACTCACTTTTCCCCTCCTAAAAAGTAAGGGGAAATGTGTGTGCGTCTTATGGAGCGAATGCAGGCTGCGCAGCTATCCCAGAAGCCAGAACAGAAAGAGAGATTGCTACTTTCGCTGCGCAGTGATCCCTCTTATTGTTCTGGCTTCTGAGATTCAGAATATTTTTTTCCTTGTTTTCCTCCTCCAAAAATTAGGTGTGTCTTATGGTCTGGTGCGTCTTATAGAGCGAAAAATACAGTAATTTGTGCACAGAATGCGCAATCCAAGCGATGCAGGAAGTTTGCAGCGCAAAGAAAGAGAAACAGCAAGTTTGATTTATTCTAAGCAGTAAGAAGGGATGTACAGAGGTACCTTAATCCGTTCTGGGAGTCCGCTCGGCTCCCAAAACGGTCGAAAACCAAGGCACGGCGTCCAATTGGATGCAAGAGCTTCCTGCACTCAGATCGGAAGCCGCGTCAGACGTTCGGCTTCCGAAAAACGTTTGCAAATTCACTTCTGGGTTTGCGGCATTTGGGAGCTGATTTGTTCGACTGCCAAGGTCCCATTGTACAATGCACAAAACATTGTGCAAGTATCAGAAAACCCGCAACCTCTGTTATTCCCCTGTATCCCAATGCATAATTATTATGTACAATTTCATAGTGTGTTATGCAGTTACCTACACAAAAATCGATGATTTGGGGGTGACCCCCCCCAAAAAAACCCCGGTTTCGAAAGGACAGTTTTCATTCCTCTGCTTTCAGCCAAAAGCTCATTGCATTAAACTGCAGGAACAAGCGGTTGCCAAAATAAAATCAAAAGCTACAAGCTCTAGTCTGCAGTCTTCCAGATGTTGATAAGATTTACGGGTTGCAGCGCCCTTGGCTGTTTCACCCTGGGGATGTTGAGAATTTGGCAGACACATCCCCATATCCCAACCTCCTCTTTATCAGGAAGGAATGCCTTCTCTCAATACAGTGGTCCCTTGGTTCTCAAACTTAATCCGTTCCGGAAATTCCGTTCCAAAACCAAAGCGTTACAAAACCAAGACGCGCTTTCCCATAGAAAGTCATGCAAAACAGATTAATCCGTTCCAGGCTTTTAACAACAACCCCTAAAACAGCAGCTTTACATGAATTTTACTCTCTAACAAGACCGCTGATACATAAAACGAAAGCAAGAATCGAGGTAAAGGGACCCCTGACCATTAGGTCCAGTCATGGCCGACTCTGGGGTTGCAGCACTCATCTCGCTTTATTGGCCGAGGGAGCCGGCGTTCAGCTTCCGGGTCATGTGGCCAGCAGGACTAGGCCGCTTCTGGCGAACCAGAGCAGCGCACGGAAACGCCGTTTACCTTCCCGCCAGAGTGGTACCTATTTATCTACTTGCACTTTGACATGCTTTCGAACTGCTAGGTTGGCAGGAGCAGGGACTGAGCAACGGGAGCTCACCCCGTCATTGCGGGGATTCGAACCGCCGACCTTCTGAATGGCAAGTCCTGGGCTCTGTGGTTTAACCCACAGCGCCACCTGCGTCCCTAAAACAGCAGCTTACCTTTGGGCAAAAACCAGGAAACACAACAACCCCAAACCAACAACCGCATATCAAGGGCTTGTTTTCTTTTCCTTCTTTGTGGATTTCCCCCCATCTTTAATTGTTAATTTGGTACACTTTGATCTCTCTCCAAAAAGGAAGGTTGGCGTTTCATCTGAGGGTTGCTTCGCCCCCCCCCCTCCGTCCAACTCCTTTCTCCCTGCCCACCCCCTTCGTCTCCCAAACAAAGAATTAAAACGCCACCCTGGATTATATCTGTAGGAAGATATATTTATATGTAGGCACGCACCTAGGTATAAATCTCTTCCGCCCTTTATTGTGGAGCTGGGGGTGCAAGAAAGTTCACCTGATCTGCAAAAGCTTCAAATGGGGCTTGTTGCCAGCTTGTTCCGCATCCCTTTCTAGGATTTCGGTAATGCCTGAAATAATATATTATAATATATATATATATATATATATATATATATATATATATATATATGGTCCCGTGATTAAGGAAACGGAGGGCTTTTTAAAAATGAAAATAAAAAAAAACATTGCAAAAGGGTTCTGCCATTCCCCAGCCACTCTGGCTTAATAATAAAATAAAATGAAGCGAGCTTGTTTTGAAGGTGGCAGCTCTTCAGTTTTGCAAAGCCATAAAAACTACCTTTTTTTTGAAAAAAAAAAATTTATTGGTTTTTCCGTATATACACCCTCTAACAGTACAGTGGACGCTCGGGTTGCGAACGTGATAACGCCTTGGTTGTGGGTTCGATTCCTGCATGGGGCAGCTGCATATTCCTCCATTGCCCCAGGGGTGTACCTCAGGGTCCCTTCTAACTCAACAGTCCTCTAATTTGGCCGATGAAGCCCTTCCTTCATCATGCGAAATGCAGCGTGACGACAGCCTTACGTTTTTATGTCTATAGGCAGATATATGCATGTCCGTGATGGATTGGCTGTAGATGTGCTAGTCTTTGTTAGTAGTAAAGGTAAAGGGACCCCTGGCCGTTAGGTTCAGTCGTGGCCGACTCTGGGGTTGTGGCGCTCATCTCGCTTTACTGGCCGAGGGAGCCGGCGTACAGCTTCCGGGTCATGTGGCCAGCAGGACTAAGCCGTTTCTGTCGAACCAGAGCAGCGCACGGAAATGCTGTTTACCCTCCCACCGGAGCCGTACCTATTTATCTACTTGTGCTGGCGTGCTTTCAAAGTGCTAGGTTGGCAGGAGCAGGGACCGAGCAACGGGAGCTCACCCCGTCCCGGGGATTTGAACCACCAACCTTCTGATCGGCAAGCTCTAGGCTCTGTGTAGTAGTTATTAGTAGTAATAAGAAGAAGATGAAGAAGAATTTTTATTGCATCCTGCCCATCTGACTGGGTTGTCCAGCCACACTTCCAACATATATAAAAACATAATAAAACATTACACATTAAAAGGCTTCCTACTACATGGCTGCCTTTAGATGTCTCCTAAAAGTCAGATAGTTGTTTCTTTCCTTGACATCTGATGGGAGAGCGTTCCACAGGGCAGGCGCCACCACCGAGAAGGCCCTCTGCCTGGTTCCCTGTAACTTCGCTTCTCACATTGAGGGAATCGCCAGAAGGCCCTTGGAGCTGGACCTCAGTGTCCGGGCAGAACGATGGGGACTCAAAGATTTCGGAGAAGGAGTCTGGGAGGGCAAGTGTTCCCATCCCCTTGTCCTTCAGGAAAGTCAATACGTACATGTTTATTAAATTGTTCTGAACATACTGATAATCCCAAAGAGGGGAACATGAACCTCAATACTTTCATGTGGCAAGCGAGGGAGCAATAGGTATTATTATTATTGTTGTTGTTGAAATTGAAGAACTTTGCTACCAGCAAGACCAAGTTTCCTTGAATCCACTGCTCACCTTTTTTGGCCAAGTGATGTTGCGAAAATTGCAGTGCGCTTTAGATTCGACGTCGCATGAGACTCAAGTAAATGTGGTGTGTCGCCGTTTCTGAAGCCCTACGTATGGGAAGGGTGTTTAGAACAAGAGTCGTCATAATAGCGATCCGTAGTTAAAAGTAGAAGTCTTTTTTTCCTCTACAAAATGTGGCAATCGTAGCTTTGCAGCCTCCAGAGGTGACCACATTCCCTGGCCGCCAATCTCATGTTTTCGCTTCTGTTCTGTATGTGCTCCGTAATAAATGCTTTTGTGCCCACTGAGATTTTTTTTTAAAAAATGTCATTTACTGCAAATGGTGCAAGTTCGCACCATAAATGTTCATTTTCGCACCCGCTGCAAAATTCGGAGGAGCACATCACTGGTATCGTTCCGAATTGCGTATAAATCTGGAATTTTTCAAATTAGAGTTGACACGCTTTAAAAGTGAGTGTTATCTCCTGGTTCAACTCTCTCTTTTTTTAGCAACACCTTCTCTGCCCCACCCCCCCCCGTGAAAAAAACACACCTCGTTTCATCCTTTGTGTTGGCTCAGTCTAAAGATTAAAATCATCGGCTGCATCTGGCCCTTGCCTTACTCAGAAGTAGACCCACTGACGTTAATAGACCTCGTGCCGGTTGTTTTCGGCGGGTCTACTCTTGAGTAAGGCCAGGACTGGCTGCAACCCCAGACGATTTCATTTTCCAGAAAAACTTTCCGGGCCGTTAAGGTTTTTTTTTTAACTTATTTTTTTTAAATGGCATAAATTGCACATTGCATAAGTCAGACTGAGGGCTGGAACCTGGGCACATTTTCGCAGAATAACAGGTAAATGAAATGGGCTTGGCAACCCGTCTTGGCATGTCGAGACAACCCAGGGTTCCAGATCTTCGCAATAAAAAATTGCCACCCTCCTTGCAACAGCCACAGTTGCTACTTAAGTCAGGAGCACGAGAACTAGAACCTTGTCTTACCTTCTGGTCGGCGTGTTTTACGACCAGGCGCGTTTTGGGACTTGGCGCTGCGATTTCTGGGAGGAAGTGGGCTTAAACCCTTCTTCCAAATTTCCCTAGTAAATCAGCCCCCTCCCACCCACTGCTAGATTGCAGTCAACAACCCAGTATGGCCCCCAGCCGAAAGATTCCCCCCCCCCCTTGAAAGTCCTGCCCAAAAATCAGGTGAAACGGTTGCGTCTATCCCCACCTGCCCACATCTGACAGCGATAAAGGTAAAGGTGAAGGGACCCCTGACCAGTAGGTCCAGTCGTGGCCGACTCTGGGGTTGCGGCGCTCATCTCGCTTTACTGGCGTACAGCTTCCGGGTCGTGTGGCCAGCAGGACTAAGCCGCTTCTGGCGAACCAGAGCAGCGCACGGAAACGCCGTTTACCTTCCCGCCAGAGTGGTACCTATTTATCTACTTGCACTTTGAGGTGCTTTCGAACTGCTAGGTTGGCAGGAGCAGGGACCGAGCAACAGGAGCTCACCCTGTCATTGCGGGGATTCGAACCGCCGACCTTCTGATCAGCAAGTCCTAGGCTCTGTGGTTTAACCCACAGCGCCACCCGTGTCCCTTCTGACAGTGATACGCTGCCACAAAATAGGCCCCGTTCCCCCCCCACCCCGATTTCAGCAAGAGCTTGGCGTTCTCCCACAAGACGGGGCGGGGGGGGAGTCATGCCCATTCAGAGTGAGGGCAAGCAAGCACCACCCTCGCTCGGCGTTGGCTTTGCAACGATGCCAACTTTGCCAAACCTGCCGAGCTGGCAGGAGCTGGGAGATGCCATCGTGCCGCCCTGACAAGATGGATCCCTCTGATTAGAAACACCCTCTATTTATTTTTGTTTTTTATAAAAAAAGAATATTAACATCCAGTCGAGATTAAAGGGAGTGTTGCGTGAGAAACTTCTTTACTCAAAACAGCAACTCACCGTCCTGCTAACCCAAAAGCCTGCTCTATCTGGGATTTTCAGAAACCCATAATTGAAGCGCACGGTTTCCCAAATGCCTTGGTACTCAAACAACCTCAAACCCAAACACTGCAAACCCGGAAGAAAATATTTCGGTTTGTGAACTCTTTTCGGAAGCCAAACGTGCTCCGTTTTGAGTGCCACACTTCCGATTTGAGTGTTACGCTGAAGTCTGCCTGTTTTTGCTATTTGTTTTGCTTTTTTTGCCCTGGCGGCTCTTTATCGTTTCATTTTCACGACCAGTCCAGCTACTGATGGATCGATTGTGTGACTGCACTACATTGATTCTCGCTTTCGTTTTATGGCTCAATGGTCTCGTTCGATAGTAAAATCCATGTTCAATTGCTTTTTCGGGGGTTGTTTTCAAAAGTCTGGAACGGATTAATCCATTTTGCATTGCTTTCTATGGGAAAGCAGTGTGCCTTGGTTTTGGAACGCTTTGGTTTTGGAACGGAATTTCCTGAACGGATTAAGTTTGAGAACCAAGGTGCCACTGTAGATGTCCATTGCAAAATTCACCCATTGGAGATGTCCATGTTAGGTATGCGAATCTGCGAGAGGGGGGCGTTTTTGCCAAAGGGAGGGGGTTACGTTTGTTGTTGTTTAGTCCTTTAGTCGTGTCTGCCTCTTCGTGACCCCCTGGACCACAGCACGCCAGGCCCTCCTGTCTTCCACTGCCTCCCGCAGTTGCGTCAAACTCATGCTGGTAGCTTCGAGAACACTGTCCCACCATCTCGACCTCCGTCGTCCCCTTCTCCTTGCGCCCTCCATCTTTCCCAGCATCAGGGTCTTTTCCAGGGAGTCTTCTCTTCTCATGAGGTGGTCTTGGAGCCTCAGCTTCAGGATCTGTCCTTCCAGTGAGCACTCAGGGCTGATTACCTTCCGAATGGATAGGTCTGATCTTCTTGCAGTCCATGGGACTCTCAAGAGTCTCCTCCAGCACCAGAATTCAAAAGCATCCATTCTTCGGCGATCAGCCTTCTTGATGGTCCAGCTCTCACTTCCATACATCACTACTGGGAAAACCATAGCTTGAACTATATGGACCTTTGTCGGCAAGGTGATGTCTCTGCTTTTTAAGATGCTGTCTAGGTTTGTCATTGCGGGTTACATTTAGCGGTCTGCAAAAAAAAAAAAAGTGGCAATGGGATGTGAGGGGACTATTCTCCCCCCCCCCAGCACCACCCCTAAATTGGGAACGTGCCAAACTACCGTGTTGATATCGAGGGAGATTGGGGACGGTGTGTGTGTGTGTGTGTCTCGCGGCCTTCAGTTTTCTCTGCCAATTGCCGCCTCTCTCTTAAAAAATGGGGGGGGGGGGGGAGAGAGAGAGACTGTTCGGCCTCCCTCCCGAAAGCTTGCAAATGCCCTATTAACATTGTTATACAAAACAGCAGTGTGCCATTTAATTAGGAAAAATAAGAACTAACCTCCACCATATGTTCCGTCTCTGTCGCTATTTGCATTTGAAAGTCCGGCTGTGTTTCAAAATGGGATTTTCGCCATATTGAAAAGCCTCCAAGTTTGGGGGTTGCTATGGGGAACGCGAGCGTGTTTGGTTTGGGGGGGGGCGCGACGCCGACGCTGTGTTTTCCTGCTGACTTGAAATCTCTGTGGGTTTTCTGAATGGTTTTTGTTTTGAATTATTCTTTTTAGCGGGGAATTTGCTGTTATCCTCGTCGCGGCATCTACAAACGATTCTCGAGGGAAGAAATTGGGGGCCTGTGTTCGATTGGCCCCCCCATAAAACATCTGTACCGCACCCTAATATTTGATAGGCAAGCAGTTCTGCTTGGGTTTTTAAAAAAGCAAATTGCGGCCTGCACTGTGGCAGGGAGTTCCACAGGTTAGCCTTACATTCTCCCTCCAGAAATGAAAGTTTCCTCTGGTTGTAAAATATTAAGATGATACCAGCAAGAATGAGTCTTTCTGTTAAAAAAAATGATTTCAATCTAGTCTTACTGACTAGTGATTTAAATCGATTTCATTTAAACCAAATCCACCCTGGCGGCTCGCGAGAAATATAATGGGGAATGTGGATCGGTTTTATGATAAATCGGTTTTATGATAAAACAGATTGGGGGGTGCCGGACATTCCTAGTCCCAGCTAGAGATGGAATCTAGAACCTTCGGCATCCAAAACTGAATTTAAAGCAACATTCTAGTCCTCATTGTTCTCAGCAAAGAACTGATTTAAGTACAGTGGTACCTTGGTTCTCAAACGCCTTGGTTCTCAAACTCCGAAAACCCGGAAGTAAGTGTTCTGGTTTCCGAACATTTTTCGGAAGCCGGCTGTTGGCTATTGTTTCCGGGGAACCTGCACCAATCAGAAGCCGCGCCTTGGTTTCTGAACATTTGGGAAGCCAAACTGACTTCCAGAACGGATTAAGTTTGGCGCTTTTATTTTTGCTCTTTATTTTGCGTTTTTGTTTTTGAGGCTTTTCCAGTTAATTTGTTTTTGTGCCTGTGTGGAACCCAGTTCAGCTACTGATTGATTGATTGATTGATTGATTGTGTGACTGCGGAAATAGATAAAAGCCCCCCCCCCCATCCAAACAATGGCCATCATCAGTGCAGGCAAGAAAAAAAATTCATTTTAATTGTCCCCAATACTGTCTTTTTTATTTTATAGTACAGTGCATTGATTATTGCTTTCATTTTATGGATCAATGGTCTCATTAGATAGTAAATTTCATGTTGAATTGTTGTTTTCCAAAGTCTGGAACGAATCGATCCATTTTGCATGACTTTTTATGGGAAAGCGCGCCTTGGTTTTGGAACGCTTTGGTTTTGGAACAGGATTTCCGGAACGGATTAAGTTTGAGAACCAAGGAACCACTTTAGATGTCCAGATCGTTCCTTCTGCAAGCAGGACAGGCCTGCCTTGGCGGGGGACCTTCCAGGCAAATTCCTCTGGTTGAGAGTTTGATTCTCAAAATGTGCCAAGTCTTTTTTATATACCTGATGATGATTCCAGATCCGGAGAGCAGCCGTTTCAAGTCAGGAAGCTGGCCCGAAACCTAAATTTAAACTCCGTTCTATTTTAAATCGGCTGGGGAATTCTCTCTCTCTCTCAACGCCCCCCTCCAAATTTGGTAAACTTATTTTTTAAAAATAAAACACCCATTTGTAGTTCGGCAGGCGAGAACCAGAAGTCGGATGGTGAATGAACTGCCGGTTATTTGTTTTTAATTTTTTGGGACTACCGTTTGGGGTTTCGCTCAGCTCAATTTGGACCAGAATCCCAGCTTAGCAAACTTTCCTGTTAACGCATCATCAGGCGACGAAAGGACCTCTGGGAATCTCAGGGCAAGTACACAAAAGCAGATGGGCACGATATAAATACAGTGGTAACTTGGTTCTCAAACTTGTTGTTGTTGTTTAGTCATGTCCGCCTCTTTGTGACCCCCTGGACCAGAGCACGCCAGGCCCTCCTGTCTTCCACTGCCTCCTGCAGTTTGGTCAAACTCATGCTGGTAGCTTCGAGAACACTGTCCCACCATCTCGTCCTCCGTCGCCCCCTTCTCCTTGCGCCCTCCATCTTTCCCAACATCAGGGTCTTTTCCAGGGAGTCTTCTCTTCTCAGGAGGTGGCCAAAGTCTTGGAGCCTCAGCTTCAGGATCTGTCCTTCCAGTGAGCGCTCAGGGCTGATTTCCTTAAGGATGGAGATGTTTGATCTTCTTGCAGTCCATGGGACTCTCAAGAGTCTCCTCCAGCACCAGAATTCAAAAGCATCCATTCTTCGGCGATCAGCCTTCTTTATGGTCCAGCTCTCACTTCCATACATCACTACTGGGAAAACCATAGACATGGTCTTTATTGAAGACTGTCGCGACAGGACTCCCACCTGCCACCAGGTGAAACAGGATGGAAGCCCTGAACAAAACAGCCCCAAACTTTTATTAGCTGCTCATCCCCATGTCATACCCCCCAAATTACATCACTCATACATCACGGTTACATCATGAAAGGGGAGGTCTGGTGGCCGTAATCTGAGCATCCTGGACCCTGCCCCATGGTTCTCCTTGCCCTCCACTAAACACCCATCAAGTGTAACAAAAGAGATCTTTACATTTCCCTGTCTCCCAGCCAAGTTCATCACACCCTTTTGTCCTCATCTGGGTTTGTTATTTCTGGACTGGCTACCTGTCTGGCACTCAGGTATCAGGAGGCCAGGGATTATCCCTCAGGCAGAGGGGCTGTTGAGTAGCTGAGCTCACAGGTCTATAGGAATTTCTGAAGTTTTCCCAGTGAGCCAGTACATAGACACATTTATCAGTGAATTCTTACATTTGGTATCGTGCAGCAAAGGCCCTTTGGATAGATAGGAAGAAACTGCGATGAAGTGTTTTGTGGGGACAAATCACAAAAAGTCACAAAAGCGATGGTGCTGGTTTTGGTAGTGGGCTGCATGTGCGTGATATCTGCTGGAGGGGCAACCCCCCCCAACCTATACATAAATTCCTGCAACACAGTAGCATTTGGACCCCGTTCCCAGTAGCAAAAGGGGATTTTGAACGCTGTCTGGGGGATTTCGTCCGCCGCCTGGACCCAAAGCCCCCCAAAGCAGGGTAAGCAGCCTGGTCTACCTCGCAGGAATGTTTTGAATGTGCCAGGAAGGAGGGAAAATCTCCCAGGCCAGGAAAGCAGGGTGCAAACGAGGGAACGGAATAAGACCTGCAAACGGAACAGGGTCCTTCTTTGCAGAGCTTCTTTGCAAGGCAAGAAAAGAGCGCTCACCGTATTGTTGTGGCAACTGAAGTTTAGGAAAAACAGTCTTTAAGACAAAGGATTTCCCAGGCTGCCTGCTTGCCTCCCCCCCTTTTCTTCCCACCTCCCTGTTTTCTGTTTAAAGCAGGTGGCCGCCAGGGAACAACTTTGTTTACGGAAGAAAAGAGGGCTTTTTTTCTTTCTTTCTCGGAGGGGCAAGCTTGTTTTTCTGGGCTGGGGAATAGGCGCTTTCCTGGCAAGGAGCAATTCAAGTCCTTATCTGCTTTTCCTGCTCTGTGAGTCACCCGTCGGACGGACGGCGTGCTGCGGATAGTGACCCTGTGCCACCCCAAAGCACTTTTGCCTTGTTTGGTTTCACCCCCCACCCCCCAAAAAATACCAAAGTCCCTCTTGCAGGCAGTGCTCGGCTCGGCTCCTTCTCGTAAAAACGTGCTAAGATTGTAGTCCTCATGACTAGCTGATAGGATGCTGCCTTCTCCTAAATCAAACCCAATTGTCTATCGAGTTCAGAGTTCCCTACTCTCCAGGGTTTCAGGCACTGTGGATTATTTATTATTATTATTATTATTATTATTATTATTATTATTATTATTAATTATTGAGTTTATTTTCTGCCCTATACCCAGAGGATTGAACCTCAGACCTTTGCATGCAAAGCCCAAAATAAGATTCTAGTCCTCAAAGTTTGAGCTGATTCATACAAGATTCTGCTTTGCATAGGATTTCAGTGGCAGAACCAACTTACGGGGGAAATAGGGAAATTCAACAACTGGGCCCATCACCTCCTGGCAAATAGAAGGGGAAGAAATGGAGGCAGTGAGAGATTTTACTTTCTTGGGCTCCATGATCACTGCAGATGGTGACAGCAGCCACGAAATTAAAAGACGCCTGCTTCTTGGGAGAAAGGCGATGACAAACCTAGACAGCATCTTAAAAAGCAGAGACATCACCTTGCCAACAAAGGTCCGTATAGTTCAAGCTACGGTTTTCCCAGTAGTGATGTATGGAAGTGAGAGCTGGACCATCAAGAAGGCTGATCGCCGAAGAATGGATGCTTTTGAATTCTGGTGCTGGAGGAGACTCTTGAGAGTCCCATGGACTGCAAGAAGATCAAACCTCTCCATTCTTAAGGAAATCAGCCCTGAGTGCTCACTGGAAGGACGGATCCTGAAGCTGAGGCTCCAAGACTTTGGCCACCTCATGAGAAGAGAAGACTCCTGGAAAAGACCCTGATGCTGGGAAATATGGAGGGCACAAGGAGAAGGGGACGACAGAGGACGAGATGGTGGGACAGTGTTCTCGAAGCGACCAGCATGAGTTTGACCAAACTGCGGGAGGCAGTGGAAGACAGGAGGGCCTGGCATGCTCTGGTCCAGGGGGTCACAAAGAGGCAGACACCACTAATCGGCTCAACAACAACAACAACAAACAACTTTCTTTGGGCCATATCCACCGTTTCCCCCACCAAAAAAAAAGCGGCACAGCTTTTTGTGTCTGGATTTTTCACTTCTTGAAATATGGCATCCGCCGAGATGAGTTTCCCATCGCAATTTGAAACCAGACCGGCCCCTGCTTAGCTTTCCAAATTTGCTAGTGGTTTTACTGCTTTTTGCCACTAGGTTTATTCAGAATTTTAGTTGGAGGTGCTGCAAGTCAGTGCATACAGTATGGGGCTAGGTAGGCTGTTTCGGTATAAGTTAGGGAGAGATGTTAAAGCTTAGCAGCTGCAAATAATAATAAAATTTGTTCTGAAAATAGGAAAAACTTCAACCCAGTTTTCCGGAGACTTACGTCCCCCAAGTCGTCCGTTCGAAAAGCAAACTGGAAAACTTTGCAGAAAATCCCTGTTCTTAAAATCACGGGTTTCTAAAAAATCCAGGTGGGGGAAACAAGGTCCCACAACTTGCAAAACTATTTTTTTACATCTATCCTCGGATATATATTTATCTATCTATGCATAGACATATGGGCAAGTATTTAATTGCAGGTTCCGTCTGGGTGTGAACGTTCTTAAAAAAAAGAAAACAAACCACACAATTGATTTTATTGTGTTGACTTTAAAAAAAAAACTCCCCCCCTTTTTCTCAGCGGCTTTCCCCTTTGAGGTCTTTTGTTTGGTCACCGTGGGGCGACCTTGTTTTCACAGCTGCCAGGAAGTGTTTTGGGGGCTGCAGAGTTTTCCTTATTTTTAATTGTTTTCAACCCTCCGGCTTATCTGTACTCTGTTCTTGGTCGTCATCTCTTTCCCCCCATCCCTCCTCTGCCGGGTTTATATTTACAGGCTGAGTTGGCTGAGCGTGAGTTTCTTTATCTTGGGGTCACGGGTTCGAGTCCTGTATCAGGCAAAAGATTCCATGCATGGCACGGGGTTGGGTTGGATGACCCCCCTTCCAGCCTTACAATTCTGCTCTTGGTTATAATAATAATAATTTATTATTTATACCCCGCCCATCTGGCTGGGCTTCCCCAGCCACTCTGGGCAGCTTCTAACTGAATATTAAAAACAGTACAGCATCAGACGTTAAAAACTTCCCTAAAGAAGGCTGCCTTCAGTTGTCTTTTAAAAGTAAAATAGTTGTTTGTTGCTTTGACATCTGCTGGGAGGGTGTTCCACAGGGTAGGCGCCACCACCGAGAAGGCCCGCTGCCTGGTTCCCTGTAACCTCACTTCTCGCAGGGAGGGAACCACCAGAAGGCTCTTGGCGCTGGATCTCAGTGTCCGGGCTGAACGATGGGGATAGAGATGCTCCTTCAGGTATACAGGGCCGTTTAGGGCTTTCAAGGTCAGCACCAACCCTTTGAATTGTGCTTGGAAACGTACTGGGAGCCAATGCAGGTCTTTCAGGACCGGTGTTATGTGGTCCCGGCGGCCACTCCCAGTCACCAGTCTAGCTGCCATATTCTGGATTAATTGCACTTTCCGGGTCACCTTCAAAGGTAGCCCCATGGAGAGCGCGTTGCAGTAGTCCAAGCGGGAGATAACCAGAGCATGCACCACTCTGGCCAGACAGTCTGCGAGCAGGTAGGGTCTCATCCTGCGTACCAGGTGGAGCTGGTAGACAGCTGCCCTAGACACAGAATTGACCTCTGCCTCCATGGACAGCTGTGAGTCCAAAATGACTCCCAGGCTGCACACCTGGTCCTTCAGGGGCACAGTTATCCCATTCAGGACCATGGTCCCATGACTTCGCAAGAGCTTGGCGGGTAGAGTGTGCGGCTCTTAATCTTGGGGTTATGGGTTCGAATTCCGCATGGGGGAAAATAATTCCTGCATTTCAGGGGGTTCGGCTGGATGACCCCCGTGGGTACCTCCTCCTCTCCTCTCCCTGCGGTTCCTCTAAGGTAAAACGTCCCAAGCGATGCAACCGTTTGAGGCAGAGACTCCTTATCTGAGGGTTGCGGGTTCGAATCCTGAGTCGGGCAAAAGATTCCTGCATTGCAGAGGGCCAGATGTCCCTTATGGTCCCTAGGATTGTGATTATTAGTTACCGTATTTTTCGCTCTATAAGACGCACCAGACCACAAGACGCACCTAGTTTTTGGAGGAGGAAAACAAGGAAAAAAATATTCTGAATCCCAGAAGCCAGAACAGCAAGAGGGATCACTGCGCAGCGAAAGCAACAATCCCTCTTGCTGTTTTGGCTTCTGGGATAGCTGCGCAGCCTGCATTCGCCCCATAAGACGCACACACATTTCCCCTTACTTTTTAGGAGGGGAAAAGGGAGTCTTATAGAGCAAAAAAGACGGTAAATTTGTATACCGCCCTCTCTCCCCGCAGGTCTCAGGCTGCACCGCGGGATAAAACCACAATATAAAAACACAAAATTCATAATCGAAGAAACAAAAACCACCAGTCATTTCTCTTCCCCAACCCATGCGATGCCTCTTCTCCTTGCATTTCCTCGCGAGCTCAAAAGCTCCAAACACCACAACCGCTTTGAGCGGGTTGTGGGTTTGAGTCCTGCGTTGTTCAAAATATTCCTGCATTGCATTGAGTTAGACTAGATGACTCTGGGGTTCCCTTCCCGTTCTGGTACGATCTGCGTCGAATTTTGCCTCCACCCCCTGGCTTTCTCCACCCTATAAAAGAAAAAGTTTTCTTTTCCCAGCCTCCAAATCTAAAAATGTGGGTGGGGCCAGTGGGCGCGGCCAAGCGAGACAGGGTGGGGTGCAGCCCGGTGGGGGGTGGACCCTATTTAAGCTGCCTCATCCCCGGATCTTAGTTCGCTTTCTCACTCTCGGGAGATCTGGGTTCGAATCTACTGCCCGGCCACCAACTCATTTGGCAACCTTCCTGCGGTTCCACGCCTGCTTGGTCTGCTTTGCAGGGCTGGTATGCAGGTGTTGTTGTTGTTTAGTCGTTTAGTCATGTCTGCCTCTTCGTGACCCCCTGGACCAGAGCACGCCAGGCCCTCCTGTCTTCCACTGCCTCCCGCAGTTTGGTCAAACTCATGCTGGTAGCTTGGAGAACACTGTCCCACCATCTCGTCCTCTGTCATCCCCTTCTCCTTGCGTCCTCCATCTTTCCCAACATCAGGGTCTTTTCCAGGGAGTCTTCTCTTCTCCTGAGGTGGCCAAAGTCTTGGAGCCTCAGCTTCAGGATCTGTCCTTCCAGTGAGCACTCAGGGCTGATTTCCTTCAGAATGGAGAGGTTTGATCTTCTTGCAGTCCATGGGACTCTCAAGAGTCTCCTCCAGCACCATAATCCAAAAGCATCCATTCTTCAGCGATCAGCCTTCTTGATGGTCCAGCTCTCACTTCCATACATCACTCCTGGGGAAACCATAGCTTGAACTATACGGACCTTTGTTGGCAAGGTGATGTCTCTGCTTTTTAAGATGCTGTCTAGGTTTGTAATTGCTTTTATCCCAAGAAGCAGGCATCTTTTAATTTTGTGGCTGCTGTCACCATCTGCAGTGATCATGGAGCCCAAGAAAGTGAAATCTCTGTCTCCATTTCTTCCCCTTCTATTTGCCAGGAGGTGATGGGACCAGTGGCCATGATCTTTCTTTTTGATGTTGAGCTTCAGACCATATTTTGCGCTCTCCTCTTTCACCCTCATTAAAAGGCTCTTTAATTCCTGCAGGGGGAGATACCTTATTTTCCACACTATGAAAATGTGATTTATTTATTTTAAAAGGCAGTCGTTTGCCGTTTTCACTTTTGGTTCAGAATGGGATTTTGAGCCGGACGTCTAACCGATCGCTGGAACCGAGCCCAAATTACTGCCAGATATCGTCTCCGGCGTTTGGCTGAACTTTGCTTTAGGGATTTCAAAGGGAGGAGGCCGGGGTTGCGTTGTGCGGAAAGGGAATCGAGTCGGGGAGGCTAGCTCTCCTTTCGAGTAGAACCTTATCGCAGCTTTCTCCATAAATCCGTACCCGGTTGCCCCCTTATCCCGTGAAAAACAGGCAAAAAATACTCCCTGCTAAGAAAGAGCGTAACGGAATACGATTCGAAACAGCGGCACTTAATTGCACATTAATCCAATTAAAACGGTTTCGTTTAATTAATTCAATGGAACTGATGGACTTGATCCAGCGATAGCAAGCTTTGCAGAATCTGGGAGTTAGTCTTTTGCTATTCCAGTCCCCCTCCCAGTTATCCCACTGCATACACTGGGAGCCACTGGTCTGCGGTCTAGTTCGTGAACGGCTTCTTTCCGGAGATCCGTGATTCGCCCCAGGCGAGCGGCTGCATTAAACCTCTGGCTTGGAGCTCGCTTAGGGCTGCCTGGCCCGATCCTGCGCTTTCAGACTCAGAAGTGACTCTCTCAGAAGGGTGTCTCCAAACCCCCCCCCCCCCCCCCGTGGTGTTTCTTCCCATCTTCAGAAGTTGTCTCCCAGGTGAGCGGCAAGCCCCTTTACTCGTGAGTAGGCACCGTTTCAATGCAGGTGGGGCTTTATTGCTGAGTTAAAGGCCCTGCCGATCCATCGTGCGGTCTGGGTAGTGTTCCCCTTTTCGTCTTTCCGGCAAAGTGTTGAATGATGCTTCTGTGTGAATCTGCTTAATAATAATAATAATAATAATAATAATAATAATAATAATAATAATAATTTTATTATTTATAGCCTGCCTATCTGCCTGGTGGGACGTGGGTGGCGCTGTGGGTTAAACCACAGAGCCTAGGACTTGCTGATTGGAAGGTCGGCAGTTCGAATCCCCGCAATGAAGGGGTGAGCTCCCGTTGCTCGGTCCCTGCTCCTGCCAACCTAGCAGCTCGAAAGCACATCAAAGTGCAAGTAGATAAATAGGTACCACTCTGGCGGGAAGGTAAACGGCATTAGGTCCAGTCGTGGCTGACTCTGGGGTTGCGGCGCTCATCTCGCTTTCTTGGCTAAGGGAGCCGGCGTACAGCTTCCGGGTCATGTGGCCAGCAGGACCAAGCCGCTTCTGGCGAACCAGAGCAGCGCACGGAAACGCCGTTTACCTTCCCGCCGGAGCGGTACCTATTTATCTACTTGCGCAGGCATGCTTTTGAACTGCTAGGTTGGCAGGAGCAGGGACCGAGCAACGGGAGCTCACCCCATCATTGCGGGGATTCGAACTGCCGACCTTCTGATCAGCAAGCCCTAGGCTCAGTGGTTTAACCCACAGCGCCACCCGCGTCCCCGTGAGGCCTGTCCGTTGCAACCTGTTTAATTACTATTTGCCGACGTTCGGTTTTCCTGTTTACCATTCGATTCGGATCGATGATGGAATGTTGCTTTGTTCGGCGTAAGCGGTTTATGTCAAAGTTATTGCAACTTTTTACGTTGCGTTCTTACTATTCACGTTCAGTGTTTTATTACGTTTTTATACGTGTTGGTAGCTGCCCAGAGTGGCTGGGCCAACCCAATAAGATGGACGGAATATAGAAAAAAATATCATTATTAAATTATTGTAACCTGATTGTCCGGGATGAGGGCAGAGGGATGGAGCATAGTGAGAAAACAACTTTGCTGCTCGTGACGAAGGCTAAACCTAATTATCGGCTGGCTTCTTTTATTGATTCCCCTGCCCTTCCCAAATCTCACTCGGCACCATCTCTCCCCCCCCCCCCAATTCCAGCTCCGATTAGCCACTTAAAAGCAGCTTAATAGGGAAGTGTTTATCATGGCAGCCGTCTGCTACCTTCGTTTAAATCAAATTATCGTCCCCACCTGCCTTTGGGGTCTCTCCCCCTTTAAGGGGGGGGAAAACACCCCAGGAATCTGAGCAAAACTCAGATCGCTCTGCTGAACATCTGCTGTGTGTCTTATTTTAAGTTTGCGAAAAATCCACGCATCTGTGGATACTTGTTTGCTGTGCGCGATTCTCAGGTGCTTGTGGCCCCGAAGGACATCCTCAAAAGCTTGGCCAGCCGCGGAAAATGCAGTTTTTTGTGTGGGTTTTAAATTGTGCGTGGTTGGGTGGATCTGCACTTCCGCCTTCTGGCCAGCTTCCTTAGAGGGGGCGCTCAAGAGCAACCAGCAGTGGAATTGTAGAGTTGGGACCCCGAGGGACATCCAGCCCAACCCTTTGCAATTGGGTAACCAATACCCAGCTCTGCCGCTCTTTTAAATCGGAACCAGTGAAGGCAGTGAAGGTCCTGTGTAAGTGCCTGGAGGCGGTTGGAGGATGGATGGCGGCTAACAGATTGAGGTTGAATCCTGACAAGACAGAAGGACTGTTTTTGGGGGACAGGAGGCGAGCAGCTGTGGAGGACTCCCTGGTCCTGAATGGGGTCACTGTGCCCCTGAAGGACCAGGTGCGCAGCCTGGGGGTCATTTTGGACTCACAGCTGTCCATGGAGGCGCAGGTCAGTTCTGTGTCCAGGGCAGCTCCATCTGGTATGCAGGATGAGACCCTCCCTGCCTGCAGACTGTCTCACCAGAGTGGTGCATGCTCTGGTTATCTCCCGCTTGGACTACTGCCATGCGCTCTCCGTGGGGCTGCCTTTGAAGGTGACCCGGAAACTGCAACTAATCCAGAATGCGGCAGCCAGACTGGGGACTGGGAGTGGAGACCACATAACCCCAGTCCTGAAAGACCTACATTGGCTCCCAGGATGTTTCCAAGCACAATTCAAAGTGTTGGTGCTGACCTTGAAAGCCCTAAACGGCCCAGTAGACCTGAAGGGGCGTCTCCACCCCCTATAATTTTTTTGGGGGGGGGGATGAACAGATTACTATGCCCTACAAATAGCCCAGAGATGCATTTTCAATAAAAGGACACATTCTACTCATGTAAAAACACGCTGATTCCTGGACCATCCACTGGCCGGATTTAGAAGGCGATTGGGCCAGATCCGGCCCCTGGGCCTTAGTTTGCCTACCCTGGTTTAAGGAGCCTAGGCTATGCATCCAAGTTTCTAACCCTGGTTAGCAGGGCCACTTACCGAGGTTGGATTTGTGAATGTAAGAATGCAATTCAGGTAAGCAATACGGAGGCAGAGGGAAGCCATCATGGCTAGTGGAAAAGTTGGAGGGGATGGAATAGGACGTCCCTATTTTCAGGGGAGAAACGTTGGAGGGGATGGAATGGGACGTCCCTATTTTCACTGGAGAAACGTTGGAGGGGATGGAATAGGACGTCCCCATTTTCAGGGGAGAAACGTTGGAGGGGATGGAATGGGACGTCCCTATTTTCAGGGGAGAAACGTTGGAGGGGATGGAATGGGACGTCCCTATTTTCACTGGAGAAACGTTGGAGGGGATGGAATAGGACGTCCCCATTTTCAGGGGAGAAACGTTGGAGGGGATGCAATAGGACGTCCCTATTTTCAGGGGAGAAACGTTGGAGGGGATGCAATAGGACGTCCCTATTTTCACAGGAGAAACGTTGGAGGGGATGGAATAGGACGTCCCTCTTTTCAGGGGAGAAACGTTGGAGGGGATGGAATAGGACGTCCCTCTTTTCAGGGGAGAAACGTTGGAGGGGATGGAATAGGATGTCCCTCTTTTCAGGGGAGAAACGTTGGAGGGGATGCAATAGGACGTCCCTATTTTCAGGGGAGAAACGTTGGAGGGGATGGAATAGGACGTCCCTATTTTCACTGGAGAAACGTTGGGGGGGATGGAATAGGACGTCCCTATTTCCAGGGGAGAAACGTTGGAGGGGATGGAATAGGACGTCCCTCTTTTCAGGGGAGAAACGTTGGAGGGGATGGAATAGGACGTCCCTATTTTCAGGGGAGAAACTTTGGAGGCTATATGAATATTGCAATGGAATTTGCACGTTATTGATAGTCTTATCCTCCAGGAATCGCAAGGGACCCAAGTTTTCTAACCCTCATTTGAAGCCCTCGAGGTCATTGGCCATCCCTGCCTCTTGTGGCAGGGAGTTCCATAGTCTAACTCTGCAGAAAGAATTCCTCCTTTTGATTTCTCCCGAACCTCCCAGCGTTTAGCTTCCTTGGCTGACCCTGAGTTCAAGTGTTACGACAAAGGGAGAAAGATGTCTGTCTGTCTGTCTCTCTCTGTCTGTCCACTTTCTCCCACAGTAGACGGCGGGTTTGCAGGCAGCGGCAAAACCCTTAAATACGGGTTGGTGGTGGGAAACATACTCTCCCCCCCCCCCGACAAGCTACATTTTATATTATTAGTACGTATTTAATTAGAACACGAACACACGAATGCTTTATGAATATTCATGATCGGGGTTATTAAAATGCATAATTAATCTGTGGGGTCTCTCTCTGTTTCTCTCTTTCCCCCGTTTTAATAACTCTATTAACGTAGCCATGGTGGGAGGGATAAAGGGAGCCCTCTGTTATTGTCCCTTCATGCCGACAGGACGGGACGTGGCGCTTAGAAGTTCCTGGAAGCCATCATATTTTTTAATTTCGCTGGTCTCTGCTTAAAGAAAAATCCTGATTTTTATTTACAGTGGACCGTGTAGCCAGTTAGGTGGTTGTTCAGAGAAGACATGCTGGAAGAAAATAACACATGCCTACTCATTTCAGCAATAATAATAATAATTTTAATAATAATAATAATTCTATTATCAATCAATCAAATACCTTTACTGGCATCACAGTGTAAAACGTTTCAAGTAATTGGAATAATTAAAAGGACAAGGGTGAAGCTGTCAAGGGTTTTAACGCCACACTATGGTTGTGTGCAGGGACGCGGGTGGCGCTGTGGGTTAAAGCCTCAGCGCCTAGGACTTGCCGATCGAAAGGTCGGCAGTTCGAATCCCCGCGGCGGGGTGTGCTCCCGTTGTTCGGTCCCAGCGCCTGCCAACCTAGCAGTTTGAAAGCACCCCCGGGTGCAAGTAGATAAATAGGGACCGCTTACTAGCGGGAAGGTAAACGGCGTTTCCGTGTGCAGCTCTGGCTCGCCAGAGCAGCTTCGTCACGCTGGCCACGTGACCCGGAAGTGTCTCCGGACAGCGCTGGCCCTTGGCCTCTTTGAGTGAGATGGGCGCACAACCCTAGAGTCTGGCAAGACTGGCCCGTACGGGCAGGGGTACCTTTACTTTTTATGGTTGTGTGCATTTGGATATTCTGCTGCGTCCTGTCTATTTTCCATTCAGGTGGCGCTGTGGTCTAAACCACTGAGCCTCTTGGGCCTGCCGATCAGAAGGTCGGTGGTTCGAATCCCCGTGACGGGGTGAGCTCCCATTGCTCGGTCCCTGCTCCTGCCAACCTAGCAGTTCAAAAGCACACCAGTGCAAGTAGATAAATAGGTATCGCTCCGGCGGAAAGGTAAACGGCGTTTCCGTGTGCTGCTCTGGTTCGCCAGAAGCGGCTTAGTCCTGCTGGCCACATGACCCAAAAGCTGGACACCGGCTCCCTCGGCCAGTAAAGCGAGATGAGTGCCGCAACCGCAGAGTCATCTACGACTGGACCTAATGGTCAGGGGTCCCTTTACCTTTAGCTTTAATCATAATTGAGGAGCAGGCTTTCGTGCCGTCAGATTTTGTTGGGTTGCAGGCGGGCATTTTCGAAACTGGTTTGGGGGTTTATTTGAATATCTGAGCAGCCTTGTGTGCGAGGCTTCTAGTTCATTATAAAGAGACCGGCCATGGCTTTTTCGCTTTATTTCCCACAACGCCCTCCCTGTAAGGTTGGCCGGCGTGTGTTGTGCCCGGTTCCTTTTCAAGCCGCCTCCATTTAATGGCTGAGTGCCTGCATGGAGAATATTCTGGTTTTGACGCTCATCAAATTCGCAGGTGACACCAAACTGGGAGGGGGCCCCAAAACGCCGCAGAAGACGGAATCGGCGTTCGAGGCGACCTTAACAGATTGGAGAACTGGTCCCAAGCTAAAAATGTGCATTTCAATAGGGATAAATGTCAGGTTTTGCACTGAGGCAGGAAGAATCAGTCGCAGAAATATAGGATAGGGGGAACCGGGAACTGGATCTGGTTGTCTTGGTGGACCACAAGCCAAACATGAATCAGTGTGATGCAGCAGAATAAATAAATAAAAGCCAATTAAGTTCTAGGCTGCATCCATAGAGGTCTAGTGTCCAGATCATGGGAATTAATTTTTGTTGTTGTTTAGTCGTTTAGTCATGTCCGACTCTTCGTGACCCCCTGGACCAGAGCACGCCAGGCCCTCCTGTCTTCCACTGCCTCCCGCAGTTTGGTCAGACTCATGCTGGTAGCTTCGAGAACACTGTCCCACCATCTTGTCCTCCGTTGTCCCCTTCTCCTTGTGCCCTCCATCTTTCCCAACATCAGGGTCTTTTCCAGGGAGTCTTCTCTTCTCATGAGGTGGCCAAAGTCTTGGAGCCTCAGCTTCAGGATCTGTCCTTCCAGTGAGCACTCAGGGCTGGTTTCCTTCAGAATGGAGAGGTTGGATCTTCTTGCAGTCCATGGGACTCTCAAGAGTCTCCTCCAGCACCAGAATTCAAAAGCATCCATTCTTCCGCGATCAGCCTTCTTTATGGTCCAGCTCTCACTTCCATACATCACTACTGCGATAACTATAGCTTTGACTATACGGACCTTTGTCGGCAAGGCGATGTCTCTGCTTTTTAAGCAAAATTAATAGTCCCGCTCTATTCTGCCTTGGTCAGACCACACCTGGAATAATGCTTCCAGTTCTGGGCAGCACAATTTAAGATGGATGTTGACAAGGTGGGCAGAGGAGGGAGACCGAGATGATCAAGCGTCTGGAAACCGAGCCTGATGAGGAACGGTCGAAGGAGCTGGGGATGTTTAGCCTGGGAAAGAGGAGACGGCAGAGCCATCTTCCAATATGGGCTGTCACATGGGAGAGGGAGCAAGCTGGTTTCCTCTGGCTCCCGAGGGTAGGATTCGAACCCGTGGCTTCGGGCGATGAGAAGGGAGATTCCAACTCAACATCTGGGAAAGCTTTCTGGCAGTCAGAGCTGTTCTGACACCCGGTGGCGGACTCTCCTTCCTCAAAGGATTTTAAGCAGAAGTTTGAATGGCCCTCTATCCTGGATGCTTTGGATTCCTGCATTGCCAGGGGGTTGGAATAGATGACCGCTGGGGTTCCCTTTCACAGTTCCACGATTCTATCATTTCATGTGCTCCTTTAACCGTTCCTCTGTGTCAGAATGTAGGATCTGTAAGCTCCTTGCGGGCAGAGACCCATGTCCATTGACCCGGCTGTATACTGATTTACCGAAGCTCTCACATCCTGCTTTTTATTAGTGGGTTTTGTAAATTTCAAGTTTTTGGCCGACGCAGATTAAACTCTTCTAGAGCGTCAAAAAAAAGGGGGGGTCACCGGGGGTGGGAGGGAGTAAATGGCGCATTTTTTAGAGCAAAAGTTATTGTCGGAGGCGACAGGAATGCACAGCTCACCCCCCTGAAAAAAAATACTATCCCAATTCGCATTAACATCTTTTTTTCCGCCACCGCGATTCCGCAAAGTAATCACATTGGAGAGAGCAGGGATTGGGGGGGGGAAAGGAGGAGCGGGGTATTTTTATTTTTTATTTTTTGATTAGGAAACAAAATCTAAATGAGGGTTATGAATATTCATTAGGTGTGGAGATTAATATGCATAATTATGCAAATTAGACAGCAATTAAACACCGATTCTCCGGGGAAATGATTAACACAAAAGGCTGCGGAATGGAAGCCTTGCAATTTTGAAAGAAGTTTCTGGTTAAATGAACAGTGAGGGGAGATGGGGAGGGCTGTGATTCACATAATAATAAGATGGAAAGGGGGGGCGAGAAACAATTCACACAATGGGGTGTTTTTGTGCGTTGCACTTTTGCACACCCAGCCTTGCACACTCGCCTCGGGGCGTGCATCGAAGACCTTTGCACACACAGTGCGATACCTTGGTTCCGTTCCGGAAATCCCGTTCCAAAACCAAAGCGTTCCAGAACCGAGGCAGCGCTTTCCCATAGAAAGTCATGCAAAACGGATCGATTTTTTAAAACAGCGATTCAACATGGATTTGATTATCTAACGAGACGATTGGTCCATCAAATGAAAGCAAGAATCAATGCCCTGTACTATATAAAATAAGGCAATATTGGAGATGGTAAAAATTAAAATTGCATTTTTTTCCCTTCACCTGCACTGATGATGGTCATTGCTTGGTTTTTTTTAATCCATTTCTGCAGCCAATCAATCAATCAGTAGCTGAACTGGGTTCCGCACTGTCACAAAAACAAATGAACCGAAAAAGCCTCAAATACAAAACCGCAAAATAAATGGCAAAAGCGCCAAACTTAATCCGTTCCGGAAGTCCGTTTGACTTCTGAAATGTTCGAAAACCGAGGCGCGGCTTCTGATTGGCACAGGCACCCCAGAAACAATAGCCGGCAGCCGCGTTGGATGTCTGGCTTCCGAAAAACGTTCAAAAACCAAAGCACTTATTCCTGGGTTTTCGGCGTTTGAGAACCAAGGCATTTGAAACCAAGGTACCACTGCAACACCATAAAATGGACCCATTTTCCTGTAGAAAATTGCCATTGTGTCCCTCCAGGGCAGTGTTGCCTACACAGGCTGGCAGCATCTCTCCTGCCTTTCGGGCCATGGACATTCTCCGCCCGATCTGGATGCGCCGGGATTCGAACCCGGCGCACGGGCTCTGCCCATTCAGCCCCCTCGCCTCTGCCCGTCGGGTTGCACTCCCCAGCTGGGCAAGTTGAGGAGGGCTGTTTGGCTTTGACTCCCTGCAAGCAGAAAGCTAGCAGCCCAGGGCGTGGGCCAATAGGGTCTGTTTCTGGGGGAATACGAAACCACTGGAACCATAACAATAATTCAGTTTAACCAAATTAAGTGTGGGGCAACTCCGCCCCTCCAATATTTTGTTTCGTGTGTTGTTTTTTCAGAAGGCTACTGAAAATAATATGGATTTAACTAAAGATGGGAAGTTCGCCGTTTTCCCCACTCCGCCTCTCCCCTCTTCTCTGTCGTTTAAACGCAAAACAGAACCTTTTCCTCATCCTGACACCCTAACTTTCTGCATGCAATCCCATCCCATGATGGAATTTAAAAATCTATCATCCAGTTCTGCATGGGAACATTGCAAAACAGGAAAAAGTCTTTATTCTCTCTTAAACATCCAAATATTGCTCTGTTTGTGGAAGGAAAGTGCTTTCAGCTTCAGGAGAACGCTGGCTTTGTGTGATGGGACTGCTTATCAAAGCTGATTCCTTTAAATAATAATAATAATAATTTTCTGGGCTGGTTTAATTTTTATTTCCACTCCCCTTCTCCAGCAGGTTTGGACGAGCGGCCGGCCTCTGGCTCCTGGGCAGCTGGAGATCAGAACAACTCCACTTTTGACCAAGTCAGGGTAAGGATAATTAGAAAACCACTTTGAAATAGAGCAAAAATTAATAATAATCTCTTGCCTTTTGAGAGGGGGGGGTTGCAAATAAGGGTGCATGCAATTGAATGAATGAATCTTTATTTGAGTCAGCCATAGTAATAAAACAACAACACAATATAAAAAGAATAGGAAGAAAAGGTCAAATCACTAGTCAGTAAGACTTGATTTAAATCAATTTTCTTTACAGAAAGACTCAGCCTTGCTGGTCTGCTCTTAATACTGACAACCGGATGGAGGTTTCATTTTGGGAAGAATAAATTTCCAGAGTCGTTTTTACAGTTCTATCAAAAATTTACTGATTTGGTGATTCGATTAGCAATACAGAAGGCAGATAATTGTGAAATTATGGCGAGGTTTGATGAGTTAACTGTGTGTATTCAGACGACTTTTTCTGCTGTACTTTATTGGAAGGAGAAAAATAATCGTTTCGTGAATAACAATTTGGACAATTTAGTTAACTAAAACAGTAACTTTGTAGCATATGTTTGTTAACTGATGTGGTTAAACGATTATACCTTAGAATGAAAACAACAACAATAATAATAATAAACTTAGGCTGAGTTTTAGCAGGCATGAAAAGCTTAAAACAAATCCTTATTTCCTTGTAGCCTTTGGACTACAGTGGTGCCTCGCAAGACGAAAAGAATCCGTTCCGCGGGTCTTTTCGTCTTGCGGTTTTTTCGTCTTGCGAAGCAAGCCCATTGACGGAGTAGCGCTATTAGCGCTATTGGCGATTTAAGGGCTAAAAACGGCTTTTTAAGGGGTGGGGGATTAGCGGTTTTGCTAATTCAAAATAAGGGGTTTTGGAGCAATTTTTCGTCATTTTTCGTCTTGCGAAGCAAGCCCATAGGGAAATTCGTCCTGCGAAGCGCCTCTGCAAACGGAAAACCCTTTCGTCTTGCGGGTTTTCCGTCTTGCGAGGCATTCGTCTTGCGGGGCACCACTGTATAATGCAACTTAAATAGAAAATCTCCCCTCCCCCAAAAAGAGCATTATTTTATTTTAAAAATCTGATTTAAATTTTTTAAAAATCTGATTTATTTATTTTTTTAACCATTGATTTTTACCCACCCTGTCGCTTTTGTTTTTTAAGGACCTGCTCCTACAATATTTTCTTTCTCCTTCTTCCAGCAGGGCTACGGCGAGGGCTCCCACTACGGCGAGCACAGAGATCTCCCATCCCATAATAGCCTATCTTCGTCATCATTCCTGGGGTCCGGGATCGTAGGTGAGAGCCGCTGCATTGGCGGGGAAAAGCTCCCTGTTCCCAAATTTCTCGCCGGAGGTGCATCACAATGCGGGGTGGGCTAGATGTCCGCTGGGGTGTCCCAAACTTTATTTTTCGCAGCAGTAGCTGCTGCCAGCCAGTGCTGACACCACTAAAGTCAATGGGACATTTGGGGCAGCGAGCGGCACAGGCCAGATCTAGCTTTCTGTGTTCGGGGTTGCCGAGGGCGGTCGCTTCGGGTGTGCTGGATCGGCTCTGCGTTTCGCTTTGCGTGCAGAATGGGAGAACAAGGGTGCCTCTGAGCATGCGCCGAGTGCCGGAACGAGCTTTTTTAGTACCGGGGCGGCTGCTTTCACACACAGAGCCGGGAGGGATGTGGCCGAACGGCTTGACTTTTGGGATTCGAACCCGCGTCCTAGTCTGCCACCCTAACCTCTAAACCACATGGGTGCGGTCCACAAAGACGGGGAATAATAAAATAATAATAATAATAATTTATTTATATCCCGCCCTCCCCAGCCGAAGCCAGGCTCAGAGCGGCTAACATCAGTAAAAATAACATAAAATCATAATCCATTAATTGAAATACATTCTAAAATCAATTCATTCTAAAATCAATTCAATAATAATAAAATTTCATTTAATTTCATTTAATTATTTTAATAGGGTGGCTCATAATAAACTTTTTATTGAAAATACCTGCTCCAAAGGTCTTCTCTTACTACCCTGGGGATTATATAGCTATATCTGGAATTTCCATGCATATCAGTTAATATCTTGACCCCCCCTCCACAAAAATAGATGTTTACTTGACTGTTTCCCTATGTCGTAAAGGCCAAAATTTCAGTTCAGTGGAGGGGGGGTCAAGATATTAACTGATATGCATGGAATTTCAGATATAGCTATATAATCCCTAGTGTAGTAAAATAAGACTTTTGAAGCAGGAGTTTAATATATATAAAAAACCCACAATTTTTTATGAACCGCCCTAAGGGGGAACCCCAAAGTGAATTTTTTTGGGGGAGCCACCTTTGACCGACCGCAACAGTTTGCATCCTGCTCTTCCGAAACGCCCCCCCTCTTGAGTCTGAGTCTCTGCTAATCCCCGCTAATCCGGGTGTTTTTTGGGGGGGGAGAGAAAGAGGGAAGGCCGAGGGGGGGGTGTCTGTTAATTCACCCGCATCGATAAATAAATAGATGCCAATCCAATCTCCATTGATCTCGGCTCCCTTTTGCAAAATTGCATACCTGCAAACGAATTTTGGGTTTTATTTTATTGTGTGGGGGGGTCGCGAATAGCGGTTAACTAGTCTGGGAGCCGATAAGCCCCGGGTGGATCGTTATTTCTAGCAATTAACTCCTTTTCCGAAAAGACCCGGCCTGCTAATCTAGCTGGCGTTGTGAGCCGCTAGCGTATTGGACAATGGTTTTTAATCGGTTCAGGCTGACCAAGACACACACACCCGGCCTCCCCCCAATCGCTGCCTTTAATCTCTTCCACTTTATCTCGCCTCCTTCCTCTCTTGCCACTTCCCCCCCCCAAAAAAATTGCATTTTTAATACAGTTATTGCAGGGGTGGCCAATACCCAAGAGACCGCGATCTACTCACAGAGTTCAAAACTGGCAGAGATCTACCCCTTTTTTGGGGTGTTCAGGGATCACAGTTGCTGAGCTTTTTTTAGCAAGGAAAACCCTGTTTTTAGGGGTTAAAGTTGTTGCGCTTGAGGAGCCAGCGATCTACTAGTGATCTGCCACAGACGTCCCGTGATCTACCGATAGATCACAGTCTACCTGTTGGACGTGCCTGAATTATTGGAGCCGTTCTGCTTCCTGGAACCTCGGGCAAACGTGTCGGCTGTGGGTTTTGCGCCTACTTTTCTTAACCGCGGTTTAGCGTTAACCCTGGTTTGGTTTGGTTTTTAAAAATAGATATTCAGATGATCCGGACATTTTTCGTTCCGGTCCCTGGGACCCTGAGCAAATGCATCAGCTCTGGGTTTTGCGGCTGCTTTTCTGAACCGCGGTTTAGCTTTGGATTTTTGTGCCTGCTTTTCTTAACCATGGTTTAGCTGGTAGCGGGAGAGAGAGAGAGAGAGAGAGAGAGAGAGAGAGAGATGTTCAGACATTTTTCATTCCGGTCCCTGGGACCCTGAGCAAATGCATTAGCTCTGGGTTTTGCGGCTGCTTTTCTGAACCGCGGTTTAGCTTTGGATTTTTGTGCCTGCTTTTCTTAACCATGGTTTAGCTGGTAGCGGAGGAGAGAGAGAGAGAGAAAGAGAGAGAGAGAGAGAGAGAGATGTCCAGACATTTTTCGTTCTGGTCCCTGGGACCCTGGGCAAATGCGTCAGCTCTGGGCTTTGCGCCTGCTTTTATTAACCACGGTTTAGCCTTAACCCTGGTTGTTGTTGTAATGTAATAGATGTTCAGACATTAACCATGGTTTAGCTGGGGGGAGAGAGAGAGAGAGAGATGTTCAGACATTTTTCGTTCTGGTCCCTGGGACCCTGGGCAAATGGGTCAGCTCTGGGCTTTGAGCCTGCTTTTCTCAACCGCGGTTTAGCATTGGATTTTTGCACCTGCTTTTCTTAACCATGGTTTAGCTGGGGGAGAGAGAGAGAAAGAGAGAGAGATGTCCAGACATTTTTCATTCTGGTCCCTGGGACCCTGAGCAAATGGGTCAGCTCTGGGCTTTCCACCTGCTTTTCTTAACCACGGTTTAGGTTTGGATTTTTGCACCTGCTTTTCTTAACCATGGTTTAGCTGGTATAGAGAGGGACAGAGAGAGAGAGAGATGTTCAGACATTTTTCGTTCTGGTCCCTGGGACCCTGGGCAAATGCGTCAGCTCTGGGTTTTGCGCCTGCTTTTCTTAACCACGGTTTAGCCTTAACCCTGGTGCTGTGTGTATGTGTGTGAGAAAATAAATAAGGGGAAAACTCACGGTTCTCTCACCAGGCAGAGGCGATTTAGGCCCAAGATCTGGTGACGAAAGCCGGCGGCGTTCATTTTTTTGCGCAGAGAGGAAAGAGAAATAAGGGGGGGCCCTGCGAGAGGCCGTCCTCCGCGTGGCAAATTTAGCTCCTAAACCGCTTTGACAGAGGCGGGGGGAATTAGGTCAGTTAAAAGATTTTGCCCTGCAACCCCACGACCTCTTGCTGACTTAACGCTAAGCCTCTCCAGAGAGTCGGGGAATGTGGGCGTCAGGGAAAAGCATAGGGTGGCCGTATTTCAACGTTTGTTTGCGTGGTTTTATTTTTGCAAAATCTCCAAAAGAAAAATGAAGTTTTTTTACACACACACACCCCTTTTTTTTAAAGGGACATCGCCAAAAAATAAAAGTCAGCGATTCCGATCCCTATTACCGGGTTTTCTCCCGCTTTTCGGAACAATTCCACCCAGACACCATTTTCGGCGGACGGATCCTGGCTACGTCTGGGGAATTACGGCCGTACGGCATTCCTAAGCGATATTACATTTTTGCCAGTTTACTTGTTTGTTAGTAAGGTAAAGGTAAAGGGACCCTGACCATTAGGTCCAGTCGCGACCGACTCTGGGGTTGCGGCGCTCATCTCGCTTTATTGGCCGAGGGAGCCGGCGTCCAGCTTCCGGGTCATGTGTCCAGCAGGACTAAGCCACTTCTGGCAAACCAGAGCAGCACACGGAAACGCCGTTTACCTTCCCGCCGGAGTGGTACCTACTTATCTACTTGCACTTTGAGGTGCTTTCGAACTGCTAGGTGGGCAGGAGCAGGGACCGAGCAACGGGAGCTCACCCCATCGTGAGGTCATGCAATCCAGCCCCCTGGTTTTGGGTGCTCACAGACTCTTCTTTCCTTCCCTCTTCTTCTTATCTCCAGGGAAAGGCACAGAAAGAGGCGCCTACCCATTCGGAAGAGACATGCCGGCTTTGAACCAGGTGAGCAAAATTCCTTAACTTATCCAATATCTCCTCTTGCTGTTCGGTGTTTTGCCGGTACGGATCTTGGCAGGCGTTTTGTTTCCCAGAGCCCGCCAGCGAATGGCAGAAAGGCTTGGATATTTGCGGGTATTTATGCAGGTAGACTGCTGCAGGATGTGGAGGTTTCGCTCGGCTGCGAGACCCCCCAGCGGTTTGTGGAGAAAACTCCCAACTCCAAGATGCCTTTGCACCCGAGAAATCAGATTTCCTTGCTCCTTTTTAGAAAGCAGCGGGTTGGGCTGGATGACCTTTGTAGGACCCTTCCCGACTTCACAATCCTGTACTCTCTCTCCCTCCAACCAAGACGCTGCCTAAAAACCCACAGCGGTTTCCCCCGGCGTTGCGTTTCCGAAACAGCTGCGTGGGGACCGGCTCCTCGGTGCAGTTTAATTTTTAAAAGCGGAGGTGCATAAATGCCAGCGGCGGGTTTTAACGTTCTGTGTTTCTGTGTGGGGTTTGGGGGGGGCTTGTTTGCAGGGAGGAGGCGTGGGGAGGGGGAGCGAAGATGGGGTGCATTATCCGAACGCAGCAGCAGCAAGGCTGCCCCTATAGCTCTGCACTGAGAGCAACTTTCCGCTTCTCCCCAAAGGCGCTAGTCCTCATGGTTTCAGGGGGAAGCTGAAACTAGGCTTTCTCTGAAGCCGAGCCGTGGGTCGCACAATGGCATATGCTACCTGGCTGCTTCTCTCGCACCCACAACCAGGCCACAACTGTGCCCCCGAAGGACCAGGTGCGCAGCCTGGGGGTCATTTTGGACTCACAGCTGTCCATGGAGGCGCAGGTCAGTTCTGTGTCCAGGGCAGCTCTATCTGGTACGCAGGATGAGACCCTCCCTGCCCGCAGACTGTCTGGCCAGAGTGGTGCGTGCTCTAGTTATCTCCCGCTTGGACTACTGGAATGCGCTCTACGTGGGGCTACCTTTGAAGGTGACCCAGAAACTACAACTAATCCAGAATACGGCAGCTAGACTGGGAACTGGGAGCGGCTGCTGAAACCATATAACACCAGTCCTGAAAGACCTACATTGGCTCCCAGGACGTTTCCGAGCACAATTCAAAGTGTTGCTGCTGACCTTGAAAGCCCTAAACGGCCCAGTAGACCTGAAGGAGCGTCTCCACCCCCATCGTTCTGCCCGGACACCGGGGTCCATCTCCCGAGGGCCTTCTGGCGGTTCCCTCCCTGCGAGAAGTGAGGTTACAGGGAACCAAGCAGAGGGCCTTCTCGGTAGTGGCGCCCGCCCTGTGGAACACCCTCCCATCAGATGTCAAGGAGAAAAATAACTACCAAACTTTTAGAAGACATCTGAAGGCAGCCCTGTTTAGGGAAGCTTTTAATGTTTAATAGGTTATTGTATTTTAGTGTTTTGTTGGAAGCTGCTCAGAGTGGCTGGGGAAACCCAGCCAGATGGGCGGGGTTTAATTATTATTATTATTATTATTATTATTAATTATTATTATTCCCTTTTTTTCACGGACACTGTTGTCTTCCTCTCTCTCTCTCGTCCCCGCAGCCCGGCTTCCTGCCTGGCGAAATGGGGATTTCGAGCCCCAGCGCATTGTCGCCGACGGGGGTCAAGGGCAGCTCGCAATATTACCCGTACGCCAACAACCCTCGCCGGAGAGGGGCAGACAGCAGCATAGGTACGTGCACGGACCGGCAGCATCTCTCCTTTCCCACCCTTCTTAGCGAGACCGGGAATCAGACCTGTTCATTGGCCCTTGTAGCTGAATATTGCCTGCACGGGCTGGCAGCAGCCCTCCTTTCCCATCCTGCTTGGAGAGGCCGGGAATCAGACCTGTTCATTGGCCCATCTAGCTAAATATTGCCTGCACGGACCGGCAGCCGCTCTCCTTTCCCACCCTGCTTAGAGAGGCCGGGAATCAGACCTGTTCATTGGCCCATCTAGCTGAATATTGCCTGCACGGACTGGCAGCATCCCTCCTTTCCCACCCTGCTTGGAGAGGCCGGGAATCAGACCTGTTCATTGGCCCATCTAGCTAAATATTGCCTGCACGTACTGGCAGCATCTCTCCTTTCCCACCCTTCTTAGCGAGACCGGGAATCAGACCTGTACACTGGCCCCTCTAGCTGAATATTGTCTGCACAGGCTGGCAGCAGCCGTCCTTTCCCACCCTGCTTAGAGAGGCTGGTAATCAGACCTGTACACTGGCCCATGGAGCTAAATATTGCCTGCACGGACTGGCAGCATCTCTGCTTTCCCACCCTGCTTAGCGAGACCGGGAATCAGACCTGTTCATTGGCCCCTCTAGCTGAATATTGTCTGCACGGACCGGCAGCCCCTCTCCTTTCCCACCCTGCTCAGAGATATAAGGAATCAGACCTGTACACTGGCCCATGTAGCTGAATATTGCCTGCACGGACTGGCAGAAGCTCTCCTTTCCCACCCTGCTTAGAGATACCAAGAATCAGACCTGTTCATTGGCCCATCTAGTTGAATATTGCCTACACGGACCGGCAGCTGCTCTCCTTTCCCCACCCCCCAGCTCTTCATTTATTCCCCCCCCCCTTCCACATTTATTACGGGGCAGAACAGAGAGAGAGGTGCGTACAGGAAACGCTCCGCTCCGCTTCCAGACATCTGGCATTCATTGCGGGAAAGGAATCTCTGGAATGGAGTCTTGCTGGAGAACTCAGCCATGTGCAAAAAAAAAAAAAAGCAAGCTTCATTCTCCCCCCCCCTTTTTTTTTTTTTTAAACCTTGCCTAAGTTATTCTACTTTATTTCGGGGCGGCAGTAGTCGAGGAAGCAGACAATACCCCACCCCCAAATAAATCAAGCCTTCAATAGCCGCCCTTTTCAGTCCCGTTTTCTCTGCACAATGAGGTCTAGAAACCTGCCGTCCCGGAAATAAAAACACAACCCAGATTCTCCAGAAGTTGGCAAGCGCAGGCATCTTGCACCGAGTCGAAACATCGCTTCGTCCAGCTCTGACTGGCAGCAGCCTTTGCTATTTTCTGCCTGTCCTTCCCTCCCCAGCGAAGACGCGTTTTCTTGAAAAATGCCCCAAAATCTAGCTTTTTCTGCCTGTTCTCCCCACTCCAGCAAAGACGCATTTTCTTCCAAAATGCCCTATTATCCTTTTTTCCTTCCTCCTCCCCCTGCCCCCCCAGCCAAGAGGCATTTTCTTGCAAAACCGTTTTTTTAAAAAAAACAAAATAATAAAATCCCATGAACATTCCCTGTCTGGAAAGGGGCGTGGGGCCGCTCTGCCTGCGCAACGCTGCACGACCCCCCCCCCCACGGTCTCCCTCCTGCACAATTTCCGGCCCCTTTCCCTCCCCCTCTTTTTTGCTTTCATCCCCCCGCCTTGGAACTAATGTAATCCACCTGTTCTGGCGCAGAGCAGGTTCACTCTGTAAAATGCCTGCTCTGGCCTGCGGGGTCTTAGGGCTGAGCTTTTGGGGACCTGTCTCCCAAAAGGGGTTGTGCCACACAAAAAAAGGATATTTAAAACTTTCCCAGATTCCGGAGCCCCTATCCGGCCACGAGACCATATAACCCCGGTCTTGAAAGACCTACATTGGCTCCCAGGACGTTTCCGAGCACAATTCAAAGTGTTGGTGCTGACCGTGAAAGCCCTAAACGGCCCAGTAGACCTGAAGGAGCGTCTCCACCCCCATCGTTCTGCCCGGACACCTGGGTCCATCTGCCGAGGGCCTTCTGGCGGTTCCCTCCCTGTGAGAAGTGAGGTTACAGGGAACCAGGCAGAGGGCCTTCTCAGTGGTGGCACCTGCCCTGTGGAACGCCCTCCCACCAGATGTCAAGGAGATAAACAACTATCTGACTTTTAGAAGACACCTGAAGGCAGCCCTGTTTAGGGAAGCTTTTAATGTTTAATAGATTATTGTATTTTAATAGTCTGTTGGAAGCCGCCCAGAGTGGCTACGGAAACCCAGCCAGATGGGCGGAGTTTAAATAATAAATTATTATTATTATTATTATTATTATTATTATTATTAGCGCCCAGGGAGAAAGGGGCAACAGAGTCCTTTGTCTCCCCTGGAGATAGGCAGAGGTACCTTGGTTCTCAAACCTAATACATTCCGGAAGTCTGTTCCAAAACCAAAGTGTTCCAAAACCAAGGCACGCTGCTCTCCCATAGAAAGTCATGCAAAACGGATTAATCCGCCCCGGACGTTTAAAAACAACCCCTGAAACAGCCATCAAACATGGATTTTACTATCTAATGAGACCATTGATCCACAAAACGAAAGTAAGAATCAATGTACCGTACTATAAAATAAATAAGGCAGTATTGTAGATGATAAAGATTAAAATTATTATTTTTTTCTTGCCTGCACTGGTGATGGTCATGGTTTGGATAGGGGGCTTTTATCCATTTCTGTACTCACACAATCAATCAATCAGTAGCTGAACTGGGTTCTGCACAGTCACAAAAACAAATGAATCGAAAAAGCCTCAAAAACAAAATCGCAAAATAAAGAGCGAAAACAAAAGCGCCAGACTTAATCCGTTCTGGAAGTCCGTTTGACTTCTGAAATGTTCGGAAACCGAGGCGCAGCTTCTGATTGGCGCAGGCGCCCCGGAAACAATAACCAACGGCCGCGTCGGACGTCCGGCTTCCGAAAAACGTTCAAAAACCAAAGCACTTACTTTCGGGGTTTGGGAACCAAGGAACCACTGTATACAGGTAGCAGTATGCAGTTTGGGGGGGGGTTCCCATTGGGACATCTAGTTGCGCCCCCCGCCCCCCGTGAGAACAAGATGTTTAGGGGAGGCTCTTTTATGCAGCTTTCGGGTCTTGAGTTCGAGAGCGAAAGCCTTGAGATTACAGCACCGAAACCAGGAATACTAAAAATACCCTCAGCCCGTCCCAAAATAGCGAGCTGCGTGGTCATAACTGGAAGAGCGAAACATCTCAGGGGACCTTTTTCGAAACGGATCGTGGCCTCTTGGCTCGTGCCCGTAATAAATCCATCGGACTTTGAGCGTGGCAGAAGGAAATCGGAATATAAAAACGCAAAATGCACCATCAGAATAAAAAGAACAGCCCCATAGCACATATTAACACCGGAAAAAAACACCCCAATATTCTGATTCTGACAGAAGTCGGCGAGGTTATTTAGAGCAGCAACATTCAGCCCCTTTAAACCCCAAAATGCATTTTGTAATCTTTCGAGATCTGCTTGTGAATCTCCCTGAGACGTGTTTAGGGCGGTCTATAAATTCAGCAAATAAATAAAATACCGTACTTTTCAGTGTTTTTTTACTCTAAAATAATGTTCAAAATCTGGGCTCTTCTTATACACAGATAGTATCTCCCCCCATTTTCTTAAACCGGAGTCCCCCCAAAATAGGGGTGTCTTATACTTCGGGGCGTCTTCTAGACGGAAAAATACGGAAATAAGAATGAATAAATCTGGGGTGCAACAGTTGGGGGGGCTTCGGTTGGCAGAAGGCACCCCTGGCGCTACGAAATCTAATCTGCTCTTTAAAAAAATCTGTAATTATGTGTGCTAACCCTTTTTTAAAAAAAATCTCTCCCCCCCCCTTTTTCCCCCCTCTTCCTCTTCGCACCCCAAATTCAGACGGACAGCCGAAAAAAGTTCGGAAAGTTCCTCCAGGACTTCCCTCTTCGGTAAGCCATTTTTCCGTTTTACTCTCTGGCAAAAGGCGGCCGCAACTGGGGTGTGGTTCTCCCCCCCCGTGTAGTCAAAGGGAGGGGCGGCGCTAACAGCCTGGGCCTCCCATTGGCCGGGCTTCTGTGATGTCACCGAATGCCCGGCGGGTTGCAAACGGTGGACGGTGGGCAGGGCCGGCCAGAGACATTTGGGCGTCTGGTGGGGAAAGTTGGGTGGGCGAGAATTAAAGCTCTACATCGGGACCAAGGTGGGAAGTGGGGATCCCTTTATGGATCAAGGGATCCCAGACCCTGAGATCTCTTTTAGATGCCAGGAGAGGTCCGTATGGGGGCAACTCGAGAGCAGGGCCTTTTTGGTGGTGGCTCCCTTTTGCAAGATGCTCTCCCCGGGGAGATTTGCCTGGCCCCTCAATTTAGGTGCCAGGCGAAAACGTTCCTCTTCTACCAGGTCCCCTTTGAAATGTGTTTTATTTTGGGTTAGTTTTTCGTTTTTATTTCGACGGCGCGTTTTCTGTTTTTAATGTTGAGGTTTTATCTCACAATCCCCCCTGAGAGAGATAGGGCGGTATACGTTGTTGTTATTATTATTATTATTATTATTATTATTATTATTACGCCTCCGCGCCTGAGTTTTCTGTTTTATTTTCCGCATATGGGGAAGGGGGTATATGTCCAGAATTTTGCATTTTTTTAGGGGGGTGCTTAATGAAACCCTCAAGCCCCGCAACCGCCCCCCCAATCTTATCCCGCTCCCCCAAAAAAGACAGGAGAAGGCAATGGCTGCAGAAAATTCTCCTTTCTCCGATTCGAGAACTGCATAGTTATTTTATTCTCCCCGCAAAGGAATCATCCTTGCTTCAGTTTGCATAATTTTTTGGGGGGGGACACATCGCCAATTGGGGTACCCCCAAAAAGACCGCAGAAGGCAAGTCTGCAAAGAATTCGCTTTCTCCAATTCGAGAACTGCATCGTTATTTTATTCTCCCCGCAAAGAAATCATCCTTGCTTCAGTTTGCAGAATTTTTTTTGGGGGGGGGGGACGACGACGACACATTGCATGCAGAAACACACCGTCCTGTTTGCAGATTCCCCTTATATTGGGGTTTTCTCCCTTTGCACCTCCCTGTTTTTGAAGCTGCTCTTTTTCCCCTCTCTCCCGCTGCCTCCACCCTCTTTTATTTTATTTTATTTTATTGGGCCTCCCCCCTCCTCC
This sequence comes from Podarcis tiliguerta, assembly GCF_965153285.1. Classification (NCBI taxonomy): domain Eukaryota; kingdom Metazoa; phylum Chordata; class Lepidosauria; order Squamata; family Lacertidae; genus Podarcis; species Podarcis tiliguerta. Next base: position 1,656,360 of record NC_139551.1, on the reverse strand, counting down.
TCCTCCTCGCGCCCCCCCCCCAGCCCCACGCAGCTGCCTGCAAATCTGGCAGCCTGCCAAGCCCTGGCAGATGGCACAGAGCTATTATTCCTGCTCTGCTCCCCGGCTCCTGCTATGTAATCAAATTATAGGAAAAGGCAATTTGCCGGGTTTCTTATTCTTTGCAGACGGCTACGGTTCCCCCCCGCTCAGACTCCCCTCTCTTTTTTCTCCCTCTTCACCCCCCCCAACCCCAAAAAAAACCCTGCACCTCTCGCTCCAGTACACAGAACACGCTGCAGGGGGGGAAATGTGGGGAGGGGGGGGAGATCGTATTTTTATTTTCTTCCCTGCAAAAACGCCCCCCTCCAGTTGGGTGGTTTAAAAATAAATAAAATGCAAGGTTATATTATATTTTTTTTAAAGGCTGTTTAGCATGGGTGCAAGATCCTTTAAAAAAAAAACGTGATCGGAACTTGGAGGGTGTGTGTGTGTGTTTGTGTGTACGGTTTTCGAATCGTTTATTATTATTATTTGTTCCTGGGTCCCTGCAAATCCGTTCCCTCCTCGAGTTGGGTGGTGTGGTGTTTTTTTTTATAAAAAAAGCAATTTAGGCTGTTTAGCATGGGTGCAAGATTCTCGCCATCGAAACTTGGAGGGGGGCGTGTACGATTTTGGAATCGTTTATTATTATTATTTGTTCCTGGGTCGCTGCAAATTCATCCCCCTTGAGTTGGGTGGGTTTAAAAAAAAAGGCAAATTATTTAAGGCTGTTTAGCATGGGTGCAAGATTCGCGCCATCGAAACTTGGGGGGGGGGTGTACGATTTTGGAATCGTTTATTATTATTTATTTATTTTCCTGGTTCCCTGCAAATCCGTCCCCCTTGAGTTGGGTGGGTTGTTTGGTTTTTTAAAAGAAGGAGCATTTAAAAAAAAAAAAAAAAAAGCTGTTTAGCATGGGTGCAAAACTTGGAGGGGGGGCAGCAAACCGTTCTCCCCACTCCCCCCCCCGTGATATATGCAAAGCGAGCGAAAGATCCACGTCATTTTAAAAGAGTCTGAGAATCTTCCCAGAAGCCTAAATTCTGCTCCTTTTGAAACCCTGACGCCAGTTTCGGTTTTGTGGTTTTTTGGCGTCTCAAAATCGGTCATTTCTGAATGTGCAACCCCCCCCCCCGGGAATTGGTTCCCCCCCCCAAAAAAAAACACCCTGGGTGCGATTTAAGAAGGAATGAGGAGCGCATAAAGGATCCATATTAGGGCTGTTCATGAAAAACTTATTTTTTAAAAATGCCTCCTTCAAAGGTCTTATCTTACTACACTAGGGATTATATAGCTATATATGAAATTTCATGCGTATCAGTTAATATCTTTACCCTGCTCCACCGAACTGCAATTTCAGCCTTCACGACATAGGAAAACGACCAAGTAAACAGCTATTATTATTATTATTATTATTATTACAGTGGTGCCTCGCAAGACGAAAAGAATCCGTTCCGTGAGTCTCTTCGTCTAGCGGTTTTTTCGTCTTGCGAAGCAAGCCCATTAGCGGTTTAGCGGCTATTAGCGGCTATTAAGGCTTAAGGGATTAGCGGTTTAGCTGCTAAAAGGCTATTAGCGGTTTAGCGGCTTAGAAAAAGGGGGTGGGGAGCGAAAAAAAATCTCAAGACTCGCAAGACATTTTCGTCTTGCGAAGCAAGCCCATAGGGAAATTCGTCCTGCGAAGCACCTCCAAAACGGAAAACCTTTTCGTCTAGCGGGTTTTCCGTCTTGCGAGGCATTCGTCTTGTGGGGCACCACTGTATTATTAGATCTGCGAGCCGCCAATTATTAATAATTTTTAAATTGTTCTTGATGCCTTGCTCATTTGGCTGGGTTGGCCCTCTAGGGGGAAAAAGGGGGGAGGACGCATAATAATAATAATAATAACTTGCCCGGGAATCGCTGGTTCCTCCGGAGGTGGTTGGGATTCGCACTCGGCACCCACTCCGCAGATGCTGCCGACTGGGGATTAAATGGGTGACGGCTGTTTTTCTCTCTTTTAACAGGTATATCCACCCAACTCAGGTGACGACTACAGCAGGGAACCGGCCAGCTACCCCCCCTCCAAAGCCCCCAGCACTGTCTACCCTGGAGCCTTTTACATGCCAGGTACGACCCCCCTGCCAGGTGGGCCTCCGGAGCATGGGGGTTCGAGGCTGGTCTGAGTCGGGGGGGGGGGACCCTGACCCTAGGAGGGGGAGGCATTTGTGGCCCTCGAGTTGTTACTGGGCTGCAACGCAAAGCGGCCCTCAAGACCTACTGGGCTCTGGGAGTCCCGACAGCATCTCTGGAGGGTCACAGATGGTCCCCAGATCTGCCATAAAGACAATTTTCTTTCTCTCTCTCTCTCTCTCTCTCTCTTTCTTTCTTTCTTTCTTTCTTTCTTTCTTTCTCTCTCTCCCTCCTCTCTGTCTCTTTCTCTCTCACACACACTCTCTCTTTCTTTCTTTCTCTCTCTCTTTCTCTTTTGCGCTCTCTCTCTCTCTTTCTTTCTTTCTTTCTCTCCCTCTCTCTCTCTTTCTTTCTTTCTTTCTTTCTTTCCCTCCTCTCTGTCTCTTTCTCTCTCTTTCTCTCTCTTTCTTTCTCCCACCCCCCTCTCTTTCTCTCTCTCTCTCTCTCTCTCTCTCTCTTTCTCTTTCTCTTTCTCTTTCTCTTTCTCTATTTCTTTCTCTCCATCCTCTTTTTCCCTTTCTTTCTTTCTTTCTTTCTTTCTTTCTTTCCTTCCTTCCTTCCTTCCTTCCTTCCTTCCTTCCTTCCTTCTCTCCCTTTATTTCTTTCTCTCTTTCTGGACTCAGCTACACAGCTGCAAGCAAAACACTTTAAATGTGTTGCAAAGCACAAAACACAAAAGCGACACTAGATGGCGAAAGCGAGCTATGCCAAATTCAATGTAATTTTCAAAACTTTTTTTTAAAGAAAGCATTTTCACAGAGAACAAGAGGAAGAAACATTTAATGAGGATTTCTTCCTCTCCTTCCTCTCTCTGTCTCTCTGTGTTTCTCTGTCTCTTTCATTCTATCTATCTCTTTCTTTCTGGACTCAGCTACACAGCTGCAAGTAAAACGCTTTATAAACGTATTGCAAAGCGCAATATACAAATGCGACACTAGGGGGCAAGAGTGAGCTATGCCAAATTCAATGTTTTTTTTCCAAAATTAGTGAAATGTATAAATTTGAAAAGCATAAATATTTTTATTTTTTTTAATGGAGAGGAGAAAAGAAACCCTCTTTTTTTTGTCCTCGTCTTGCAGATGGACTTCACAACTCGGCGGACTTGTGGAATTCCTCAACCTCCATCAGCCAGTCTAATTACGGGGCCATCCTGGGAGCGTCATCCTCTCCTCTCCCGCAATCCGGCAACTTCAGCAGTCTTCATCAGCACGAAAGGATGGTAATGGCACAGATTTGGGGGGCGGGTATAGGGACGCGGGTGGCGCTGTGGGTTAAACCACAGAGCCTAGGGCTTGCCGATCACGTCAGCGGTTCGAATCCCCGCAATGACGGGGTGAGTTCCCGTCGCTCGGTCCCTGCTCCTGCCAACCTAGCAGTTCGAAAGCACGTCAAAGTGCAAGTAGATCAATAGGTACCGCTCCGGCGGGAAGGTAAACGACGTTTCCGTGCACTACTCTGGTTCGCCAGAAGCGGCTTAGTTCTGCTGGCCACATGACCCAGAAGCTGTGCGCCTGCTCCCTCGGCCAGTAAAGCGAGATGAGCGCCGCAACCCCAGAGTCAGCCACGACTGGACCTAATGGTCAGGGGTCCCTTTACTTTTACTAATAATAATAATAACAATTTATTATTTTTACCCCACCCATCTGGCTGGGTTTCTGGCGGCTCCCAACAGAATATTAAAAATGCGATAAAACTTCAAACATTAAAAACTTCCCTAAACAGGCCTGCCTTCAGATGTCTTCTAAAAGTCAGATAGTTGTTTATTTCTTTGACATCTGATGGGAGGGCACCACCACCGAGAAGGCCCTCTGCCTGGTTCCCTGTAACCTCACTAGGTCAGGCGGAGAGGCAGCGACTGGCCCAAAGTCCCACCCAGTGAGCTTCAGGGCTAAGCAGAGATTTGAACCCGGGTCTCTCAGTTCCCAGTAAGTCACTCTATCCCCTAAGCCATACTGGCTCTCTGATTTTCCCATCAGCCACTTTGGGCGGCTTCCAGTACGTATAAAAACAGAATAAAGCATCAGTCATTAAAAGCTTCCCTAAACAGGGCTGCCTTCAGATGCCTTCTAAAAGTCAGAGAGTTGCTTATTTCCTTGACATCTGATGGGAGGGTGCCACCACCGAGAAGGCCCTCTGCCTGCTTCCCTGCAACCTTGCTTCTCGCAGGGAGGGAACCGCCAGAAGGCCGTATGGACAAAATTCCCCAGATATAGCCCGACGAAAATAATCGAATGGCAGCTTAAATGTCCAGGAATCTTCTGGGGCAATTTTACTAAAAAAACAAGTCGACCCCTTTGTCCCCTTTCAGAATTACCCGATGCATTCAGGAGAAGTGAACGGCGGACTCCCTTCAGTCTCTGGCTTTTCCTCGGCCTCCAACCAGTACGGAGTCTCCAGCCACACGCCCCCCATCAGTGGGACGGAGAGTGTTATGGGTTCGTATCCAAACCCTTTCCTTTTTATTTTATTTTTCCTGTTGTTGCTGATAATCGAGGATTCGAGCCGCCTTGCGTTCCAGAAATTAGCAGGCCAAAGTTGGTGGGGCTTGCATTTTTCGTTGGAATCGTCCCTCAAGTCCAGATAAGGGCAAGACATTCAATCTCGCGAGAGTCAAAGCGCGTCTATATTTCAGGATTGCTCGGTTATGCAGAGAGGGTGCCGGAGAGTCGAAATGGGAAGGTGGAAAATAGCCAAACCATGGGCAAAATTTCCTTATTGTGGCCAAGTTGTTATGATGCTCGATTATCATTTAGGCGCTGACAAATAAGTCTGTTTGCTTTGCTAAACCCAGAGTGAGTAGCTGCTGTGGTGATAAACCACAAGAGTGAAGTTTTTGATAGACCATTTTAGACCAGGTGCTTTTGGGATCTTGCAGCACTCGGGATATTAGACCAGGGGGGATTTGAGTTTAGACGAAGTCCATCATCTTCATCTGCCATTCCTCCACTGTTGGGACTTCTTGTGTTTTCCATTTCTTGGCTAACAAAATTTTAACTGCAGTTGCAGCACACAAAAACATCTTTTTTGGGCGATTCGAAACCTAGGTTCCCCACAGGTTTATTTCCTTCCATCACCTGTCTCAGGTGCAAAAAAAAACCCCTCTTCCGGCCTTTTCCTCCTGCAGGCACTCTGCCCCCCCCACCCCCACCCCTCCCATTCTCGTCCTTTCCTGCTGGATGTAGGTTAATCTCTTGGGGAGTGTCGGAAAGCCATTAGTGCTACGGAAATAGATGCGTTTGGGTTTAAGCCGCTGTCTAGGGGCCGCCCGACGCTAATGCCTCCCCCCTTGTACGGCAGCCGCAAGCACGCAGCCTCCCTCTGCCTGGGAACTGGAAGCCGGTTTATTTTATACACCATATTTTTCACTCTATAAGATGCATGCACCTGACCATAAGACGCACCTAGTTTTAGAGGAGGAGAACAAGAAAAAAACTATTCTCTCCCTCTCTGCTCAGCGCCTCTCCAGCAAAGCGGGAGGAGAAACGGAAGGTTTTTTTTTATATACCGTATTTTCCGCTCTGTAAGATGCACCAGACCATAAGGCGCACTTAGTTTTAGAGGAGGAGAACAAGGGGAAAATATTCTCTCCCTCTCTGCTCAGCGCCTCTCCAGCAAAGCAGGAGGAGAAACGGAAGGTTTATTTTATATACCGTATTTTCCGCTCTGTAAGATGCACCCGACCATAAGATGCACCTAGTTTTAGAGGAGGAGAACAAGGGGAAAATATTCTCTCCCTCTCTGCTCAGCGCCTCTCCAGCAAAGCAGGAGGAGAAACGGAAGGTTTATTTTATATACCGTATTTTCCGCTCTGTAAGATGCACCAGACCATAAGACGCACTTAGTTTTAGAGGAGGAGAACAAGAAAAAAACTGTTTTCTCCCTCTCTGCTCAGCGCCTCTCCAGCAAAGCGGGAGGAGAAACGGAAGGTTTATTTTATATATCGTATTTTCCGCTCTGTAAGATGCACCCGACCATAAGACGCACTTAGTTTTAGAGGAGGAGAACAAGGGAAAAATATTCTCTCCCTCTCTGCTCAGTGCCTCTCCATTGAAGCGAAGGCGGGAGAGCAAGAGGGATCGGTGCGCACAGGCTTTCAGCACGCCTGTCTTTGCCACGGGGTAACCAGACGGTGTCTTTGCAAGAAGAGCGATGCATGTTTTTATATTTGCACCCTGGACGGTGGAGGGTGCTTGTCTCTGAGCGTGCAAATTCCACACACAGACCCAAAAATAAAGAAGCAATCATGGGGCGAAATGCAGACCCATTGCAGGAGATGAGGAGGAGGGGATTACTCAGACGGGGTGGGAAGGGGCGTGGGGTGGGATCAAGGCTCGGAAAGGCCAAGGGCTCTGTTGTGAGAAAACACACAAACACACACGGGTGAAGGGGCCTGAAACGCAGGACGTGCTAATCTCCCTCACCCTGCAATGAACCTGTTGCAAAACCCCGGCGGCTATTAATCTCTCTTCTCTTTTCTCGGCTTTTATTTTTGCATTTTCGGTTACGAACCTTCGTCTCTCTCCCTATAATATTCCATTAGCTCGACAACCGGTGCAACAACCTAATAATGATGGCGATTATCGATTGCGACCCTGAAACATCTCAAGTTATTTCCTATCACAAGAAGGCCTATTCTTCCCTGACGTCCTAAGTTTCCATTTGGTTTTGCTGCGATGTTTATCTCCCTTTTTAGCCTTTGGGACACAGGTGTTCCTAAATCCAGTTCTCTTTAAAAAATGTTTGGGGGTGCTCTCGTTTTGACCCAAGAAAACCACCATTTTATAGTTCAAATAAGGGAAAATAAATACAGCAAATGGACAAAAGTACAGAGATTCACAAAATACGTATTTTTCGCCCTCTAAGACTCACTTTTCCCCTCCTAAAAAGTAAGGGGAAATGTCTGTGTGTCTTATGGAGCAAATGCAGGCTGCGCAGCTATCCCAGAAGCCAGAACGGCAAGAGGGATTCCTGCTTTCGCTGCGCAGCGATCCCTCTTGCTGTTCTGGCTTCTGAGATTCAGAATATTTTTCTTCTTGTTTTCCTCCTCCAAAAACTAGGTGCGTCTTGTGGTCTGGTGCGTCTTATAGAGTGAAAAATAAGGTATATAAATTCAATGAGTAAGATTAAGTTTCCAAGCCACACTCAAAGTCCGACGGATTTATTACGGGCGCAAGCCCAGAGGCCACGATCCGTTTCGGTCCTCCGAGGCTTGCATTCCCCCAGGAAAAAAAACCACTGAATAAATCTATCCTTGCATGAGTATTTAAAATGAATCGGGCCTGGTCAAAGCAGCCGCCTCGGGTCCACATTTCCACAGGCGATTCTCCTTTCGCGTGCGCACGTTTTCCTCCTCCCTCACCCTCCTCCTTTCCTCTTGTGCCAGGTAACCGAGGAACCACCGCTGGAAGTTCAGGAGATGCGCTTGGGAAAGCATTGGCTTCGGTAAGTCCCGAAAAGTTTAAGAGAAGCTTTGCCTTTTGGGGGAATAAAAGGGCTCACCCCGTATTCTTTGCCTGGCTCCCGGAAGAAGGCAAAACCTTTTTGTTGCTGATTTTTAAAAATTTTTTCCTTTTTTTGTTTTGAAAAGTTTTTATTGTTAAAATAATTCAGCATTAATACACACATATTGCGAATATGCAAGCATACAAACATACATTTCATACAATCCTAAAAAAATGTTCAAACATACCTACACTCAATCCCACAGATAATTCCCATCACCATCCACCACCCCTCACCCTTTGTGTTAGACTTCCAATCTACTCAATTGCAATTTCTTTCCACTTCTATTACTTTCTCTCACACACCTTTAACCTAATTTCATGCTCCTTTTTCTATTACACATTGTTATCCATCTTATTTAGTATTTCAGTATTTAAAACGGAACTTGTTTATTCTAATAGGAGTTCCGATTTTTCAATATGGTTTTGCAAGTATCCTTTAAACACCTTCCAGTCCCTCTCTGTCTTCGCTTTTGAGATCCTTCCAATTTCTCCCATTGTTTTGGGTATATTGTAGTACTCCAATATTGGAGTGTTGTTGTTGATTTTGTTTTCCCCTTTTTCAGATCTACTCCCCAGATCACTCTAGCAATAATTTCTCTTCGAACCCATCCACACCGGTGGGGTCCCCTCAGGGAATAACAGGTGAGCTTTTTGTATTTATTTATTTTTTGCAGGGGGGGGGGTTATGTAGCAACCCTAGAATAGGTCCTGGAGTGCCCACCTAGAGCACGAGATTAGGACCACCCCCCTAAAGAAGCAGCCTTTTTAAAAAGAAAAAAGCTATTCCAGTGGTACCTTGGTCCTCAAACTTAATGCGTTCTGGAGGTCCGTTCCAAAACCAAAGCGTTCCGAAACCAAGGCGTGCTTTCCCACAGAAAGCAATGCAAAATGGATCAATCCGTTCCTGGCTTTTAAAAGCTACCCCTAAAACTGCAATTGAACATGGATTTTACTATCTGATGAGGTCTGTACTTAATCTGAAACTGTTCTTAACCTGAAGCACCACTTTAGCTAATGGGGCCTCCCACTGCTGCCGCGCTGCTAGAGCATGATTTCTGTTCTCATCCTGAAGCAAAGTTCTTAACCTGAAGCACTATTTCTGGGTTAGCGTAGTCTGTAACCTGCAGCGTATGTAACCTGCAGCGTATGTAACCTGAGGTACCAGTAGCTAGACTGGGTTCCACGCAGCCGCAAAAAAAAAGAGCCGCAAAAACAGAAACACAAAATAAATAGCAAAAGCAGACAGACCTCAGCGTAACACAAGCATGGCACTCAAAACGGAGCATGTTCAGCTTCTGAAAAAAAGTTTGCAGACCAGGACACTTACTTCTGGGTTTGCAGTGCTTTTTAGAAAGGGGACTTTGCTCAGGCAAAACATTCAGACCTGTTGGGTGCTGGCGTTCATTTTAATCTCCGCCCCCCCCCATTAGATTTAATTATTTTTGCACGGTTTTACACTGTGGCTTTTGATTATTATTTTGACCGACAACATCATGGCTTTGCTCTCTTCGCAAGCGGCCCGGCTTTTTAAAGTTTTAAGTGTTCTACGAAAGAAATCTGGCCAGCGGCAGAGTCCTCTGTGTTTTGTCCTGGGCCCCTGGCACTAATCGTCTTCTTTTCCTGCCACCCCAGGTTCTTCGCAGTGGCCCCGGGCTGGCGGACAGGGGGCCTTATCCCCAAGCTACGAAGGGACACTTCATACTTTGGTAAGATTCCTTCCGCTTCCCCTCCGCTTCCGGAAAAGGGAGCTCGTGACGAGATTCGTAGACTCCTAGAATCGTAAAGTTGGGTCATCCGGCCCAAAACCCACTCCGATGAAGGAATAATAATAATAATAATTTATTATTTATACCCTGCCCATCTGGGTGGGTGGGTGTGGGGGACTCCCTGGTCCTGAATGGGGTGACTGTGCCCCCGAAGGACCAGGTGCACAGCCTGGGAGTCATTTTGGACTCACGGCTGTCCATGGAGGCGCAGGTCAGTTCTGTGTCCAGGGCAGCTCCATCTGGGACGCAGGATGAGACCCTCCCTGCCCACGGACTGTCTGGCCAGAGTGGTGCATGCTCTGGTTATCTCTCGCTTGGACTACTGCCATGCGCTCTACGTGGGGCTACCTTGGAAGGTGACCCAGAAACTGCAACTAATCCAGAATGCGGCAGCCAGACTGGGGACTGGGAGCAGCCGCCAAGACCATATAACCGGTCTTGAGCGCAATTCAAAATGTTGGTGCTGACCTTGAAAGCCCTAAATGGCCCAGTAGACCTGAAGGAGCGTCTCCACCCCCATCGTTCAGCCCGGACACCGGGGTCCATCTCCCAAAAGCCTTCTGGCGGTTCCCTCCCTGCAAGAAATAAGGTTACAGGGAACAAGACGGAGGTCCTTCTTGGTGGTGGCACCCTCCCTGTGGCTCCCTTCAGATGTCAAGGAAATAAACAACTATCTGGCTTTTGGAAGATATCTGAAGGCAGCCCTCTTTAGGGAAGCTTTTAATGTTAAAAGACTATTGTATTTTAATATTTTGCTGGAAGCCACCCAGAGTGGCTGTGGAAACCCAGCCAGATGAGCAGGATATAAATAAATAATTATTATTATTAACCCCCTGCAATGCAGCAATCTCCGCTGACAGATGGGCACCCACCCTCTGCTTAAAAACCCCCACCACGTTGAGTCGGAATCTCCTTCCTCGTCCCTTGGAGTCATGGGTTCGAGTCCTACCCTCCGGAGCAAGGAGGAAACCAGCTTGGCTGATACCCTTTCTCGTTTCTCTCCCCCAAGCAAAACAAAATGGAAGACCACTTGGACGAAGCCATCCACGTCCTCCGGAACCACGCGGTGGGGCAGAGCAACCACAGGGATATCCACGACTTGCTGGCGTCGGCGGCGTCGGCTCACGGCACCACGGTCAGCAGTCTCAGCCAATCCTTCCCTCCCGCCTCTGTTTTGCCAATCGCCAATCGGCACTCAAACCTGGTAAGGGGCGAGCCGAGGGTGCCAGTCTATCCTTCTGCCGTTTCGAAAGCTCTTGTGGGGGATTTTTGATATACGATAATATTTTATTCTCTCTTTTCCCCCTGTAATGAAAGTCAGGTTGCTCAAACCGTTATACAGTGGTCCGCTGGTTCTCAAACTTAATCCGTTCCAAAACCAAAGCATTCCAAAACCAAGGCAGCGCTTTCCCACAGAAAGTCATGCAAAACAGATTAATACGTTCCAGAGTCTTAAAAACAACCCCTTAAACAGCAATCGAACATGGATTCCGTTCCAAAAGTAAAGCGTTCCAAAACCAAGGCAGGGCTTTCCCATAGAAAGTCATGCAAAAAGGATTAATCCATTCCAGACTTTTAAAAACAACCCCTAAAACAGCAATTGAACATGGATTCCGTTCCAAAACCAAAGCGTTCCAAAACTGAGGCAGCGCTTTCCCATAGAAAGTCATGCAAAACGGATTAATCCGTTCCAGACTTTTAAAAACAACCCCTAAAACAGCAATTGAACATGGATTTTGCTATCTAACGAGACCATTGATCCACAAAAGGAAAGCAATAATCAGTGCGCTGTACTATAAAATAAATAAGACAGTATTGTAGATGATAAAAATTAAAATTACATTTTTTTTCCTTCACCTGCACTGATGGTAGTCATTGTTTGGATGGGGGGCTTTTATCCATTTCCGCAGTCACAAAAACAAACGAAACGAAAAAGCCTCAAAAACAAAAGCGCCAAATAAAGAGCGAAAACAAAAGCGCCAAACTTAATCCGTTCCGGAAGTCCGTTTGACTTCTGAAATGTTCGGAAACTGAGGGGCGGCTTCTGATTGGCGCAGGCACCCTGGAAACAAGAGCCGACAGCCACGTTGGACGTTCAGCTTCCGTAAAATGTTCAAAAACCAGAACACTTACTTCTGGGTTTTTGGCACTTGAGAACCAAGGTCCTCCCACTGTCACGAAATGTGTAAACTTGAGAAGTATAAATTTGTTGCTTAGTGGTGTCCGCCTCTTCGTGACCCCCTGGACCAGAGCAGGCCAGGCCCTCCTGTCTTCCACTGCCTCCCGCAGTTTGGTCAAACTCATGCTGGTAGCTTCGAGAACACTGTCCCACCATCTCGTCCTCCGTCGTCCCCTTCTCCTCCATCTTTCCCAACATCAGGGTCTTTTCCAGGGAGTCTTCTCTTCTCATGAGGTGGCCAAAGTCTTGGAGCCTCAGCTTCAGGATCTGTCCTTCCAGTGAGCACTCAGGGCTGATTTCCTTCCGAATGGAGAGGTTTGATCTTCTTGCAGTCCATGGGACTCTCAGGAGTCTCCTCCAGCACCAGAATTCAAAAGCATCCATTCTTCGGCGATCAGCCTTCTTTATGGTCCAGCTCTCACTTCCATACATCACTACTGGGAAAACCAGAGCTTGAACTATACGGACCTTTGTTGGCAAGGTGATGTCTCTGCTTTTTAAGATGCTGTCTAGGTTTGTCATTGCTTTTCTCCCAAGAATTAGGCGTCTTTTAATTTCGTGGCTGCTGTCACCATCTGCAGTGATCATGGAGCCCAAGAAAGTCAAATCTCTCACTCAGCTTCGTATAAATAAAAACTGTTTTAAAAAAATAACGTGCGGCTCTCCCTTTGCTCTTTCAGGTGGCGGGGGGCCATTCGGAAGACGGCCTTCCCAGCAACCCCAGTCTCCTCCACAATCACGTCCCTCTCCCAGCCCAGCCCAGCTCGCTCCCGGACCTCAACAGAGGCCAGTCTTCAGATGCCTTCAGCGGTAAGGTTGAGTGGCTGGTTTCGCCGCGCCGTCCTCTCTCCTCGCCACGGGGCTCGAAAGTCCTGGCGTCCTTGCCAGGGCAACGGAGGGGCATCTATCCGAACCCCCTTGAATTGCAGGGATCGCAGCTAAATCGGCGTTCGGGTCCAAGAGGACTGTTAGGGCGGGCGATATATAGTTCAAACGTTGGCCGGAATTCACCAGGCGTGTTTTGCACACCGGGTGAAGATGCCCAGGTGGCGCTGTGGGTTAAACCACAGAGCCTAAGACCTGCCAATCAGAAGGTTGGCGGTTCAAAGGTTGGGGAACCATGGGGTCCAGGATGCTCAGATTTCTGAGATCTCCCCTTTCACACTGGAGAGCCAGTGTGGTGTAGTGGTTGAGAGCGGTAGTCTTGTAATTTGGGGAACCGGGTTCGCGTCTCCGCTCCTCCACATGCAGCTGCTGGGTGACCTTGGGCCAATCACACTTCCTTGAAGTCTCTCAGCCCCGCTCACCTCACAGAGTGTTTGTTGTGGGGGAGGAAGGGAAAGGAGAATGTGAGCCGCTTTGAGACTCCTTAAAGGGAGTGAAAGGCGGGATATCAAATCCAAACTCTTCTTCTTCTTCATGATGTAACCGTGATGTATGAGTGATGTAGTTTGGGGGGGGGTGTAACATGGGGATTGGAAGGGACGCGGGTGGCGCTGTGGGTTAAACCACAGAGCCTAGGGCTTGCCGATCAGAAGGTCGGCGGTTCGAATCCCCGCAATGACGGGGTGAGCTCCCGTTGCTCGGTCCCTGCTCCTGCCCACCTAGCAGTTCGAAAGCACGTCAAAGTAGATCAATAGGTACCGCTCTGGCAGGAAGGTAAACGGTGTTTCCGTGCACTGCTCTGGTTCGCCAGAAGCGGCTTAGTCCTGCTGGCCACAGGACCCGGAAGCTGTATGCCGGCTCCCTCTGGGACTACAGTTGCCATCATCCATGGCCACTGGTCCTGTTAGCTAGGGATGATGGGTGTTGTAGTCCCAAAAAAGCTGGAGGGCCACGTTTGGCCACCACTGATGTGCAGTGTGTTGTTAACCCTTCAGGTCCCTTCCAACGCTATGATTCTCCGACGTCTATCCCTGTTAACCCCCTGAAATAAAAGTTTCAGGTTTGGAGGGAGATATTTCGTAAAGAAAGGCAGATTTCTAGCTCTTGCGCTGCAGCAGACGCGCCGAGATCTCGAAGGCTCCGGTCCCCTCTCACCTTTGCCCATCTGATTCCCTCTCCAGGCTTGACGGGGGGCCTGGGCCGGGCCAGTGTCTCGTCCGGCACCAGCGAGATCAAGCGGGAGGACAAGGAAGACGATGAGAACACGTCGGTGGCCGACAACTCGGAGGAGGAGAAGAAGGAGCTGAAGGCGTCGCGGAACCGAACAAGGTGCTCGTTGAACAGGTCTCAGCCCTTTCTCTGTTCCCTTTCCAGGGGGGGGGCGCGGGGAGACCCCCAGGATCCTAGGTCTTTGGGGCAGCCGGGCAGCAAATCCCCTTGAGAGACGGGAGGTCAAGGTGGACGACAACTTGGTGAGCAGGGATGGAAAAGCAGCTCGCTTCCAACACCCCCAGGAGAGACTCGCTTTTTGGGGGAGAGGGGAGAGCAGCGTCGCCCTCCGAGCTTTCTAGGGGTAATGGCGTTTTGCAGCCCTGCTGACGAACCTATAGATGTTTGCATGGACGTCTGTGTGCGTTCAAAATTTATTTATTGCCTGTGTCCGTGTTTCGTATTTTGCTCCCTGTTTATGGGCGGTTTGGGTAGGCAGACCAAAAGGCGCTGCGTTCGTCCCCGCAGCCGCGAGCTCGGTGGTTTTCAAACTGTGTCCCGGAAGCACCCGTCCCGTCTCCTGCCCCAGGAGGGAATTCTAGGGTGGATGGAAGAGCCATAGCTGTCAACCTTTCCTTCTTTTTAAGGGAAATCCCCTTATTCCGAATAGGATTCCTCGCAAGAAAAGGGGAAAGCGGACCGCTATTGCTAGAGCCTTTCCGCAGCACTGGTGGGAATCAGATTTCCTGGACGCTTCACCCTAAGCAAACACACCCCTCTTCTGAGTATCTCCCGGGGGCTTTTTGGGGGTGGGCCCACACTGTAAATAATCTTTGTTGTACTAGCCAGAGGCCATGGCAAAACCATACAAACCCTATCAGAAAAAAATACCCTATTTTTCGCTCTATAAGACGCACTAGACCACAAGACGCACCTAGTTTTTGGAGGAGGAAAACAAGAAAAAAAATATTCTGAATCCCAGAAGCCAGAACAGCAAGAGGGATCGCTGCGCAGCGAAAGCAGCAATCCCTCTTGCTGTTCTGGCTTCTGGGATAGCTGCGCAGCCTGCATTCGCTCCATAAGACGCACACACATTTCCCCTTACTTTTTGGGAGGGGAAAAGTGAGTCTTATAGAGCAAAAAATGCGGTAAATACTTCTACAGTTGTACCTTGGTTCCCCAACGCCTTGCAACCCAAACATTTCGGCTCCCGAAACACCACAAACCTGGAAGTGAGTGTTCCGGTTTGCAAATGTTCTTTGGGATCCGAACGTCCGGCGCCACTTCTGATTGGCCGCAGGAGCTTCCCGCAGCCAATCGGAAGCCGCGCCTGTGTTTTTGGGAAGCCAAACGGACTTGTGGGATGGATTCCGTCCGAGAATCAAGCAGTGGCGTAGCGTGGGTTGTCAGCACCCGGGGCAAGGCAAGTAATTTGTGCCCCCTAACCCGGGGCAAGGCAAGTAATTTGCGCCCCCCCCTGCACTGTCCCTCCCCCAGATAGTCCCCCGCTCTCTCTCCGCACCGCATGCCTGGCACCCTCCCCTCCATAGTGGGCGGCGACCCGGCGGCTCGGATCAGATTCGCACAGCCAGCACTGCAGTGAGAGAGAGTGAGTGAGCCAGGTAGGGGCAGAGAGCTGCGAGTGCGAGCGCGCCCCCCCCCCCCAGATGTTGCGCCCGGTGCAGCCGGCCCCCCCTGCACCCCCCACGCTACACCACTGGAACCGAGGCGCGGCTGTACACAAAAACCGCCCAAAGTCATAATACGCAGGCTCACGCATAAATTGAAGGGTTCCCCTATTGTGTACATAGCTACATGGGGCATGACGAGGTTAAATCCCACAAAGGATTCTTAAATCAGATTGTGAGAAGGGCAATATATGAAGTGTGGGAGAGGAGGGAAAAAAATCAGTAGCGACCAAAACACCATGGTGGGAATCTATGGCGGTTCATAGGGAAAATATGAACAGCGATTGGTTTACTGCAATTTTACCCAGTCAGCTTTTTCCTTTCGGGGGGGGGGGGGTGAATTTCTTTCTTTCTTTCTTTTTTAAAGATATTTATTAACATTTTCAACATATTACAAAAATTAGAAAGAATAAAGAAGAATAAAAAGAAAAAGAAAATACAAAATATAAACAGTTAAAAACAAACCAGTCTTTCCATATCTTATCTTTCCTTTACTTATTTCCCTGACCACCTCACATCTCCCTTTCTTGCATTCCAGTTCAATTGGTTAATTCAGCAAATCCTTTCCCTCTTTAATGTTATCTTAATCTTTTATCTTAATATATTATAGCTTTAAAGTATCACCTGTTAACAATCCATTTTTTCATATTCCTTGACATTACTGCTAAAAATTCCCACTTAACTTCAATCCAGCATCATTCTAACATTCATTAATTTTGCAGTGTTTCTGTAAGTAATCTTTAAATTTCTTCCAATCTTCTTCCACTGACTCTGAATTCCACTGAATTTCGGGGACACACTTTGCAAACCATCTGGCCCTGGGAAGTGCGGTCGGTGGGTGGGAAATGTTGGCTTTACGGTCGTTCCAGTTATTGCAAAAATATATATAATATTATTGTGGCGGGTGGCGGGTTGCCCTGTGTGTTTTGTGCCTCCCTGTTCCCCTTATTTGTGCACAATGCGTTCCGGTGCCGAGGTGTGGAAAAAACGCCCCCCACCCACCCACCCCCTTGTCTCCTTCTCCTTTCCAACCCTCAGTCAAGATGAGGATGAGGACGACGACCTCCTTCCCCCAGAGCAAAAAGCCGAGCGCGAGAAAGAGAGACGGGTGGCTAATAACGCCCGAGAGCGCCTCCGCGTCCGCGACATCAACGAGGCTTTTAAAGAGCTGGGGCGCATGTGTCAACTGCACCTAAACAGCGAAAAGCCGCAGACCAAACTGCTCATTCTACACCAGGCCGTCTCGGTTATCCTGAATCTGGAGCAACAAGTTAGAGGTCAGTGGAGGCTTCCGATGTGGTGACGTTTTCCCAGCGGCAAGGGGCTGTCTGTCTCGTCTCCCGAATCCGTCCCCGGCGCACCTCTCCTGCTGACGTTCTCCCCCTCGCCTCCCAACCCCTTGAAACTCTCACGCCTTTTTTTTTGTTTGCCGTTTTGGGGTCTCTGTTGTCGTGGGGTTTTAGCGGGTCGCCGCCGTTTTGCTTCTCTCTGCTGACTTTTCGCACCCCTCGCTTTCCCCGTTTTTGTTTTCCCGCACCGGAAATAAGGGAAAGCATGCCGTCAACCCTCGCGCCTCTGCCAGGCGGGTTCCGCATTTATCGTTTTCTTCTGTCCCAAACTGCCTCACACAGCTACAGTCTGAATCCTTCCACCACCCCAACCTTTGCAAAATCGGGTTGATCAATCAACATTTGCAGGCTTCTGGCGGCTTGCAGAGGTTTGCAAACCAAGCGGTCCCCCCAAAATTCAGCTGAAAATGCCTGTTGCAAACCCCAGAAGAACACTGCAGATTTTGATAACAAACCTGATTTACAAAGCAGAGGGTGAAAAGCTGTAGCGCTAAAGGGCAGCTCTTTGGGGCTCTAAATTGCTGCGTATCAAAGACGGGAGGTGTTTTTTATTTTTTGTTTTTCCAGAGAGGCGGAAAGATCATGCAGGTGATGCTCAGATCCCACCGGACAAATCCTTTCCAGCAAATCCTATGTATTTTCCCCAAAAAACTGTTGGCATTTTTTGCATGAGGCGGGGGCTTGCTTTTAAAGAAATGCCGTATTTTTCGCTCTACAAGACGCACCAGACCACAAGACGCACCTAGTTTTTAGAGGAGGAAAACAAGGGGGAAAAATATTCTGAATCTCAGAAGCCAGAACAGCAAGAGGGATCGCTGCGCAGCGAAAGCAGCAATCCCTCTTGCTGTTCTGGCTTCTGGGATAGCTGCGCAACCTGCATTTGCTCCATAAGACACACACACACATTTCCCCTTACTTTTTAGGAGGGAAAAAGTGAGTCTTATAGAGCAAAAAATACGGTGCTTAATTGTGTTTCTCGCCTTGCGGCAGTGAGTTTCAAGACCAGCTCCTATGCGTAGCCTGCTGTTCCTTCCGTTACTGGGGATAGGAATAAATAATGAAACTATTTCCATCCCTCGTGGCTTTCGGACTTGGAGGATGGGGGGCAGCCCCCCTTACTAGAGTGCCCTTGGCGATTCGCTGAGCTTCAGGGAGGGGGGGTGGCTGCACAAAGCACGCCACAAATTTAATAAATACAAACTCGATCAACAACAATGCTAATCCAAACAAGTTCTCCCGTCCGCACGAGGATTTCCTCTTGTGGAGCGAAACTTCCCCGTCCTCCCTCCGTGAGTTTGCCTCCGTACCCTGCAGAGTTAGGGGAACCCCCTGCCAAATTTTTGGGGGGGGGGGGTGCGCGAGAGGGAAAGATCCATCGCGCGAGAGGAAACCTATTCACACGTGGGACCCCCTGTGTTGCGGGAAAGCCGCTCGGTCTGAGCTTTGCTGGGTTTTTGCTTTAATAATAAATAATAATAATAATAATAATAATAATAATTTATTATTTATACCCCGCCCATCTGGCTGGGCTTCCCCAGCCACTCTGGATGTCTTCCAACCAAATATTAAAATACAGGAATACATCAAACATTAAAAGCTTCCCTAAACAAGTCATAGCGGGCGCCCCCTCATCTTACACCAACGAAAGATGCTCTGGAGAGATGAGCCTGGTCTTTTTATTACTACAGCCGTACCTTGGTTCTTGAACATCATGTGTTCCGGAACTCCGTTTTACGTCCGGAAACCAGAGCACAGCTTCTGATTGGCTGTGGGAGCTTCCTGCAGCCAATCGGAAGCCACGCTGGACGTTCGGATCCCAAAGAACGTTTGCAAACACTCACTTCCGGGGTTGCGGCATTCGGAAGCCGTAACGTCCCGACTGCCGAGGCGTTCAGGGTCCGAGGTATGGCTGTATTTTGAACCCCCCCCCCCTCTGCAACCTTTGTTCCTCCATCCCAGCTGCCAAGTTAGGGATGAAATCATCTGCGCAGAGATAGTTGGGGAGCCAGGCGGGGAGCTCAGCCGGAGGCAAAAACGTGTGCCCATTTCTCTGCCAGGCGGGCACCCGCGGAAGACAGTCGGGCTGCTTTCCCTTCCTCTCTGCCAATGTCTTCCCCCCCTGCTTGGCCGTGCATGAAAGCACTTAACTTTTCCTTCCTCGCAATCTGCGAAATGGGTGCATCTTGAGTTCAATGCAGTTTCCTCTTCGACAGAGGTGGGCGGGCAGGGGGGCAGTGGCTGGTTTTCGACCGTACAGAACCTGTGCCCCGTTCTTCTGTTCCGCTCCTTCTCCCCCTTCCATTCTGGAGCTTCCATTAATTTCCCCCTTTTCGTCTGCCGCAACATGTATAACTCTTTTATTTTGCTCCCCCTTTTTCTCTCATGTATACGCTTCGTTTGCTGCTGCCACCCTCTCTGCCACCCCTTCTCTGCTTTCCTACAGACAGACCCCAGCCGTGACCTCCTCGGTGGTTCCTACCCTGTACCTTGCACTTGCTGCGTCCTTAGAGAGACAGGAAAACCCAGGCGGGCAGCAGTCGGGTGGGGGAAGGAATAGCCTACGAGCAGAAAGGCAGGCGCACCCTCCCCGAATCTTAAAGTCTCTGGCGCACCTCCTTTTAAAAGTTATTATTTCACCACGTTCCCAAAGGCGACGCATTTGGGACGGGTTGGCCGCTGGCGTCCCCCAAGCCGAAACCCGGCCAGCTGAAGAGCTCTCCGATTTGGCCCACTGTCCGGCTGTAGCCTTTTGGCGCAGGCGGGTCGCCTGTGGAATCGTAGATTTGGGAGGGGGGTCCCTAAGGATCATCCAGTCCAACCCCCCGCGACGCGGTTGTGCCAAATGTCATGCCCTCCAGATAGAGGCGTGTTTTTGAAGTCCAGACACAGGCAGGCAGCCCCGGTCGAAGGAGCAGCTTTCCCTACGAACACAAAAGAAGGGGATGAAGGGGATGTCTCTCCTTAGAAGGGCACGTACATGTTTAGAAAATCACATTGCACTGTGTTGGGTGGGGTGTGTCTCCTGAGCATGTGCAGAGTGTAGGAAGGACCAGGTTGCCAATGCTGTTCTTGCAGGTGCCCCAAAGTGAACAGCCCCCTGAGTTTGACAACTTGCTCTCCGCGACTGCCTCCGGTACTGGAAGGAATAGACAGCTGGCGTAACTCGTAGTTATCAGCAGCCTTATAAGAACATCAGGGACACAGGTCTAAACCACTGAGCCTCTTGGGCTTGGGTTCGAATCCCGCCTCCCGTTGCTCTGTCCCAGCTCCTGCCAACCTAGCAGTCCGAAAGCACACCAGCGCAAGTAGATAAATAGGTACCACTCCGGCGGGAAGGTAAACGGCATTTCTGTGCGCTCTGGTTTCCGTCATGCGCCAGAAGCGGTTCAGTCCTGCTGGCCACGTGACCCGGAAAGCTGTCTGCGCACAAACGCCGGCTCCCTTAGCCTGAAAGGGAGATGAGCGCCGCATCCCCAGAGTCGTCCACAACTGGACTTAACTGTCCAGGGGTCCTTTACTTTACCTTAGGGGAGATAGTAGCGCTGTAGTCTAAACCACCAAGCCTCTTGGGCTTGCCAATCAGAAGGTCGGTGGTTCGAATCCCCTTGACGGGTCCCATGGCTCTGTCCCAGCTCCTGCCAACTTAGCAGTTCAAAAGTATGCAGGTGCAAGTAGATAAATAGGTACCACTCCGGCGGGGAGGTAGACGGCGTTTCCGTGCGCTCTGGTTTCCGTCATGCGCCAGAAGCGGTTCAGTCCCGCTGGCCACATGACCCGGAAAGCTATCTGTGGACAAACGCCGGCTCCCTCAGCCTGAAAGCGAGATGAGCCCCGCAACCCCACAGTCGCCTTTGACTGGACTTAACCGTCCAGGGGTCCTTTACCTTTTTATAAGAACATCAGGAGAGACCTGCAAGCGCTGTCAGACCCAAGACCTATCCGTCTGCTGGGATAGCTCAGTCGGCAAAGCACAAGGCTCGTAATCTCAGGTCCGCAGGTTTTCTAATAATAATAATTAAAAAAACTTGTCTGGGGTAGCTCATACCAAAGACTAGCTAGCTATGTCGCTACGTGGAGAATCGCTTCCTTTTCTCCAAATCTCCCAGCATCCATCTTTCTGGGGAACAGACGCAGCGGCAGGACAGCTGCCTTGCTTGCAGAAAGTCGCAGGTTCGATTCCCTGCCTTTCTTGCTCGGGGCTGGCAGATACTTCCTCTCTGAAACCCTGGACGATTGCTGCCAGTCTGTGCAGACGACACTGGTCTCGATGGGCCGATGGTGGAAGGTAGTTTTCTAAGGTTTGCCGGATGATCCCCGTCACTTCGTTAGCCACAGAAAGACTTAAGCATTTTCTGCCCCTGCTGCATAACTTTAAAAATGAATCGCAGCCTTTTTTATTTTTTAAAAAAGCGGGCCTCGCTAACCTTCCCTCTGGAAATTCTCCCCCCTGGAAATAAAGGCAAACGTTAAGATTCCTAGTGTTTCAAAACCACCGCGTTCTCTTTAATAATACAATGTTTATCCTACTTCCAAGTCGACTTCAAATTAAACAGTTTCGTGGGCTGGTTTCTTGCCCCCAACCTCCCCAGTGTTTTCGTTCAAACCCTTTCCCGCTGCCTTATATACAGCGGTACCTCGGTTTCCGAACGGCATCCGTTCTGGAAGACGGTTCAGGTTCGAAAACTCGGTAGGGGAAGCCTTGAAACAGAAAACTCAACACAGAAGCCGCCTCGGAGGTTCGACTTCCGACGCGCGTTCGAAAACGGAAGCGTTTACTTCCAGGTTTACGGCGTTCAGGTTCCAAGACGTTCGGAAACCGAGGCATCGCTGTATATATCAAACTCTCGTCTAATATGGAAACCCCTCTAATATTTCCCCTCCGCTGCTTCTGTCGCAAATTCTGCTTGAGGTTTTGGGGGGGGGTCCCCAAACAGTCCCTCCCACCAAATAAACCAGGGGGACTCCGAAACAGCGCTGGTTCTGAGTCCGATGTCGGCACGGGTCTGAGCTTTGTGCCGCGTCCAAATTCAGCCCCCCTCAAGTTCCAGTAGGGGCACAGCTGCCCCCCAATGCAATATGAACTTCCTAGGCCAGCTCCCAATAGACTGTGATCTCCTCGCAGTATTTAAAAAATCTGGCAGTGATTTATCCGTTGTCGTTGGATGGGCCACAGTTGTTCAGCTTCCTCACCCCCCTTTTTTTGGGGGGGAGAAGATCTCTGAAGGGTCAAAGGTCTACCAGGAACACCCCACGATTTTCCAGTAGATCACGATCTATCTGTTGGGCATGCCTGTCCCAGGACAATGCATAAGGTGGCTTCGAGCAAAAATTTGCAAGCATGCAAACCACATGGACGGGACACAGGTGGCGCTGTGGGTTAAACCACAGAGCCTAGGACTTGCCGATCAGAAGGTCGGCGGTTTGAATCCCCGCGACGGGCTGAGCTCCATTTGCTCTGTCCCTGCTCCTGCTAACCTAGCAGTTCGAAAGCACGTCAAAGTGCAAGTAGATAAATAGGTACCGCTCTGGCGGGAAGGTAAACGGCGTTTCCGTGCACTGCTCTGGTTCGCCAGAAGCGGCTTAGTCCTGCTGGCCACATGACCCGGAAGCTGTACGCCGGCTCCCTCGGCCAGTAAAGCGAGATGAGCGCCGCAACCCCAGAGTCGGCCACGACTGGACCTAATGGTCAGGGGTCCCTTTACCTTTACCTAAACCACATGGGACCAGTCCGCATCCTCTTGTCGGATGCAGGAGATGCCGTTGGGTACCACTTTATTTGCACATCGCAGGTGAGGGAAGTCTTGTCCGCTTGTGGGCCGGATCAAGCATCAAAATTCTCACGTTCTTTATGAATTATGAGGGTAGGCGTAGGTCGTTTTTTCCTGCCTTGGTCCGGATATCAAATGCCAAGAGACGGGAGAGATTGATTCTAAGCAACACCTATAGGCGCAGTCAAAATTGTTCCAAACCTGCCCCCCCCCCCCCGCTTGCAAATCAGGTGAAATTCTGCTGCAAAGGGAACCTCGGCGGGCTTCTCTTTAAGTTGCATTTTCAGCCGAATTTGGGGAGAAACAGAGGAGCTATTTCCATGGCTTTTGTGGGATTCCGCTCCTTGCAAACAGCTGTAAGTTTGCAGATGTTGAGAATAAATGTGGTTTGCAATGGGGGGGAGAGTTGGATGATTTTGATTGCAACTAATAATAATAATAATAAATAATAATGATGATGATAATAATGATAATGATAATAATAATAATAATATTTTTTCTAAGAGAACAAGGTAAACTCATGGACCCTTTTCTAGAAAAAAACAGCCCTGATCATTATTAAAATACGAATACTCATCATAACAACCTTCTTCTGGGAAACCCAGACAGATGGGCAGGGTGTAAATAATATAAATAATAATTATTATTATCTTTTAAGAGCCATTAAACAGTGGAACAGACTCCCTTGGGATTTGGCGAGCGCTGGGGGTCCCTTCCAGCTCCACAATTCTACGAGTAACCCGCACAATGCTTATTATGGTGAATATTTAGGGAGGGACCGCAACCTTGGAGGATGGCCATGCCACCACAACCAGGGTTGTGGTCTTAGCTGAGCTACTCCTCCAGTCACAGTAGACCTGTCAGTTGGGGGGTGGATGTGAACCATCGCCCAGTCTTGACACATCTCTCTCACACACACACACACTTTCCAGCTCTGAACAGAGACCCCCCCCCCCCGGGATATTCGCTCCCGAATCTCCCTGGAGGCATGACAATCTCCTTCCTTCCAAACGGCGAGGTTCAGATTTCCAAAGGCCGGCGTGGTTCGGTTGGGCTGTTATTGAAACATCCAAAATCGACATCACCAAATAAGGACTCCGGGGACAAGGCTTAGGCCAGGGGTCAGCAACCTTTTTCAGCCATGGGCCGGTCCACCGTCCCTCAGACCTTGTGGGGGGGGGAGCAGACTGTATTTTGAAGGGGGGGGGAATGAACCAATTCCTATGCCCCACAAATTACCCAGAGATGCGTTTTAAATAAAAGGACACATTCTACTCGTGTAAAAACACACTGGTTCCCGGACTGTTGGCGGGCCGGATTGAGAAGTTATGGGGCCGGATCCGGCCCCCGGGCCTTAGTTTGCCTTCCCATGTTCTAGTAGCAGGTGGTTCCCCAGGCTTGTTTGCTTGAACTGAAGTTCAATATGGATAAGACAGAAAGGTTCTAGTCCAGGGGTCAGCAAACTTTTTCAGCAGGCGGCCGGTCCACTGTCCCTCAGACCTTGTGGGGGGCCGGACTATATTTTGGAAAAAATAATAATGAACGAATTCCTATGCCCTACAAATAACCCTGAGATGCATTTTAAATAAAAGGGCACGTTTTACTTATGTGAAAACACGACTGACAGTCTGTGGGCCAAATTGAGAAGGCGATGGGGCCGGATGCAGCCCCCGGGCCTTAGCTTGCCTACCCATGTTCTAGTAGCGGGTAGTTCCCCAGTCCAAAGCACACATTCTACTCGTGTAAAAACACCAGGCAGGGGCCACAAATAACCCAGAGATGCATTAAAAATACACATTCTACCCGGGCCTTAGGTTGCCTACCCCGGCTTAGAGAAACTGCTAAGCGACTTAGACAGATCTTGCGGGACTCTGGCTTCCGTCGTGACCATTGGTCACGCCGGCTGGCTGGGGGCTGATGGGAACTGGAGTCCAAAAACGCCCGTCCCCGATTTATTGTGTCGCTTCTGTAATCGGCTGCCCCAAGAGGAACAGTCTCCCTTGGAGCTTTCCGAGCGGAAGCTGGGCGCCCAACCGTCCCGGGTGCTTGAGCTGAGATCGTTGCGTGGCTAGGGGTTGGACTGGATGACCACTGGGGGGCTCCCTTCCGCCTCTACGATTCCACGGTTCCAAAGTGCCAAAAGAGTATCGTCCCAGAGGATAGGGGGACAACAAGGTTTTCGAGTTTGGTTTTGCCCGTGTTGCAAAACGGGCGCGCAGCGTTCGGCAGCTCCTTGTCTCTGCGGTGGAACGAAAGGGCTCTCCTCGTCCTCATCGTCCGTCAGTTGTGCCGTGCCGCCGTGGCTCGCCGCTGACGTGGACGTTTCCCCCCCGCTGCCCACCTTGGCACCGTCTCCCCGAACCCGCCCTCCGTCGCTCCCCAGACTAACCCTCCCCATGGTGCTGTGTGAACCCAGCAGTACAGATGAGGCGCTCTCACTGGAAGACAAGGACCTGAGGGACCGGGAAAGGCGCATGGCCAATAATGCCAGGGAGAGGGTGCGCGTCCGGGACATTAACGAGGCCTTTAAAGAGCTGGGACGCATGTGCCAAATTCACTTAAAAACAGACAAAGCGCAGACCAAGCTCATCATCCTCCAGCAAGCGGTGCAAGTCATATTAGGCTTGGAGCAGCAAGTACGAGGTACGGCGCCGGGGGGCTCACCCCCCCACACCCCGAGGTCTCGCCCCCCCATGCTTTGTGCGCATCTCCTGTCTGTGCTCTCTCGCTCGCACAAGTGTCTCTGCCTCTCTCCCTTCCACCCTTTGCTCAGGGCTCTAGGTTTTGCGTCGCTTCTTTTCTCCTCCCTTCGCTCTCTGGTTCGCGGTCTGTGCAGAGATGACCCCCCCCCCCATTACAGCTTTTGAGCAGCAAGGTGGGGAGGGGGCCGAGCGCTCAGATGCCAACCTTCTCGCACTTTGTGCAATCCTTATCCTTTTCTCCATCTTGCCTCTTTCCCTTGGATGCTGATTGGGTTGGGTTGAGTTGAGTTGAGTTGGGTTGGGTTGAGTTGGTTTGAGTTGAGTTGAGTTGACTTGAGTTGGGTTGGGTTGAGTTAGGTTGGGTTGGGTTGGGCTGGGCTGAGTTGAGTTGGGTTGGGTTGGGTTGGGTTGGGTTGAGTTGAGTTGGTTTGAGTTGAGTTGGGTTGGGTTGGGTTGGGTTGAGTTAGGTTGGGTTGGGCTGGGCTGAGTTGGGTTGGGTTGGGTTGGGTTGAGTTAGGTTGGGTTGGGCTGGGCTGAGTTGGGTTGGGTTGGGTTGGGTTGAGTTAGGTTGGGTTGAGTTAGGTTGGGTTGGGCTGAGTTGAGTTGGGTTGGGTTGGGTTGAGTTGAGTTGGATTGGGCTGAGTTGAGTTGGGTTGAGTTGAGTTGGGTTGAGTTGAGAGGTTGAGTTGGGTTGGGTTGGGCTGAGTTGAGTTGAGTTGGGTTGAGTTGGGTTGGGCTGAGTTGAGTTGGGTTGGGTTGAGTTGGGTTGGGTTGGGTTGGGTTGGGTTGGGTTGAGTTGAGTTGGGTTGGGTTGAGTTGAGTTGGGTTGGGTTGAGTTAGGTTGGGTTGGGATGGGTTGGGTTGGGTTAGGTTGGGTTGGGTTGTGTTGTGTTGTGCTGTGTTGTGTTGTGTTGTGTTGGGGTTGCAGGTGGCTCTTGTCAGACCCGAACCTCCAGATTTCCTCCTCCTCCCCTCCACTTCTCTCTCTCCTCTCATCTCAGAACGTAACCTGAACCCAAAAGCAGCCTGCCTAAAGCGCCGCGAAGAGGAGAAAGTGTCTGGCGTCGTGGGGGACCCTCAGATGGCGCTCTCGGCATCGCATCCGGGTCTAGGAGATGGGCACAACCCTGTCGGGCACATGTAAAGGTACTCTTTGCACCTGTTCTGGGTCTTTACTTGGGAGCAGCAGGAATCTGTTCATTATTATTTTTCCAAAATCTACTCCGGCCCCCCACAAGGTCTGAGGGACAGTGGACCGGCCCTCTGCTGGAAAGGTTTGCTGGCCCCTGAGCTAAGCGATTCAGGGCTGGGTCGGATGCAGCCTAGGATGGTGGAGTTTGTGGGCGTTGCTTTTGAGACT
The DNA here is from genome assembly GCF_965153285.1 of Podarcis tiliguerta. Classification (NCBI taxonomy): domain Eukaryota; kingdom Metazoa; phylum Chordata; class Lepidosauria; order Squamata; family Lacertidae; genus Podarcis; species Podarcis tiliguerta. The sequence continues at coordinate 1,629,756 of NC_139551.1, read as the reverse complement.
TGTGTTTTTGCGCGACGAACCTCTGGGCTGTTTCTCTTCTCACCCTTTCTCTCTCTCCCTCCCCGCAGGTGATTTCTTTTCTTCGCCCTGCAAGCAGACGTCTGTAGGAAGAAGAGAAAGCTGGATCTCTCACACATCCCCCTCTCCTCCATTCCCCGAAAACCACCGCCTGTCCGCACCAGAAACTCTAGTCCTGTTTCAAATACCGACGTGCGGTCCTTTTTTTGGGGAGGGGGTGAAACGGGCAGAGAAAAGTTCAGCGTCCTAGAAGGAACTTTTCTCTTTCTTTCTCTCTCTCTCTCTCTCTAAAGGAAAAGCAACAAGTTTTATCGAAACAAAAAAATCAACAGCAAAGATTGCCTTAAGTCTATATTCTCGAACTTTCAGTGCATATCCTTCAGTTACCGAATTTCGGGGGGGGGGGGTTGTTGTTTGCGGGGATGTGTAACATTACAAATGGCTTGTGTTCACATAAGGCCAGCAAAAAGAAAAAAAGAAATTGTGCCTACGCATTTTATTTTTATTTTCTTTCTTTCTTTCTTTTTTTAAAAAAGAGAACATTAGTTACAATAATTTTTTTTTAAACGTAGAACAAACATAGTAATGCCTTTTGTGGAGCTGGGGGGGGGTTTGTTGTTTCGTTTTGGGTTGTTTTTTTAGCTTCTTTTGCGTATATGTTTTGTAAGCAACGACGGGGAGGGGAAAAGACGTGTAAAAAAAAAAAGACGAAGAGATTTGTTTCTCACCCCCCCCCCCCGCATCGAACCGCTTTTTATTTCCGCCCCCTCCCTCTATCTCTTTTTCTCTGCTGCTGTTTCTATAGTTAATGTTGCATATTATTTTTTAAAAAGTTAAGATCAACCAGAAATATTAAAAGTTTGTATTAAGAGGACTGGATGTTTGAAAACGAAACACAAAAACGGAAACTGAATTCGAGGACGGAATTGTGGGGGGGGGGAGACACGGACGGTGAGAGTGTTGCTAAAATGTCACAAGCGTGAATTGAAATAGGCAGGTACGTTTGGCTATGAGCTTCCACGGCGAAGGGTGCATTGATAATCGTCTCTGTCGAATTTTGAAAGGGGATGGGGGGGAAGATGGCGAAGCGATTCAGAAGAGTTTCCTCCATCCCGCACGATTCTCAAAAAGTCTTATATTGTGCCCTTTGCTTCCATCGTAAACCTCACCCCCCAAAAAACGCCATCTGTGGTCCCCCTTTAATGGAAAGCAAAGACACTACAACGCGAAGTTCTCTTTACGGAAGATGTGGATCTCAAGACAGCGGGAAGCGGAGAACTTTGGAAGAAAGTGCCGTCTTTGAAAAGCAGGATGGCGACGGGACGACCGGCTCACGTTCCCACCGATTCCTACTCCATTTTTGGAAACAAGCACCTGAGCAAAACCGGCGCGGAACAAACGGAAAAGGAGGGAGGTTGGGCGCGATTTTTAAAAAATATATTAAAAGAACTGCCGGAGGCAGAACGAAGAACAAACGAGCCGCAACGAGGAAAAGGCGAGACGGCGAGATTTTGCGGTGGGATGCGGGGTGCATGCGCGAGACGCTAAGGTTTCCAAGCCGGAGACCCTCAAGCCCCCAAGTCGCAGGACTTCAAACCGAAGATGGACCCGCTTTGCATTTTGCGAGCACGGGGTGAACTGCTGCCGGCCGGTGGGGCGAATACTTCCAGTCCCCCGCCAGTTTGCGGAAGGAAAGCAACTCTGCGCCCCTCCGGAGAAGGGCGCTGTTTCCGGCGAGAGGAGATGGCTGCCGCAGTCTCGGATTTTGGGAGGGTGTGTCGACTTGTCCTGGTATCTCGTCCTCCCAAATTTGCCCTCCGGGGGGGTGGCAGGTCTTTTGGAGACTCTCCCATGGGTGCTGTGACCTCGGAGGTTTTGAACATCCCGGAGAGTTGACTTTGGGTAAATCCCGCTAGAAACACACACATTCACACAACTCCGACGGCAGAGAGCGTGGCATCCGGGGGGGCGCTTTACCAGCAGAGACGGGGGAAAGTTCTCGGTAGAGCCATGCAGGGCGGTGGGAAAAGGTCCTTGCTAAGGTGGGGAGAGGGCCCCCGTTTTTGCGATGCGGGTGTCCTCGTGCCACCCGCCGCTCAGCCACGGTCCCCCCCCCCCTTTTCCACCCATCACCCGGCTTGGTTCATCTCCCATTGCAAATCTGATTTCTGGCAAAACCGGTTGGCGGTTCTGTGCCAAACTGGGAGTTTTTTGGGGGAGGGGGTGTTTTCTGGGGTCGGCCTGGGTCAAAGCAACTTTGCAGGAGCCAAGGACAGGATAACTTTTGGCGTCTCCTCGTTGCCACCCCACCCTGACTAAATCTCTCTCTAAAAGACAGTCGCCACAACTTCGTTTTCCAGTTCAAACGCCCCCCAGGGAAAAAAAGTTTCCAGTCCGCCGGATCCAAACACGTTCTCCTCCTCCCTTCCTTTTCAAAGTTGTATTTTGTTTGAACAATTTGGTTCTGTTTTTAATTGTGTTTTTGTTCCGTTCGGGAAAAGGCGGGGGGGGGGGAGAGAAGCTCGCCTTTTCGGCCGGGGCGTGTCTACACTACAAACTCTTAAACCAGTTTCAGACCGGTTTTAACTATCTTAAAAAGGAATCCTTCCGTTTCCGCCAGGTGCGCTCAGAGACCCTTTGGCCGGAGAAGCAGACCCTCCCCATTCCTTGCAAACCCCCCCCCACCAGCGCCCTCTGCATTTAGGTCGCTATGATAGCTTAAAAACGGGTTTGAAACTGTTTTTCTTTTTTCTTTTTCTTCTTTTCTTTCTTAAAGTTTGTAATATAGATATGTCCCAAATGATCTTGGGATATTTATTTTTGTTGCGGGGGTTAGGAAATTTAAGAAAGGGACAACCAGCGAAACGAAACAAAACAGGAGGGGGGGGAAAGGAACTCCATATTTTTTAAATTTTTCGTGCCGGGTGGGGAGCGTTTTAGGAGAAACAGCACCGTGGGGGGGGGGATCTTAACTTTTTGTTTAAAAAAAGAGGCTCGCGCACTGCAGAGAACAAATTGTACCTTGGTTCCCGTTAAGCTATATTTTTTTAGATGGGATGGGCGAGGCTGTGTATCCTTTTCAGCCTGTTTAGATTGTTTGGGGGCTCTTTCTCTCTCTCTCTTTGTTGCTATTGGGGGTTTTTATATATATATTAAAAAAAAAAAAGATAAAAATGGATCCTTGCTTTTTCATGGGGGGGCGGGAGGGGTGAGTGGCCCCGATCCAGTAGTTACAGTTAGCCATGACTTAAGTCTTAATGGGAAATGAATGGACTCGACGAAACTCTCTTTTTTTGCTTTCAGTGGACAAGGGGGGGGGCGGTTTTAAGTCATGCCTAGCTGAAATTTGGATTTGGGGAGCGGGGGCCGCTATAGGGTGTTGTTTTATCTCCCCCTCTTTTTGCTGCCTACATTGTAAAATCCAGCTGTACGTAAGTGGCTGAGAATCCTTGTTATTAAATCAGATACACATTATAGTTTTGAAAGATATATATATGGTATAAATATATATATATGCCTAACCCCAGTTTAAAAAAAAAGAGGAGGAGGAGGAGGAGGAAAATGGAAAGAAAAAGAGTATTGGGTGGGGGGGGGGAGGGCAACACAGAATAGAGGGGGTGGACCCACATTTTTGGGCTGAAATCACAAATTTCTGGGATCGGGCGGTTGGGGTTGGGGCTAGCACGGGGGTTTTAAAAATTGTGTTTCCGAGTGCCTCAAGATATGGATTGTGTTCATTTTTTAAAAAAATAATAATAATAATTTTATACAAGTGTCAAGAAAAAAAAAAACACAGCTGGCTGGATTATTTGGAATTTTTAAATAATCCTTAACTTTTTTAAAAGTAGAATTTTGAGAACTGTCCTGTATATAACAGTAATGTAGCAATAAATTTGACATTTTATAACAATATTACCTTCCCCCCCCCTCCCCGTATCTGTCTCTCAGATGTTGTATACCTATCATTGAAAAAGTTGTAATAAAGGTTCTACCTTGTACTAAAATCGCATTTTTTTCCTGGTTCTCTCACTCCACCATCCCTCTCATTCCTAACCTTGACGGGAACGTTGAGTTCTTCCTTTTATTTTTTAGGTGGGAATAAAAGGCTGCCATCCTAGATTCCACTTATTGAACTCAATAGGAATTACTCCTGAGTAGATAATGTTTTGGGGAGTTTTTATCTAGGGTTGCCATGCGTCTGGGATTTAACCGGCGAAAGCAGCCTGTTAAATCGGCAACAGGCTTTCAAAGTTGTTTGCAATCACTTTTGTTCAGCAAAGCTGAGTTTAGCAAACTGAAGAACTTTGTGTTTCCTTAAAAATGCAAAAGCTCATTTTGCCGATTTTCCGAATATCCCCCGGACTTTATTTTCGCCCCTTTAATCCAGGACATTATTTGGCAACTCAAGAAGAAGGATTTCCTTTTGTCTGTGAAAGAATCTGTATTTTAAGAGACTTTTGAGGGCTACAGCCCTGACTCCCATTTCATAGAAACATAGAGTTGGAAGAGACCACAAGGGCCATCGAGTCCAACCCCCTGCCAAGCAGGAAACACCATCAGAGAACTCCTGACATATGGTTGTCAAGCCTCTGCTTAAAGACCTCCAAAGAAGGAGACTCCACCACACTCCTTGGCAGCAAATTCCACTGTCAAACAGCTCTTACTCTCAGGAAGTTCTTCCTAATGTTTAGGTGGAATCTTCTTTCTTGTAGTTTGGATCCATTGCTCCATGTCCGCTTCTCTGGAGCAGCAGACATCCTTTTATATATTTGAACATGGCTATCATATCACCCCTTAACCTCCTCTTCTCCAGGCTAAACATGCCCAGCTCCCTTAGCCGTTCCTCATAAGGCATCGTTTCCAGGCCTTTGACCATTTTGGTTGCCCTCCTCTGGACACGTTCCAGTTTGTCAGTGTCCTTCTTGAACTGTGGTGCCCAGAACTGGACACAGTACTCCAGGCGAGGTCTGACCAGAGCAGAATACAGTGGCACTATTACTTCCCTTGATCTAGATGCTATACTCCTATTGATGCAGCCCAGAATTGCATTGGCTTTTTTAGCTGCCGCGTCACACTGTTGGCTCATGTCATTTACCTGGGAGCAAAGCCTATTAAATACAGAAGTTCCCGGGATCAACTCATAGACACTCTTTTCCTGAAAGACATCCCATTTGAAACCGGCAGCTTGCTCTAGGATAAACGGTTCCCACCCATAGCTGTCAACTTTTCCCTTTTCTTGCGAGGGATCCTATTTGGAATAAGGCAATTTCCCACTGTTGCAGGAATTTATGTATAGGTTGGGGGGGGGGTTGCCCCTCCAGCAGATGTCTTTCACATGCAGCCCACTACCAAAACCAGCACAATCACTTTTGTGACTTTTGTGATTTGTCCCCACAAAACACTTTATCGCAGTTTCTTCCTATCTATTCAAAGGGCCTCTGCTGCAGGATACCAAATGTAAGAATTCACTGATCAATGTACCTATGTACTGGCTCACTGGGAAAACTTCAGAAATCCCTATAGACCTGTGAGCTCAGCTCCTCAGCAGTCCCCCTGCCTTACGGATAACCCCTGGCATCCTGATACCTGAGTGCCAGACAGGTAGCCATTCCAGAAAGAACAAACCCAGATGAAGACAAAAGGGTGGGATGAACTTGGCTGGGAAACAGGGAAATGTAAATATATTTTTTGTTACACTTTATGGGTGTTTGGTGGAGGGCAAGGAGAACCATGGGGCAGGGTCCAGGATGCTCAGATTACGGCCACCAGACCTCCCCTTTCATGATGTAGCCGTGATGTATGAGTGATGTAGTTTGGGGGGGGTGTAACATGGGGATTGGAAGGGACCTGGGTTGCGCTGTGGGTTAAACCACAGAGTCTAGAACTTGCTGATCAGAAGGTCGGCAGTTCGAATCCCCGCGACGACGGGGTGAGCTCCCATTGCTCGGTCCCTGCTCCTGCCCACCTAGCAGTTCGAAAGCACGTCAAAGTGCAAGTAGATCAATAGGTACCGCTCTGGCGGGAAGGTAAACGGCATTTCTGTGCGCTGCTCTGGTTTGCCAGAAGCAGCTTAGTCCTGCTGGCCACATGACCCGGAAGCTGAACACCGGCTCCCTCGGCCAGTAAAGCGAGATGAGCGCCGCAACCCCAGAGTCGGCCACGACTGGACCTACTGGTCAGGGGTCCCTTTACCTTTACCTAAAATGGGGCCACAACCTCAAACTCCTTAAAGCAGTATTAAGGGCAGCAACACTTAACAAAACGCCTGGGAAAATAATGCATCAGGCATAATTTCCAAATAGGCTTTTGAGTTTTCAAAGCAATGAGAGCAGCCAGGATCCCACAGGAAATTTCAAAAACTTCACATTTGTAAATCACACCAAATGAACTTGTGCAAAGTTAACCGGTTGCACTTAACCTTGTGCAGCTGAGCCACTATTTAATTTAAATATGAAATTAAATATTTAAATTAAATTAGTGGCCCAGCTTCACAAGGTGTGTGTGTGTGTGTGTGTGTGTGTATTGCACCAAGATATATTTAAATTAACTTTGCACAAGTTCATTTGGTGCGATTTACAAATGTGGAGCTTTCATTGCTCTCATTGCTGCTCTCATTGCTTTGAAAAGTCAAAAACCTATTTGGAAATTATGCCTGGTGCATTACTTTTGCAGGCATTTTGTTAAGTTTTGCTGCCCTTAATACTGCTTTAAGGTGTTTCAGGTTGTGGCCGCAGCCCCTCTGGCCGGTTATAGCTGAAATTCAACATTATTATATCTAAAGGGAGCCAATTCCCTGATATTAATCAGGCACTGCAGTAGACAGCGCACTCCCCGCTCGCCTTGAAAACAAAACAACTTGGCGGGGGTCCTTCGACGAGGAGGGCAATGGAATGAGGCAGAAAGTCGGCGCCGCGCAGGCGCGTTAAAGCAAAGAGGGCAATGCTTGACCATAGATCTTTAAAGTGGAGTCGCGCGCCTACAGTCTTCAGGCGAGGTTGATTTTAAAATATATATAGATACAGTATATATATTTTTGCGTGTGTTCTCTCTCTCCCATTCACTAAAAAGCAGGCGGCAAACGTATATCTTTGCATTTTAGAAATACTTAAAAGCGTCTAACATTCAGATCAAAGGAATACCAGATTTGGGGCATTTGCTGCCAAACTGAGTGTTGTTTGGTTTTTGGAGATTTTTGCCTGGGATTCATCAACAATCCCCAGACAATGTCAATGAATCTCCATTGTGGTTTTATCTTGTGAACCGCCCTGAGACCTTGGGGAATAGGGCAGTATAATAATAAATCTTATAATTATTATTGTTGTTGTTGTTGCAGGCAGAGTCTGAAAGTCCATGGCTCATGTACGGCGCTCCAAGAATGCTAATATATTCCTAGCATGCTTTGATTTGATTTCGGTTTATTATATTATTTGATGATGATGATGGTGATGATGATGATGATGCTGTATTTGTGATGTTCTATCATGTTATCCCCAGTCGTATAGTAAAAGCTCTGGTTTTCCCAGTCGTGATGTACGGAAGTGAGAGCTGGACCATCAAGAAGGCTGATCGCCGAAGAATGGATGCTTTTGAATTATGGTGCTGGAGGAGACTCTTGAGAGTCCCATGGACTGCAAGGAGATCAAACCTCTCCATTCTGAAGGAAATCAGCCCTGAGTGCTCACTGGAAGGACAGATCCTGAAGCTGAGGCTCCAAGACTTTGGCCACCTCAGGAGAAGAGAAGACTCCCTGGAAAAGACCCTGATGCTGGGAAAGATGGAGGGCGCAAGGAGAAGGGGACGACAGAGGACGAGATGGTGGGACAGTGTTCTCGAACTGACCAGCATGAGTTTGACCAAACTGCGGGAGGCAGGGGGACACGAAGAGCCGGACACGACTAATCGACTCAACAACAAAATCATGTTATCGCAAATGAAAAAAATCAAAGGGGTAAATACTGGCAATGCACTACATCCTTTGGGCCAGAAACTAAGCAAATGATGATGATCATATTATTATTATTATTATTATTATTATTATTATTATTACTTACAGGTAGGTAGCCGTGTTGGTCCACCATAGTCGAAACAAAACAAAATAAGTAAATAAAAATTAAAAAATTCCTTCCAGTAGCACCTTAGAGCGGGAGATAACCAGAGCATGCACCACTCTGGCCAGACAGTCTGCAGGCAGGGATGGTCTCATCCTGCATACCAGATGGAGCTGCCCTGGAAACAGAACTGACCTGCTCCTCCATGTACAGCGCTGAGTCCGGAATGACTCTCAGGCTGCGCACCTGGTCCTTCAGGGGCACAGTTGCCCCATTCAGGACCAGGGAGTCCCCCACACCTGCCCGCCCCCTGTTAATTATTGGGATGAGCCGTTTGTGTGCAAGCACGATAATAATAAGTTTGTTTATTATTAATTATTGTTCTTATTACAGCAGCTGTATTTGAGATGCTCTATCATAGGCTGATATTAATAATAGCAACGAATAAATGCAGAAATAAATAAATACAATAAAGCTGCATTTGTGGTGCTTTATCATAGGCTAATAATAATAATAGACTACACTGCAAGGCTGTCGTCCAGCTCAACGTCCTTGCCTAGGACTTGTGCCATTAATTACGCGGCTCGGGCCGCTAGATGGCGCTGGATCCCGTTCTGTGGCGCGCGAAAAGCAAGCTCGCAATCCGGCGGCGCGTGGGCGACTCTCCTATCAGGTCTATATGTACGAGGAGCGGAACAGACGCCACGGACGTAACAACGGAGCGGGGCGGAAGGCACGCACGCACGCCGGAAGGAAGGAAGCGCACGCACGTCGGGGGGGCGGGGGTAAAGGGGCGGTAGTGCGCAGGCGCGAGGGAGAGGTGACCTTCCGGGCGGAAAGGCGCAAGAGCCAAGGATGCTGAGCAAGTTCATGGGTCCCCGTTACGGGCAGCTCCTGCGCAACTGGTGAGTGGGGGGGGGAGGGGGTTTGGGAGGGGCGGGGCCTCGCTTTGGCCCCTCCCAGCCATGCTCCAAAGGGTGGGGGGGTCACCCCCCCAAAAATTTTTAAACCCCCCCAACTTCCAAAATTAAGCTCCATCCCTTAAATTGGAGGAAGTTGGACACACGTGGACAGGCTTGCTTGGAAATTCAGGGCCAGAAATGACATTTCGTCCTCCGGTTAACCTGCAGAACTCACTGCCACAGGAAGCAACCTGGAAGAGGGTTCCTTAGAGGTAGGGACGCGGGTTAAACCCCAGAGCCTAGGACTTGTCGATCAGAAGGTCAAAAAACTGTCCTTGTACAGGGCTGCCTTCAGATGTCTTCTAAAAGTCAGGTGGTTGTTTATTTCCTCGACATCTGGAGGGAGGGCGCCGCCACCGAGAAGGCCCTGTGCCTGGTTCCCTGTAACCTCGCTTGTCGCAGAGAGGGAACCGCCAGGAGGCCCTCGGAGATGGACCTCAGTGTCCAGGCTGAGTGATGGGAGTGGAGACGCTCCTTCAAGGATACTGGGCCGCCACCTCCCATTCCACGGCTGGATGGCTCTGACTCAGAAAACTTCTTGGTGGTGGCACCCGCATGCTCTGGTTATCTCCCGCTTGGACTCCTACCATGCGCTCTCCGTGGGGCTCCCTCTGAAGGTGACCCGGAAACTGCAACTAATCCAGAATGTGGCAGCCAGACTGGGGACTGGGAGTGAGACCATATAACACTAGTCCTGAAAGACTTACATTGGCTCCCGGTACGTTTCCGAGCACAATTCAAAGTCTTGGTGCTGACCTTGAAAGCCCTAAACGGCCTCGGTCCAGTAGACCTAAAGGAGCGTCTCCACCCCGGACACCAGGGTCCCTCTCCTGAGAGCCTTCTGGCGGTTCCCTCCCTGCGAGAAGCAAGGTTACAGGGAACCAGACAGAGGGCCTTCTCGGTGGTGGTGCCTGCCCTGTGGAACGCCCTCCCACCAGATGTCAAAGAGAACAACAACTATTTGACTTTTAGAAGACATCTGAAGGCAGCCCTGTTTAGGGAAGTTTTTAATGACTGATGTTTTAAGGTATTTTTAATCTTTCGTTGGAAGCCGCCCAGAGTGGCTGGGGAAACATAGCCAGATGGGTGGGGTAGAAATAATAAATTATTACTACTAATCCTCCTCTCCTTCCTTGGAGGCTTTTTAAACAGAGGTTGGGTGGCCATCTATGTCAGGGATGCTTTGGCCGAGATTGCTGGGGCGGGGGTTGGACTGGATAACCTTTAGGGTTCCCTCGCAACACCCCTACAGTTCCGAAAGCTCGATGCTTCCGCCTGAAACATGCCCAGAGGTACGTGAGCGCCGCTTCTGTTCTCTCTCCTTCCCGCAGGGTGCCTACATTGAGCACATGGGGGGCTGTGGGCACCGTGGGGCTGGTCTGGGCCACGGACTGGAGGCTGATCCTTGACTACGTGCCTTGGATCAACGGCAAGTTTAAGAAGGACGACTGAGTGGATACGACCCCTTCTCTGCAAGAAGGTGGGTCCTCTTCGGATAATGAATCTGGGCTTTTTGCGGCCGTGACTCTCATGCTATGGAATCGGTTTTTGGGGGGGGAGCACAACTCCCCTTGGCAAACACCTTATTTTTCGCTCTATAAGACGCACCAGACCACAAGACGCACCTAGTTTTTGGAGGAGGAAAGCAAGAAAAATATTCTGAATCTCAGAAGCAGTGAAAGCAGCGATCCCTCTTGCTGTTCTGGCTTCTGGGATAGCTGCGCAGCCTGCATTCGCCCCATAAGACGCACACACATTTCCCCTTACTTTTTAGGAGGGAAAAAGTGAGTCTTATGGAGCAAAAAATACGGTATCCCGTCCCTCACTTTGGGACTGGGAAGCGTCCCTGCAAATGGGGTTCTGCAGCCCCGGGAACGACTCCGCTTCTGTGTTTTAATGTTATATTTTAGTCTTGTTTTTAAAGCTATATTTCAATCAATTGTTTTTATATTTGGTGTTAGCTGCCCTGAGCCCGGTCTTGGCCGGGGAGGGCGGGGTATAAATTAAATTTATTATTATTACTGAATTTTTTGCTCTATAAAATCTGCTGTCCTCATTGTCTGAGCGATTCCTGCAAAGCACCAGAGCATTTTTGCGACGTCCTTTAATTGTTCTCCTTTTCCCTCCCTTTGCAGAGCAACCCATTTGGTCTCAGAGAAGCTTCCTTTTTACTCTCTGCATGCTGGCGCTTTGAAACTGTGAACCCTTGAAAACCTCCCAGCGCCGCCGAAACCTTCCTTTTCCCTCTCGCCGAACGGGCAAGATGGTGCGTCGATAATGTCACGATGAATAAAGCCTCTTTTAGCGCACGGGAAAATGTGCTGTACTTGTAGACGTCTTGCTTCTCTGCAGAGTCAAATGTCACACAAATCACGGCACAAAAATCTCGGCCGATGGGGGAGCCTTTTTGGCGCACAGGTCTGGGGTTCGAAATTGCCACTTTGCGGTTGCCTGCTTTATGTTTCTGACTGGGGTGTGCAGCCCTTTTCCTCCCATCGGAATTTCGGCAATTTAGGTCCCATCTGCCCTTTACATCTGAAGTAGAATCATCGAGGCTTTTGCCCCCTAAAGTCCTGGGAACTGCAGTTTGCAAAGGGCTGTTAGGAGACTCCCATTCGCCTCGCAGAGCTCCAGTTTCCAGAGGAGTTATATTCCAGAAATCGTAGTTCTGTTGGGGGGAATAAAGGTCGTCTAACAACTGCAGTTCCCGGCATTCTTTTTGCAGGAAGCCATGTCTGTTTATGATGCCTTAAATGCACAGGGCACCTTATAATAATAATAATGATGATGATTTATTATTTGTACCCCGCCCATCTGGCTGGGTTTCCCCAGCCACTCTGGGCAGCTTCCAACAAAGATGAAAAATACACTAAAATGTCACATATTAAAAACTTCCCTGAACAGGGCTGCCTTCAGATGTCTTCTGAATGTCAGGTAGTTGTTTATCGCTTTGACATCTGATGGGAGGGCATTCCACAGGGCGGGCGCCACCACCGAGAAGGCCCTCTGCCTGGTTCCCTGTAACTTGGCTTCTCGTAGGGAGGGAACTGCCAGAAGGCCCTCGGCACTGGACCTCATTGTCCGGGCAGAACGATGGGGGTGGAGACGCTCCTTCAGATATACTGGACCGAGGCTGTTTAGAGCTTTCAAGGTCAGCACCAACGCTTTGAATTGTGCTCGGATATGTACTGGGAGCCAGTGTAGGTCTTTCAGGACCGGGGTTATATGGTCTCCGCTCCCAGTCCCCAGTCTGGCTGCCGCATTCTGGATTAGTTGTAGTTTCCAGGTCACCTTCAAAGGCAGCCCCACGTAGAGCGCATGGCAGTAGACCTTGCGCCATTGCTGCTTCCACGATATCCGTGAAGCGTCACAATCCTGCATCCACGTCGTTAGAAACTCAGATCTATAATGACTCTTTAAAACAGGATTGCGGTCGCCAAAACGGAAGGTTGCCATTTTGGGGCAAGATGGCTGCTCTAAAGCATGGAGGGGCAAACTAAGGCCCAGGGGCTGGATCTGGCCCAATCGCCTTCTCAACCCGGCTGCAGACAATCTGGGAATCAGCGTATTTTTACATGAGTAATTGTTTTACAGTGGTACCTCGAGTTACATACGCTTCAGGTTACAGACTCCACTAACCCAGCAATAGTGCTTCACATTAAGAACTCTGCTTCAGGATGAGAACAGAAATCGTGCTCTGGCAGCGTGGCGGCAGCGGGAGACCCCATTAGCTAAAGTGGTGCTTCAGGTTAAGAACAGTTTCAGGTTAAGAACGGACCTCTGGAACAAATTAAGTACTTAACCTGAAGTGCCACTGTATTTAAACTGCATCTCTGAGTTATTTGTGGGGCCTGCCTGGTGTTTTTACACAAGTAGAACGCGCGCTTTTATTTAAAATGCATCTCTGGGTTATTTGTGGGGTTTATTTTTCCCCCCAAAATATAGTCCAGCCCCCCCCACACAAGGTCTGAGGGACGGTGGACCAGCCCCCCGATGAAAAAGTCAGCTGACCCCTGCTCCAAAGCCTTATTTCCCAACACAACTTTTTGCTTCCTGGAATTTGTCCGGGTAAAAATACCTCGGGTAGTGGCATCCTACAGGGTGTGTATCGCGAGTGCGTGAAAACGGCCTGGATCCGAGGATTCACCAGGCAGGCCACTTGCAGACTGCAGAGACGTCGGGTTGCAAGGGGGGCTGAGAGCTGGGTGCGAAATGCACGAGGCGGATTTCGAACCCAGAAATTTTGCAGTTTGGGTTGAATTTGAACCCAGGTGAGTGGCTGGGGAGACTCAGCCAGATGGGCGGGGTATAAATAATAAATTATTATTATTATTATTATTATTATTATTATTATTATTATTACCGGGAGAATCAGTCCCAGTGCGGCACTCGATCTGTCCCGCAGGACGACGGCAAGTGGCCATCTTTTCTTGATTCAAATCACATTTTAAGAACCCGTTTTGGTTAATCAAAACGGACGCGCGTAAATTGGTTAATCCAGAACTGATGGGAAATCTCTGGGGCACACAAAAGCAGCAAGAGACTACAGCTCCCATCAGCCCCTGCACCCAGCATGGCCCACGGCCAGGAAGTTCTACGGCAGCAATGTTTGGGGAGACATTTTTCCACCCAGAGGCTGATTTAGGGGAGCAAGGTGTCCAAAATGGGGTTCTCAAGCCATCGGCCCTTTAGGTGCATTTCTCACCTGCTTTGCACAGACAGGTGTGCAAAAAATCTCTGCCTTTTGCGGGCCTAGGAGCCTCAACCACTAATAATAATAATAATAATAATAATTTTTTATTTATACCCCGCCCTCCCCAGCCAAGACCGGGCTCAGGGTGGCTAGCTAGCACCAGGTATAAAACAACTGAAATCAAAACATTCTTTTAATTTACGTTAGCAAACAGATAAGAAAAATAAGAGATAGTAAAAATATAAAATTTAAATTCTGTAAGGATATAGAACATTGCTTGCATATGGGTTTTGTTCCCACGGTTTATATTTTTGCTGATTCAAGAAGGTGTGCACTATATTTGTTATTTAAGATTGTCAATAAAGCATCAACAAAAAAGGAAACACACACACACACACAAAAAGAAACTAGTTCCCATTATTCTTTTGCCAGGACGTCCTTTAAATGGAGTTTGTTACATCTTTCTCTGCCAAGTTGTGGGCGACGCTTTTGCAAATTTGGGGGTCGCTAGGCGAGATGTGGGGGTATATCACTTTCCCATCACGAAATATTTTTAATTTTGATTTATTTTTATAAAAAAAAGACTATTTTCCTGTTTTGGAGCATTTCTGTGCATAATTTAGAGTGATTCCATCATGCTAAGGCCACATAATTCCTAAATTGCAACACATACAATTTATGCATTGGCAGAGCACTCCGAATAAGCGCGTCTACTCGGAAGTAAGTTCCACAGGGCTGACTCTCTGTGTTAAGAGACTTATTTTTTGAGCATTACTTTTGAGTAGCACTGTAAAAAGAGTCCCAGAAAGCCTTTTTTTCCCCCTTTCACATTCTGAGTTGCATTTGTGCGTCTATTGCAACATTTAGGGGTAATAATAATAAGTATTAAATGGTGTTGTTAATTAACAGGAGGCATAAAACACCTAATGGAAACTGCGGGTTTTGCCAATATTTAGGGTTTTTCCCCATATTTCAAAACGTGAAAATCCAGACACAAAGGCTTTTTTAATTATTATTTTCTGGCTTAGTAAAAAACCACTTTTTTATTTTTATTTCAAGAAGCTTTTTTTAAAGGAAAATTGCCAAAAACGTGTTTCCGACAGCAGAATCAGGAAAAATTCTGGATGTAACTAATATTGAGCTGGTCAAGGTAAGCGGAAGGAGAATTTGCACCTAGTATGGGAAAGGCAGAAATTCACCCGGTTAAACACCGCTTGGAGGGAAAACCTCACCTGTTGAATTTCTTCCTGCTCTGACAGCACAGGAGCCCTAAAAAGGGGGGGGGGGATATTGTATATTAGGTGAAAAGGCTTTTATTGGGGTGCAGAATAGAAACTTTGGGCTTCTTTTTCACTTTGGGGGGGGTTCCGTTCAATTAAATCGCACTCCTAACGAGCCCCACTGAAAGGACTGCCCCTCAAATTCAGTGGGTCTACTCTGCGCAGCTAGGATGGGAAAGGCAGTAATTCACACCCCCCTCTTAGCACCTAGATGGTGAAGAAAACCTCACCTGTTGAACTGTTGCATCACCTGTTGAACTCCCTCCTGCCCTAAAAAAAGAGACCAAAATGTTGCATATTAGGTGGAAAGTTTTGTTTTTTTGGTTGGGGGGGCGCAGAACAGAAACTTGGGGGGCTTCTCTCCCACTTTGGGGGGGTTCCAAGTTGCAACCAGCCCCACTGAAATGGCTGAATTCAGTGGGTCCCTGCAGGTGTCAGCGCCTAGCCCCCCATTCTTGGGGGGGGGGGAAGATTTTTTAAAAAAGAGTGGGGTGCTTCTTCCCACCCCCTATTGCATTGGGGGGCTTCTCTCCCACTTTGGGGGGGGGGTCCCAAGTTGCAACGAGCCCCACTGAAATGGCTACTGAATTCAGTGGGTCCCTGCAGGTGTCAGCTCCTAGCACCCCATTTTAAGGGGGTTTTTTAAAGAGTGGGATGCTTCTCTCCCCCCAAATCCCACCCCACCCTCTTGCTTCTTCTGCCCCCCAACCCCCTCGGGGCTGGCTGGCTGGCTAGCTGGTTGCCGTGGGGCGGGGCTTCTGGGCCGGAGAGGGGCGGGGGTCGCGTGCTTTGGGACCACGTGGCGGCGACTGCCGGGGGTTGTGGGGGGGCGAGGAAGATGGCCAAGGCGCCGGGGGGAGCTGGGGGGCCGAGAGGAGGAGGAGGGGGCCCCCGATGCCCTCCTTTGGGGTGAGCTTGCGATAACTTTGGGGGGGCGCGCGGGGGTTGCACTTTTGCAAGCTGGGGGGGGGTCATGCATGCATGCAAAGGGGGAGAAGGTCCCGCTGCAAACAATGGGGTCAGTGTGGGTCACCGTGCATGCAGAGGGGGGGTCTTGCAAAAGTGGGGGGCAGGGGGTGGGTCGGGATGGAGCTTGGGGGGCAGGGGTGGGTCGGGGGAGCCTGATATGGGGCAGGTGGGAGTTATGGAATTGCAAGGGGTCCAGGGCAAGGGATATGGGGGTCAGATCTAGGGGGTGGGTCACCGTGCATGCAGAGGGGGGTCTTGCAAAAGTGGGGGGCAGGGGGTGGGTCGGGAGGGAGCTTGGGGGGCAGGGGTGGGTCGAGGGAGAGTGATATGGGGCAGGTGGGAGATATGGAGTTGCAAGGGGTCCTGGGCGAGGGATATGGGGGTCAGATCTAGGGGGTGGGTCACCGTGCATGCAAGGGGAGGGGGTCTTGCAAAAGTGGGGGGCAGGGGTGGGTCGGGGGAGCGTGATATGGGGCAGGTGGGAGTTATGGAGTTGCAAGGGGTCCAGGGCAAGGGATATGGGGGTCAAATCCAGGGGGCTTGTTTTGGATGTGGGGCTGCTGCTAAGGGGGTGGGGGGCTGCAGGGGAAGGAGATGGGGGGCTGCGGGGTGGAAGCAAGGGGGGCAGAGGTTGGGGGGCTGCTATGGGGAGAGGGAACAGGTGGGTGGGGGAAGCTGGTGTGGGGTGAAGTGTTTTGTGGGTCTGGCAAGTGTTGGGGGGCAAGCGATGGGGGGAGCAAGCGGGCATGGGATCTGTGGGGCAGAGGATGGAAGGGGGAGGTTAGGGGGCTATGGGTAGGGGCTCCATTTAAGCCAAGGGGGCGGCAGAGGGAGGGGGTCTAGGGAGATGTGGGGCGGGGGTGTGTGTTTAACATCAAGGGGGTAGTTGTGGGTTCTATGGGGCTAGGGGAGTTGTGGGGACGTGGGGAGGAGCCATAGGGGGCGGGGAGATGGTTGGGGCGGGGAAGTGTGGGGCAGACCAGCCCTATAGCGGGGCTGTGGGGATTCTTGGCAAAACTGGGGCGGGGAGACTATTATTATTATTTATTGAATTTAAATGTGGGGAGAAGAAGGGGCTTGCTTTGGGGCGAGGGTTTTTTTTTTAGTACGCGTGTCAGGGAGCTGGTGGTCGCATTCACACGTTCGAGCGTCGAGCGGAAGATTGCGAGGCGGAGGAGCGAGACTTGCGTGTCGTGACGTTGTACACGTGTCCCGCTTTTTAAGGGGGGAGACTTGTGAGGGGAAAAGCGAGACCCGTGACGTTGGATACGTGTCGAGCCTTTTTATGCGGGAGCGGGGACTCGTCTTCGCCTGTCCCGACGTCTTGTACACGCGTCTCCCGCCTTTTTATGAGGAGGGAAAAGGCGAAACTCGTCTTGTGGTCGCGTTCCGACGTTACACCCGTGTCGGACTTTGTGCCTTAACGGCAAGAGGCTTCGTTCACGCGCGTCGGGGCGTTTTGTTGTGAGGCGGCTGTCGCGTTTTTTATTCCCCGTGTGTGTTGGGGGGAAAGAGTGTTTGTGTGTTTCGTCGCGCGTTCACGTGTCTTTGTTTCGACACGTGTTTTCCCTTCCCTGAGGGGAAAACGACCTGGGACTATATTTCCCTGCCTGGAGCGGAGGGATACCGCCTTCGAAAAAAGCGCCTCGAGCGAATTGGCGGGAAAACAAGGCGGACGCTTTACGTATATATAAAAAAACCGTCCGCCAACGGCTTTTCGTGCGCGCGCCCGCGGCGGAGGCCGAGTTCACGCGAGAGGATGGAACGCTTGAGAATCGCGCGCGGGATGATGAATGGAGCCGCCGCGGTGGGCGGGGCGAGAAGCACCAATGGGGGCGCACGCACCGTACGTCGGGCGCGTACGTCGCCGCAGCGCCCCCTAGCGAGCAGGTGGCGCAGCGCACGGCGTGATTGACAGCTCGCTTTTTCCCGGGGAACGTTCCATTCCCGTTTGCAGCCGTCGGAGGCGCTTTTGCAAAGCGGCAGCAGCAGCAGCCAGGCTGGCCTTGCAAGCCCGAGCGGACCTTGCAGTCGCCAGCAGCAGCAGCTGCAGCAAGCAAGCAGAACCAAGCCGAGCCAAGCACCGCTGCAACCCTGGCAGGGCGAGACCACGGATCTGCCAGGCAGGCAGGAGCCAGAGGAGGAGGAGGAGGTGGCTGGGCCGAGGCCGAATCCGACCCGCCGGGCCTCATGGAAGCGATGGATCGGAAGAGGTGGGAGTGCTCAGCCCTCCCGCAGGGATGGAAAAGGGAAGAAGTGACCAGGAAATCGGGGCTCTCCGCTGGCAAGAGTGATGTCTATTATTATAGGTGAATGTGGGGGGGGGCGGGAGGAAGGAGGGGGTGGGTTTTTTTGGAGGGGGGGTGTTTACGCTGCCTGCAGCCGGCCTTTCTTCCTGTCTGCCTGCCTTCAATCGCTGCTGCAAAAGACGCTGTCAAGACAACCGTGAACATGCCCTTTCACTGCAACAATCTGCCTGGCACCTCTTTGCATGGGGGGGGGGCTTGCAGATGGTGGCGGGGGTCCAGCGAGATCTGCTTCTTCCTGCTTGCTTATGCAAGAAGGGGGTGCTGTGAGGGGCGACCCCCAGTTGCAGTGGCACGAATCGGGGCTGTTCTGCGGGAAGCGTTGCAGGCGGATCGCGGCTTCTGTGGGGGGGGGGAGAAAAAGAAAAAAGAGAGAGACTGAGAGGGAGAGAAGGAAGGAAGGAAGGGGAGAGAGAGAGAAAATTCGTCATAGTCCTGTTGCAAATCGCCGCCACCCAGTAGCTAGTTTTGATTTTGCAAAAGATTTGGGGGGGAGCAGGCGGGTTACGGGGTGAGTTTCAGATTGAATGGGCACCCTATTGATTTTTTTATGGGGGGGGGAGAGAATACATGGAATTATTGCCTGTGTGCGCTTTAGAGGGTTGCAACCCCGTTGTACGGGTCTTGAAAGGGGGAGTGGGAATATTCCTGCAGTGAAAATATAATTTCTCTGCCTTTTTGCATTGAGGTTATGGGGTGTCTGCATTGGCCATGGGGTGTCTCTGATGCATGAGCGCCCCCCCCTGGGGGGGGCAACGTAAACACGGAGCTTTTCCGCCTAGAAAATTGTGGCTGTGCTGCATGGGGACACTGTGACAGTTCGGGAGCCGTTCACATAGCAACGGATTGACAGATGAATGCAGGAAATAATAACCCCCCCCCCAGTGCTGCTTGCACCAAGGTTTATTATTGGGGGGGGGTCAGGGACAGAACCAAGTTCTGTGTATTAGAGAGGAGGAATGCAGCCATTAGATAAGAAAATAAAAAATTGGGAAGCTGTCACTGCAGATTGTCTTCCGGTTATTGGCTCCCTTGCCAGGTGCTGGACTCAACCCCCCCCCCTTGCATAGGTGAGGGTCTTTGGGGAGGGGGCTGATCTAGGCAGGTGGATCCCCCACTAGTGGACCCCCCTGGACAGGCTGGGGAGGGGGGCTGAACGGTTCATAGGGGTCCCTTTTCCAAAGCAAACCTGGGGTGGGTTGTTTCGCTGGATCTCTCAAAATGCTATTGCATCCACGTTTTTTTTTGGGGGGGGGGACTGCAGCTGTCGCAGGTTAGATATGTGGTTGTGTGCAGACTATAGGTGCGCTGTGGGGCATGTGGGGGGGGGTTCCTGTCTAATAAGAACCATTATAGCCAGCAGGCAGTAGAAGCAATTGCAGCCTGTTTTGTTATTTGGGGAGGGTGTGTGTGTGTGTGTCAGCCTGTTGCATTGAGAGAGGTCTGTTAAAGAGCATCTTTCTATGGCTGTAGTTATTCAGGGATACCCCACTGTGAATAACAATGATTTTTTAAAAATATAATGATTTTTAGTA
This sequence comes from Podarcis tiliguerta, assembly GCF_965153285.1. Taxonomy (NCBI): domain Eukaryota; kingdom Metazoa; phylum Chordata; class Lepidosauria; order Squamata; family Lacertidae; genus Podarcis; species Podarcis tiliguerta. The sequence goes on along the minus strand of NC_139551.1, from coordinate 1,609,945 downwards.
GTTTTTGATTGCAGTCGAATAACAGCCTCATTAGAACAATGCCAGTTTACGATACAATTATTAATACCTGTCGTTCAAATACCTAATGATATAATTTGGATAAATTATATTTATCCACACGCTAGATTTGATTATTTTCTTTATTTCTGCGCTCCAAAATCTTACTAAGTTCCATTTTTGTTTTATTATTTATACCCCGCCAATCTGGCTGGGTTTGAGAGCTCTCAAGTCTCCTGTTGTTGTTGTTCTTGTTGTTGTTGTTCTTTCCTGTTGTTGTTAATGCCACACTCTGGGCAGCTTCCAAAACGCATAAAAACATAATAAAACATCAAACGTTACTAATGACCGTCTGATCCAATCCCAAAAAAGTCACAGTAAGTTTAAAACAAAGCAATATTCACTCATCCACTAGGAATATAATGTTGTTGTTGTTGTTTAGTTGTGTCCGCCTCTTTGTGACCCCCTGGACCAGAGCAGGCCAGGCCCTCCTGTCTTCCACTGCCTCTCACAGTTTGGTCAAACTCATGCTGGGAGCTTCGAGAACACTGTCCCACCATCTCGTCCTCCGTCGTCCCCTTCTCCTTGTGCCCTCCATCTTTCCCAACATCAGGGTCTTTTCCAGGGAGTCTTCTCTTCTCATGAGGTGGCCAAAGTCTTGGAGCCTCAGCTTCACGATCTGTCAGGAATATAATAGTAAACAGGAATATACAGTGGTACCTCGCAAGACGAATGCCTCGCAAGATGAAAGAGTTTTTCGTTTTCTGAATTGCTTCGCAAGACGGATTTCCCTATGGGCTTGCTTCGCAAGACGAAAACGTCTTGCGCCTTTTTCTTAAAACCGCCAATGCATTCCTATGGGAAACCGTCAATGCACAGTGGTGCTTCGCAAGACGAAAAAATTCACAAGACGAAAAAACTCGCAGAACGAATTAATTTCGTCTTGCGAGGCACCACTATAATAGTAAACAGTGAAATTGAAGATCAGCAAATCACATAGTTTCCTGTTGTTTCCGTGGGGTAGCATGCACAGGAAACTTGGGGTGGGTGGCGAAGGCTGCCTTGGTGTTGCTTTGCCGGTTTGCAGCAAAGTTTGTTCCGACTAACCACAGCGTTCATGCAACAATCGTGTCGTTTGTACCGGGGTCGGGAATGTTCTCCAACCCGGAGGTTGAAGTCTGTTTTCCGCAGCCTTCCCGGAGCCAGGGTTGCAGTGAACCAATGCGAATTTTGGGTTTTGCACCGCGGCAAAGCGCTTGCGAACCTCTATCTATCCTCCAGCCTGGGCGTAACAAGCGTTTGAATCGCAGAGTTGTGAGGGAACCCCAGGGGTCATCCATTCCAACCCGCTGCAAAGCAGGAATCTCGGCTGACGCATCCATGACCGGTGGCCGGCCAACCTCTGTGCTTGGAAACCTCCAAGGAAGGGGAATCCACAACCACCATAGAGGGACTGGTGTTGACTCAGAATCTCTTGAAACTTGGAGCTATGGGTTCGAGATTATTCGGATGTGATTTGGGCGCCTGGGCTATGCAACCTGATGGGATATGGGGCCACAGGCGAACTCCTCATGCCGTTGTGTTTTCGGACGTAGAACAGGGAGCTCTTTGCAGCCTAGGGGCCGTTTTTCCTTCCCGGCAGCCTCGTGAGGGCCGCCTGCCAGCGGTGGGCGGGGCCAGGGAGGAAGTGGGCGGGGCAAAGGTTTGCAATTTTTGCCTTGGCCCAGTACAATTTTCACACAAGGGGCACACACACCCGGTTCTCCCTCTCCAGCACATTTCCACCCGCGCATGGAAGACACTTCCAAGGGCCAGAACGGAAGCCCGGGGGCCACATCCAGCCGCCGTCATGGAGCCTTTCCCAGAATCCTCTGCAGCACAGAAGGCCTTTCCTTGCAGAAAGAAAGTTTGGAAACGGCCCCTCTGCATAATCCATTGTTTAATTCTCAGGGGTTTTTGTTTTTTTTGCAGTGGCGGCGGGTGTTCTTCAAAAAAGCAAGCCCCTCGCGTGGTATTTTCTTTCTTTTCCAGGCTTTGAAAAATGTCTGGCGTCTGGAGCCAGAAAGGGGAGGTGCAACCAAGCTGGCTTTTATGGATAATAGGAGACGGGATCCATTTGCAAAACCTTTTTTTTTTCCCCCTTCCTCGCTAAAGAGGGGAACAAAGAGATTTCTGCTTGCCCGTACAGAGTTGGGACATACGGAAGGCTCTTTGGCCACCTTGAATAGGGGCTGCATTCATCTTAATCTCCCGCCCCGTGCTCCCAAAAGTCTGAATTTGCAAGTTGAGCGCTTTAAATAAAAGAGCGAAAGAATCGCAAAGGGGGGGGGGAGATTTAACCCGCTTTTTATATTTTGTTCCTCGGCGGCTGGGGCAAGCCATTGAAAACCTCACAAAGCGAGCGTACTTGTGAGGAGCGGGAGGGGAGCGTGCGGAATCGTTTCTCAGCTGCTTTCTCCTTTTTGCTCCTTTACAATGGAAAATATTGGTTTCAGGCTCGGGGGGGGGGGGTGAGGAGTCGCACAGCCTTGCGCTTGCTGTTCACAAAAGGGAGACATACTCCCTTGTTTCCAAACCCCACGACGGGAGGCTTCTCTCTCCCGCCGAAGCGCCCGAAACTTCAGAATTGCGCGGGTTTCGAGTTTCGGGCGCTTTTTACGCACTTTTATTTTTGCGCACAAAATTCTGCGTTTGCTTGGCTTTTTGTGGGGTGTTGATGTGTGTGTGTGTGTCTAGGGGGTTGTGAATTGAAACTGAAACAAAGCGCTGAAAATTCAGCCTGTTGGGAAAGTTGAATCGGTCCTAGGAGGTCAGTAATGCGACGCTTGTGTACGTATCTGAACAGCAAACTTGTTCGTGCAGATTTAGGGAGACGGGAGAAGTTAATGGCCACCAAGTGAAGATTCCTGGGTGTCTCCGCCACCTTGGAGCTGCATGCCTGGAGAGCCTTGGATCCTGGCTTTTCTCACACGCTTAAGACCCCATCCTGTAGAATTCTGTCCGTTCTGATTTATCTGCACAATCGGAACGAATTTCGGGAGCGAAGACGCTTTTGCGCAGCGAATTGGGAATCGTTTTGATTGCAAACGTTATATACCGACCTGCCGCGCTTCTTCTTAAAAGTGACGCTGGCCATTCATAACATGAATTCCACAGGATGGGGGTCAAAGTGCATCAAAACGGTCCAGATCCGAGCATCCCCAGGCATGCACCGAGACGTCAGGCGACATTCCTGGCGCCCGGGCGTCTTCGCTTGGTCGCAAGTGGCAAATAAAGGTAAAGGGACCCCTGATTGTTAGGTCCAGTTGTGGCCGACTCTGGGGTTGCGGCGCTCATCTCGCTTTACTGGCCGAGGGAGCCGGTGTACAGCTTCCGGGTCACGTGGCCAGCAGGACTAAGCCACCTCTGGCGAACCAGAGCAGTGCACGGAAACGCCGTTTGCCTTCCCGCCGGAGCGGGACCTATTTATCTACTTGCACTTTGACGTGCTTTTGAACTGCTAGGTTGGCAGGAGCAGGGACCGAGCAACGGGAGCTCACCCCGTCATTGCGGGGATTCGAACCACCGACCTTCTGATCGGCAAGTCCTAGGCTCTGTGGTTTAGACCACAGCGCCACCTGTGTCCCTTTTAAGCTGCCGATAGCCGGGTGCAAAACGCGCCTGGCCCCTGGCTAATTTCTAACAAAGACTCTCTCCGCCATCTCCCTCCATCAGTTGCTTCTCTTTCACGCTTGTGGGCTTTCTGCACACCTGCCAGAGGGACATAGGGATTAGATGCAGCCCTCCAAGCTGTTTTCCCTGGCCCTTGGGACTCCCACCCCCTCGCTGGGCCTGCTCCTCTGCTTTTGGCTGGCTGGAATGCATACCTAACCAGTGATAATTCCTCTCACTCACCCGGATTAAAAGTCGAGGTGTCCAGAAACCTCGTTTTGTGCCGTCCCGTTGCAAAACAAAAAAACGGTAAGAGCCTCACCTGTTGCTGCAACAAATTTGCCTACGGCCCTGCCCTCTAGAGCCATGTGGCCCTCAAAAAGTTCCCTGCAATGGGAAGAGACGGAAGAAGTTTTCTGCTTTTTCTTTGCTTTGCGGCTGTGTTGTTTTCCTAGGGCAGCTCTGCCCCGAACGGATTTTGTTTTGCCGCACCCGGTTCGCCCTCGTGCTGACGCCCCCAGAAGCCATAATTTCTCTCCCTCTGTCCCCCCCCCCCAGCCCGAGCGGGAAGAAATTCCGGAGCAAGCCTCAGCTGGCCCGTTACCTCGGCAACTCCATGGACCTGAGCACCTTCGACTTCCGGACGGGAAAGATGCTCATGAGCAAAGTGAACAAAAACAGGCAGCGGATGCGTTACGACTGCTCCAGCCAGGCCAAGGTGAGTCCCGGTCTCTCTCCCCCCTTCCCGGAGCCCCTTAGGGCTTGATCCTCGCCATGCCAGCCTCCCCAGACCTTTTGTGCGAAAGGCAGCCCTGCTACGTTGCAGGCAGCGCAAAAAAACAACTTGCAAGGATGCTTAACCTCTGCAATCTCCATAAATCTTCGCTCCTATCCTCTCAAGGAGGAGGAGATTTGGGGAACGCGTGGGGCTGGAGTTTTGTTGCAGAAGCACAAAGCTTCCCGCTCTTCCGAGAAACGGGCTTTGAAAAAGTTGTCCCTAAATGATACAGTGGAATCTCGGTTTTCGAACGTAATCCGTTCTGGAAGAACAGGGCCTTCTCTGCAGTGGCTCCCCGCCTGTGGGATGCCCTCCCAAAGGAAGTTCGCCTGGCGCCTTCATTATACACCTTTAGGCGCCAGGCAAAAACATTCCTTTTTAACCAGGCCTTTGGTTGATCTTATTGACATCTAACACCCTTTTGGAATGTGGTTTTTTTTTGGGGGGGGGGTTATTGGGTTATAGTTTTTGGTTTGATTTTATATGTTGTGGTCTTGTTTGTGAACCGCCCTGAGACTTCCAGGTATAGGGTGGCGTATAAATTGAAGGAATGAATAAATAATGTTTGAAAGCTGAAAATCAAAGGGCTGTCGACGAAATCCATTGAAAAAATAGAGACGGACACCTTGGAAGCCGTTCGTCTTCCAAGGCGCGTTCGAAAACGGAAGCACTCACTTCCGGGTTGTCAGTGTTCGGGTTCCAAATTATTTGTCAGTGGAGACGTCTGAGAACTGAGGTTCCACTCTAAAATAAAGCATCTATAAGTTTAGTTTAGAGATGGTATTGAACAGCAGTTGTATCAAATCAAAGAAACAAGGATTATTTGTGTGATATGTTGGATGCCAGGAAACAGGGACTTAGGTTCACATGTGGTGGGTGTGTAAATATGTACAGTGGTACCTCGGGAGACATACGCTTCAGGTTACAGACGCTTCAGGTTGCAGACTCCGCTAACCCAGAAATAGTACCTCGGGTTAAGAACTGCTTCAGGATGAGAACAGAAATCGTGCTCCGGCGGCACGGCAGCAGCAGGAGGCCCCAATAGCTAAAGTGGTGCTTCGGGTTAAGAACAGTTTCAGGTTAAGAACGGACCTCCAGAACGAATTAAGTACTTAACCCAAGGTAAAGGTACCCCTGCCCGTACGGGCCAGTCGTGTCCGACTCTAGGGTTGTGCGCCCATCTCACTTAAGAGGCTGGGAGCCAGCGCTGTCCGGAGACACTTCCGGGTCACGTGGCCAGCGTGACATCGCTGCTCTGGCGAGCCAGAGCCGCACACGGAAACGCCGTTTACTTTCCCGCTAGTAAGCGGTCCCTATTTATCTACTTGCACCCGGGGGTGCTTTCGAACTGCTAGGTTGGCAGGCGCTGGGACCGAGCAACGGGAGCGCACCCCGCCGCGGGGATTCGAACTGCCGACCTGATGATCGGCAAGCCCTAGGCGCTGAGGTTTTACCCACAGCGCCACCCGCGTCCCATAATCCGAGGTACCACTGTACAATTATTTTTTTTGGCAAAGGTTGATTAAGGAGGTTACAGAAAAGCCACTGGGTGAAAAGTCCAGAGCTGGCATGATGGTTATCGATTTACGATGGGGTGGTGGAAGGTTCGCAGGCTAAGAAGGGCTTGCTCGCAAGGTTATCGACAGCTGCACAAGTTTAATAAGTGGGAGAAGGGGCAAGGCAAAGCATCAAGGTGCGCCGTTTTCGATCTGTTGGGGTCACCTGCCTCTCCGTCGTTCTGTTTCCAGGGCAAACCCGACCTGAACACGGCGCTCCCCGTCCGGCAGACGGCGTCGATCTTCAAGCAGCCCGTCACCAAAATCACAAACCACCCAAACAATAAAGTCAAGACGGACCCCCAAAAGGCAGTCGACCAACCCCGCCAGGTAAGCGGGTCCTGGTGGGCGCACACCTGTGTGATATGTAGTAGTAGTAGACTTTATTTGCGTAGCCGACAGGCCATAGCATCAAAGGGCAAACACCAACAGAAATACAGTGGTGCCCCGCAAGACGAATGCCTCACAAGACGGAAAACCCGCTAGACGAAAGGGTTTTCCGTTTTGGAGGTGCTTCGCAGGACGAATTTGCTGTGGGCTTGCTTCGCAAGACGAAAATGTCTTGCGATTCCTGGGGGGTTTTTTTTCGCTCCCCACCCCCTTTTCTAAGGCACTAAGCTGCTAATAGCCTTTTAGCAGCTAATCCGCTAATCCCTTAAACCTTTAATAGCCACTAATAGCGCTAATCCGCTAATGGGCTTGCTTCGCAAGACGAAAAAACCGCTAGACGAAGAGACTCACGGAACGGATTCTTTTCGTCTTGCAAGGCACCACTGTACATTACAGATATAGTTGCCATAGAATCTTGTGACCTATTAAAACCCTAGGTAACTTAATAATCTCAGTACTTAAAACTTGGCAGAAGTAATAAAATAATAATAATAAAACATAATGATAATAATCATAGGATCCTGTGGAGCTGGCTATGTAGAGACGGTGTCACACGTCCTCTTGTCTTGCTCCCTATATAAAGATCTCAGGGACGAGACCATTACGCCGCTCCTATCTGCCATCCTGGGCCGCTCTTGCGAAGCCAAATTGTTCTCACTCCTAGCCAACCAGAACAGCTCGACAACAGAGAAGGTTGCCAAATTTATCGAGAGAGCTGTTATCTGAATGACACCAGTGTCGTCACCCGGATTCCTGTGTGATATGTATTCAGTGAGTCTGCGTTTGCCTGAGCTGGAGTCTGGACTAAGGATTCTGAGCTGCTCATGACCTCCAGCCCCAGGACATTTTCAGGATTTCCTGTGTGTCCGTGGCATTTCTTCCTGTCCTCGTTCCAATGAAGTTTTTGGATACCTGTATTTTGGGAATAGGGGACACGGTTGGCGCTGTGGGTTAAACCACAGAGCCTAGAACTTGCTGATCAGAAGGTTGGCGGTTCGAATCCCCGCAATGACGGGGTGAGCTCCCATTGCTCAGTCCCTGCTCCTGCCAACCTAGCAGTTTGAAAGCACGTCAAAGTGCAAGTAGATAAATAGGTCCCACTCCGGCGGGAAGGTAAACAGCATTTCCGTGCGCTGCTCTGGTTCGCCAGAAGCGGCTTAGTCCTGCTGGCCACATGACCCGGAAGCTGGACGCCGGCTCCCTCGGCCAATAAAGCGAGATGAGCGCCGCAACCCCAGAGTCGGCCACGACTGGACCTAATGGTCAGGGGTCCCTTTACCTATTTTGGGAATAAGTTGTCCTCAATCGATCAGTATGAAAATATGCTTTAACCGACACCCTGTCCTCATATTATGTTTCCTCTGTGCCATGAGTCGCTTCAGAAACATCTGCCTAGAACAGCGGCGTGCAAATTACTATTTCCCCCCCTTCCAGTCCTTTTAAATTGCTTTCAGAAGTACTTTAGTGGCAGGGATAACACCCCTTTACGGATGCAGAATAGCACCTAGTAATTCTTGCCGCTTACGGCTGTCCGTCTAAAGGTAAACGTTAACTACAGATGTTACGGAATCAGAAAAAGGTCAGCAGTGTTTTATTTCACGCGATTTGCATTCCTCTCGGTTGCAATGAAACCTCAAAGCTGTTGATGAAAAAGGTCATTAGTGGTTATCTTCTGGGGGTTTTTGTGGGGAGGGGGAAGCTATTGTTCCAAACCGTTAAATATTTTCTCCTTCCCTTTGCTTTACCCATAAAATCCAACTGGCATGCAAGTGTTTTTGTTGTTGAGTCATTTAGTCGTGTCCGCCTCTTTGTGACCCCCTAGACCAGAGCACGCCAGCCACTCCCGTCTTCCACTGCCTCCCGCAGTTTGGTCAAACTCATGCTGGTCGCTTCGAGAACACTGTCCCACCATCTCGTCCTCCGTCGTCCCCTTCTCCTTGTGCCCTCCATCTTTCCCAACATCAGGGTCTTTTCCAGGGAGTCTTCTCTTCTCATGAGGTGGCCAAAGTCTTGGAGCCTCAGCTTCAGGATCTGTCCTTCCAGTGAGCACTCAGGGCTGATTTCCTTCAGAATGGAGAGGTTTGATCTTCTTGCAGTCCATGGGACTCTCCAGAGTCTCCTCCAGCACCAGAATTCAAAAGCCTCCATTCTTCGGCGATCAGCCTTCTTGATGGTCCAGCTCTCACTTCCATACATCACTACTGGGGAAACCGTGGATTTAACTATACGGACCTTTGTTGGCATGCAAGTAGGAGTTAATAATTTTAAATAAATGACATTTGGAAAGGATTCTCTCTGCCTGAGAGCCAGTATTGGACTGTGTGCCCATGGCGTCTCCCCACCTGCACCCAAAAAAAGAAAAGAACCGTGGGAAATAAAGTTTCACAGCACCCTTAACAAACAAGCCTTTCCCAAGGATTCGCGCCGTGTGCTTTTAAATGTGTGGGCAGCTGGTGTTTTCGTGGCGCTCGTGATGTTCAGAGAAATGCACTTAACACTCTTTTCTCTCCTTCTTTTCCCAGCTCTTCTGGGAGAAGAAGCTCAGCGGCCTAAACGCCTTCGATATCGCAGAGGAGTTGGTGAAGACCATGGACCTCCCGAAAGGTTTGCAAGGTACTGTGCCCTTTTTTGATCGCTGCAAATAAACGATAAGTTGCCTAGTCCCGCATCCTGCCTCTGGGGTCAACTAGATGCCACCAGAGGAAATATACCGTATTTTTCGCTCTATAAGACGCACCAGAGCACAAGACACACCTAGTTTTTGGAGGAGGAAAACAAGAAAAAACATATTCTGAATCTCAGAAGCCAGAACAGCAAGAGGGATCGCTGCGCAGCGAAAGCAGCAATCCCTCTTGCTGTTCTGGCTTCTGGGATAGCTGCGCAGCCTGCATTTGCTCCATAAGATGCACACACATTTCCCCTTGCTTTTTAGCAGGGAAAAAGTGAGTCTTACAGAGCAAAAAATAGGGTAATAATAATTTATTATTTATACTCTGCCCATCTGGCTGGGTTTCCCCAGCCGCTCTGAGTGGCTCCCAACCGAATACAGTATTAAAAACACAATACAGCATTAAACATTAAAAACTTTCCGAAACAGGGCTGCCTTCAGATATCTTAAAAGTAAGTTATTTATTTCCTTGATGTCTGATGGGCGTTCCACAGGGTGGGAGCCACCACCGAGAAGGCCCTCTGCCTGGTTCCCTGTAACCTCACTCCTCGCATTATTATTTGCACCCCTCCCATCTGACTGGGCTGCCCCAGCCACTCTGGGCAGCTTCCAATATATACGAAAACGTAATAAAGCATTCCAAAAACAGCAGTTGCAGAACCTTATTGGGCCACCGTAAACTCGCCCCCGGGGTGCCCCTTACCCTAATATATAAAAAAGCATTATTCAGAACCCGAGGTACCACTGTACAACAGTGCGGCAAAATTTAAAACGTTAACCCATTTATTTAAGATCCAGTTAGAATGATGTACAGTGGTACCTCGGGTTACAGACGCTTCAGGTTACAGACTCCGCTAACCCAGAAATAGCGCTTGAGGTTAAGAACTTTGCATCAGGATGAGAACAGAAATCGCGGCAGCGGGAGGCCCCATTAGCTAAAGTGGTGCTTCAGGTTAAGAACAGTTTCAGGCTAAGAGCGGACCTCCGGAAAGAATTAAGTACTTAACCCGAGGTACCGCTGTAGATTAATTAAGTCAACAAACACCAACGGACTTGGATCGGTGATAGCAGATCTTTTCAAAGCCTGCTGGTTGGTTATACCTCCTGTGCCCCCCTTGCCTGTTTTGGGACCGCCCTATATGTAGACACCTAAAACAGCGTTTGTCAACCTGGCGCCCTCCAGCTGTGGTCCAAAATATCTGGCGGGTCCCAGGTTTATAAGGCCTGAACCCAGCTGACTTTTTCAACAGGGGACTGGTCCACTGTCCCTCAAACCTTGTGGGGGTCGGACTATATTGGGGGGTGGGAATGAATGCCATCAGCCGTGCAGTGACCCCATGCCCCGTGTCTCCTCTGGCACCCCTGCAGGCGTGGGGCCCGGCTGCACCGACGAGACCCTCCTCTCCGCCATCGCCAGCGCCCTGCACACCAGCACGATGCCCATCACCGGGCAGCTCTCGGCCGCCGTGGAGAAGAACCCCGGGGTCTGGCTGAACACCTCCCAGCCCCTCTGCAAAGCCTTCATGGTGACCGACGAGGACATCAGGTCAGTGACGCTCCCTGGAGCAGGGAGAAGGTCTCTCTCTCTCTTTCTGTCTCTCTCTCTTTCTTCCCTTCCTTCCTTCCTTCTCTCTCCCCCTCTTTATCTCTGTGTCTCTTTCTGTCTTTATCTCTCTTTCTTTATCTCTGTCTGTCTCTCTCTTTATCTCTCCCTCTCTCTCTCTCTTTCCCCCTTTCTGTTTCTCTTTCTTTCTTTCTTTCTTTCTTTCTTTCTTTCTTTTTCTTTCTCTCTTTCTCCCTCTTTCTTTATCTCTCCCCCTCTTTCCTCTTTCCCCCTTCCTTCCTTCCTTTCTTTCTCTCTCTCTCTCTCTTTCTTTCTTTCTTTCTTTCTTTCTTTCTTTCCCTCTCTTTATCTCTCTCTGTCTCTCTCTTTATCTCTCTCTCTTTCCCCCTTTCTGTTTCTCTTTCTTTCTTTCTTTCTCCCTCTTTCTTTATCTCTCCCCCTCTTTCCCTCCCCCCTTTCTTTCTTTCTTTCTTTCCTTCCTTCCTTCCTTCTCTTTCCCCCTCTTTATCTCTGTCTCTCTCTCTCTCTCTCTCTCTCTTTCTCTTTCCTTCCTTCTCTTTCCCCGTCTTTATCTCTGTGTCTCTTTCTGTCTTTATCTTTCTTTCTTTCTTTCTTTCTTTCTCTCTCTCTTTCTCCCTCTTTCTTTATCTCTCCCCCTCTTTCCCTCTCTCCCCCTTTCTTTCTTTCTTTCTTTCTTTCTCTCTGTCTTTCTCTTTCTTTATCTCTCTCATCCTCTCTCTCTTTCACTATTATTATTATTATTATTATTACTACTGCTGCTATTATTACAGTGGTCCCTTGGGTTACAGATGCTTCAGGTTACAGACTCCCCTAACCCAGAAATAGTACCTCAGGTCAAGAACTATGCTTTAGGATGAGAACAGAAATTGCGCGGCGGCAGCGGGAGGCCCCATTAGCGAAACTGGTCCTTCAGGTTAAGAACAGTTTCAGGTTAAGAACGGACCTCCGGAACGAATTAAGTTCTTAACCCGAGGTACCGCTGTATTCTTCTTCTTCTTCTTCTTCTTCTTCTTCAATCTCTACAATATCCTTGTTTAGCTGAGCTGGCCTTAACAGTGCCTAGTATTTCCAAACACCAACATTTTCTTCCTCTCGTGGCCATTATTTCTGTTCTTCTGTTCTGGCCTCGACCAGAGCCAGGGCCTTTTCATCCCCGAGCTGGCAGAACACTCTGTCCCAAGAGACTAGGGCCCTGTGGGACTTGACACCTTTCCGCAGGGCCTGCAAGACAGAGCTGTTCCACCAGGCCTTTGGCCAGGGCACAGCCTGTCTCCCTCCTTTGGCAATCCTCACAGAACTTTAGCCTAATGGTTGCCATCAATTTGATTTGAATTAATTTTAGAATGAAATGATTTTAGAATGTTGTACTGTTTTATTGTTGCTAGCCGCCCTGAGCCTGGCTTCGGCTGGGGAGGGCAGGATATAAGTAAAAAATTTTATTATTATTATTATTATTAATATTATTGCACCTTGAGGGTTCCACCCTCTTGACCGCAAAGGGACCTCTGCTCTGGTCTCCCAGGCGTGTGGCGGAAACATCAGAGCAGCTGCCAAGACAGGCGGTTGTTTGGGGAGGGGGCTATGCCGCCCTCCCCCAGCCTCATCCAGCTTCCCTTCCCTTCCCCGGACAGGAAACAGGAAGAACTCGTTCAACAAGTGCGAAAGAGGCTGGAAGAAGCTCTGATGGCGGACATGCTCGCTCACGTAGAGGAGATCGCGCGGGACGGCGAGGCGCCCGAGGAGAAGGCCCTGGGGGACGAAGACGGGGAGGAAGAGGAGGAGGAAGAGGAGGTGGATCGCGGGACGGAGGTGGAGAGCGTATAGTCCAGGTAACAACACCCTCAGTTGCCCCGAGGGAATCTCTGTTGCTCCGTGTCAAAACATGCAAGCAGGAAAGGCTATTTCCATGTCTGAATCCCTAGAGGACTGCTGCCCGTCAGTGCAAGCCAGAGGTTTGCAACCTTTTTGGGTCCACAGCTCCCTTGACCAATTGCGTTCATCCTGCCGCGTCCCTGTGGGGCTCAGGAGCCCCCTTCCCTGCAGAGCTGGCAGCCCCTCACCCTTTTCCGAACCCCCTCCCTCGTGGAGCGTTCCCTCGGCCGCCTCCTCTCCGCTTTCGACCTTGTTGCTTTCTCATCTCGGTCGGTGGAAAGATTGGACTGTCGGCTGCCCCGGATATAGAGTTCCGTCAATGATCAGCCATCGAGGCAGCTGATTCAGTCCGCATTTAACGCCAAGCTTATCTCGCTAAACCACAGAGCCTAGGGCTTGCCGATCAGAAGGTCGGCGGTTCGAATCCCCGCAATGATGGGGTGAGCTCCCGTTGCTCGGTCCCTGCTCCTGCCAACCTAGCAGTTCGAAAGCACGGCAAAGTGCAAGTAGATAAATAGGTACCGCTCCGGCGGGGAGGTAAACGGCGTTTCCGTGCGCTGCTCTGGTTTGCCAGAAGCGGCTTAGTCCTGCTGGCCACATGACCCGGAAGCTGTACGCCGGCTCCCATGGCCAGTAAAGCGAGATGAGCGCCGCAACCCCAGAGTCGGCCACGACTGGACCTAATGGTCAGGGGTCCCTTTACCTACTCCTCTGTGATGGATCAAGTCTCTCTCTCTTCCTCTCTTCTTCAGGGAGTCCCTCTTGAGAATCCTAGCCTTTCCTCGCCCCGCGAAGAGGCGAGCTTGCCGTCGGACAGCGTCGCATGTCGTCTCCGCAGGCAGCTGGAGATGCCTTCAGCCTCCGGCCGTCTTCAGCCTTTATTTGCCGGACACTCGAGAATCCAGTGGCTCAGTAGATCCTGGGTAGCTTGAAGATGGACTTTACGCAAACTCTTTCTCTCTCTCTCCTCTCTCAACCCACCACCCCCCAATTGTCATTTCCTCAAGTGTTGACAGGGAAGGAACGCAGAGAAACTGCAAATGTTAACTGATCCGTCTTTCATTTCCAGGGCGCAGCGAAGCAATTTGAGCCTGCTTCCCCGGTTCTCGGTTTTTTATTATTAGGTAGCACACACGTACCCAAACTTTACGTCCTCTTTTGGCTTAAGGTAGAGGCGCCGTTTCTAAATGGGGACCACCTGTCCCGGACTTGGCTTGTTTGCTCCAGTTGTAGATAATCCTTCCTTCTGCGAAATCTCGGTATGGGATTTGTGTGTGCGTTTGTGTGTTTTCATGTTAACTTTTCCAGACTGTCCGGTCTTCCCAGAGGTGTAACGGGGGGGGTTCCTTCCCATATGAGGGGAACGGTGACCGTCTCGGGGACCCCTAAAGTTTCCAGCCGTTTGTGTGGATCTCTCGAAAGCGCAGAGGTTTGGGATTACACACACAAAAGTCCATTTATCCAGTGGCAATGTCGGGGGGGACGACCCTTTCGGAGAAAACTTTTGTAAGCTTAAAGGTGCTATATCATTTGTGTGTTTTTCACGACCGTTGCATTGCGAGGAGGAGGAGGGCATATACTGACCTCCCCAAATCCGTTTTACTAGATTCAAATCATTTGCTTTTGGGCGGCAGGTGTGGCCTTTTGCTCGTCTCACGCAATTGAAAGCGATAGATCGGAAGCGGCGCGTGTCCTCAGAAGAGGCGAGCTGAACTGATCTGGTTTTGCAACGATTGCAGAGTCTGGCTTATTAGACGTGTTCAGCATCGTACACCCCACAACACAAAGCTGTCCCCAAATCAGACTTGCTTGGAATTAGCGCAGCCCTTGCCTGAGGAGCCGGCACGTCGCCGTGCAAAGACCTGCGAGTTTTAATTGCACCGTTGCCATGCAGAAATCTGGGTTTTAATTGCACCGTTGCCGCACAGAAATCTGGGTTTTAATTCCACCGTTGCCGTGCAAAAATCTGTTGATTTAAATTGCACGACTGCCATGCAGAAATCTAGGTTTTAATCGCACTGTTGCCGTGCAAAACTCTGCAGGTTTAAATTGCACCGTTGCCATTCAGAAACCCGTGGCTTTTACTTTTACCCAGGCTTGTTCTGAACCTATTTAAACCATGTCTTTCTGGAGGCACACACAATGACAGGAACCTGTGACGGAAAATCCTGGCTTGTTTTCGCCGCCCGGGACCCATGCAGTTTTCGGTTTTGGGTCAGCGCAGCGGCACCTGCCCTCCAAATCCAATCTCCAGTGCCACCCCACCTTCTAGCTCCACATTGGTGCTTCCAAACCAACATATGGGATTGTTTCTTTGGGGTGGGGGGGAAATGAGGCTCTGCTGCTGCTTCTGATACGCTGCTTTTCCCTATTGGAGAGGGAAGCCTTGCCCTTCACCCAGTTCACTGGCCATCCCTGCTACTGAATTTTGTCCATTTCGGATTTGTGTATGTTTGTCTTAATCCCAGAAGCACGGGTTTTCACTCCGTTCCGAAGCAGTTTTTGAGACTCCCTTTTGGGTAGGGAATGTTAGGAGAGGTGAATTTATGGAGGGATTTGCCAGTTTTTTACACACACACAGATGCCTGTCTTTCTTTCCTCCCTCTCCTTTTTTTTCTCCACCTGCCTTTCCACCTTTTCAGGTAACTCCACGCAAACCCTTTTCCTCTTAAGCTTTCGCCGGCAGTAAAAACAGCGCCAGCAAGCTTCTCTCTTTCCCTCCGATGTTGCCGTGGCAGAAACCTCGTTCCTGCCGCACAGACAACTTATTTTTGCGGCGTCTCGTCACAACCCGACGGTCCCTGCCCGAAGCGAGTTTCTTTTATTCCTTGAAGCGACTTTTGTATCGACTGCTTTTGCGGGGTGGGGTGTAGTGCGGTTTTGCAGCTTTTAGATATTTCGCAGCGATCTGGGAGCCCCGCCTCGCCTCCTTAGCACTAACCGATGATGTCCTTTCAGCCTTGATCATATTTGTAATATTTGTTTGGGGGGAACTATTAGTTTTGTAATTAAAAAGGAAAAAAGAAAACAGTGTTTTGCATACGTTCTTCCGGTGTGTTTCAACGCTTGGTGAGAAAACGTCGAGCGTGAATGCAAGTTGTCATGCGACCCCATGGCTGTGGAGTTGGAAAAGGACCGGGAGGTGGAGGAAAAGGATCAAGCATTTTGCCTTTTTAAAAATTTGCCGCAATTGCTCTTGTGATCTCCTCCTGGCACTCAGGAAATCTCTGAGCCCGCTGGGCTTTTGCTCAATGAGGTGGTCAGACTGTTCCGTACTTTGCCCATTTGGAAATAATAATAATAATAATAATAATAATAATAATAATAAATGGTCAAAGGCCTGGAAACGATGCCTTATGAGGAACGGCTAAGGGAGCTGGGCATGTTTAGCCTGGAGAAGAGGAGGTTAAGGGGTGATATGATAGCCATGTTCAAATATATAAAAGGATGTCACATAGAGGAGGGAGAAAGGTTGTTTTCTGCTGCTCCAGAGAAGCGGACACGGAGCAATGGATCCAAACTACAAGAAAGAAGATTCCACCTCAACATTAGGAAGAACTTCCTGACCGTAAGAGCTGTTCGACAGTGGAATTTGCTGCCAAGGAGTGTGGTGGAGTCTCCTTCTTTGGAGGTCTTTAAGCAGAGGCTTGACAACCGTATGTCAGGAGTGCTCTGATGGTGTTTCCTGCTTGGCAGGGGGTTGGACTCGATGGCCCTTGTGGTCTCTTCCAACTCTATGATTCTAATAATAATAATAATAGTGTTGAAGGAGGAAGTTGGGAAGAGCTCCACACTTTACCACTCCCTGTTTCAGTTCTATGTGCTTTTTTCAAGGCTCGGGTTAATTCTACCAGATCTGCATTTTGCCCAGATCGCTTACCAAGCTCACTCTTCGCTTCTCCTTGCTTGGGTGGTTCTGATCCAGTGAAGTAGCAGGGAAACTCCAAAAAGTTTGGCACCCTCCACGAGGGGTTTATAAATTTCATTTCACTTTTAATTTGTATCCCGCCTTAAGGCGGTTTGCAAGCTGCAAACAAAATGGACGACAAAGATCGTGCACGTTGTAGTAATAATAATAATTATTATTATTTATACCCCGCCCATCTGCCTGGGTTTCCCCAGCCACTCTGGGTGGCTTCCAGCAAAATACAATAATACATCAAATATTAAAAGCTTCCCTAAATAGGGAAATGTCGTAGTTGTTTATCTCCTTGGCATCTGATGGCAAAGGGCGCCACCACCGAGAAGGCCCTCTGCCTGGTTCCCTGCAACCTCACTTCTCGCAGGGAGGGAACCGCCAGGAGGCCCTCAGAGCTGGACCTCCGTATCCAGGCAGAACAATCTGATCCAATACCAAAAGTCGCCACAGTAACTTTAAAATAAACAACTATCAAATAAAGCAGCATTTGACAATCCGTTAGAATATAGTCGTGAGCGGCAAAATTAAATATCCACGAATAATAATGAGAGCAGCTTGCACTTGTCAGTTACAATAAGGAATTCCTAAACTGTGATCAGTTAAAATAAGGGAACAGAACACACAAAGTAGGAGGTAGATAGCTTGGTCGCAGGGACAGGTCCAGTCTTGGCATCTAAATAGGGGTGGGACTGTCCTTTTGAACCACGGAAAGAGAATCGCCAACAGGCAGGGTGGGAGATATTTCTTCACATGGACCCTGTGGTCTTCTGCATAAGGGGGTTTCCTTATGCAGCCCAAAGCAATATATATATATATATATATATGCAGGTTTTGGTGTCCTCGGGTGTCTTCCCGTGTAAAAGTTGGGGTGTCTAGGCGACGTTTCGACGAGGTCTCACTCGTCATCTTCAGGCTGGTGCTTTCGGCTTCTTGTTACTGGAACAGAGCAGGATCTCAGTGTTCTGCTCTGTTCCAGTAACAGTCTGCTCAGTGTTCTGCTCTGTTCCAGTAACAAGAAGCCGAAAGCACCAGCCTGAAGATGACGAGTGAGACCTCGTCGAAACGTCGCCTAGACACCCCAACTTTTACACGGGAAGACACCCGAGGACACCAAAACCTGCATTCCTGTACCCGTGAAAATCTACGAAAGCATATATATATATATATATATATATACACACACACATATATACACACACACACACATATATATATACACACACACACACACACATATATATATGTGTGTGTGTATATATATACACACACACACACACTGCTATATCTGGGATCCTTTTGTAAGTAATTGGAGGGGGACACACACACTCTAAAATGCCCAGCTTCCTTTTAGATGGCATCAGCATCCTTTAAAAAAGAGAGGGGGGGAGGAAAGAGGGAGGGAGAGAAGGAAAGGGAAGGAAGGAAAGAGGGAAGGAAGGGGCTGGAAGGGAAAAGGGAAGGGAGGAGGGGTGAAAGCAAAGGGAGGGTGGGAGAGAAGGAAGGAAAGGGGAGGAAGGATGGAAGGGAAAAGGGAGGGATGGAAGGGAAGTGGGGAGGAAGGGGCTGAAGGAGAAAGAGAAGGATGGAAGGAAAGGGAGGGAGGGAGGGAGAGAAGGAAGGAAGGAAGGATAACAGATGGAAGGGAAGGAAGGAAGGATGAAAAACGAAAGGAAGGAAGGAAATCAAGGGACGGAAGGGGATAAAGGCGAAAGGGAAGGAAGGAAGGATGAAAGAAAAGGGAGGGAGAGAAGGAAAGAAAAGGAAGGAAGGATAGAGATGGAAGGGAAGGATGGAAGGAAAGGGAGGGAGAGAAGGAAGGAAAGGGACGGAAGGGGCTAAAGGAGAAAGTGAAGGAAGGATGAAAAGAAAGAGGGAGGGAGAGAAGAAAGGAAGGATAGAGACGGAAGGAAGGAGGGATGAAAGGAAAGGGAGGGAAGGAAGGAAGGAAAGGAGAGGAAGGATGGAAATAAAGTGAGAGAGGGAGGGAAGGAAGGATGAAAGGAAAGAGGGATGGAAGGAATGAAGCAGCGACGGAGAGAGGGAGGGTGGAGAAAAAGAAAGAAAGAAACAGACAGACAGACGACCCGCAGCAGCAGCAATCGCCCCCCCAGTCCCTGCCAGTTGCCCCCCAAGAGTCCAGGGCAACGGAGGGGGAGGAGGCGAGGAGGGCGTGGCTGTGATTTGCCCTCCCCCTGCTTCTCCCCCCCCTGGGCGCATGCGCGCTCCCGGCCGCTCCTCCCGGCGCCGGCTCTCATTGTTGGGCACCGGGTGACGCGCGGGCGTCGCGGGGCGAGGCTCGGGCGCCTGGTGGGTGCGGGGCAGCTGTGGCTGGCATCCCCTCCTCCTCCTCCATCTCTTCCTCCTTCCTTCCTTCCCTCCCTCTCTCTCTCTCTCTCTCTCCTCCTCTTCCTCCCTTGGATGGGCTTGCAAACAAAAGAGGGGGGCTGGGCGAAGGGGCTGGGGCGCGCGCAAAGGCGGGCGGCGGCTGGGGGCGGTGCGCAGCCCCCCAAAAGCCGGGGGTCCCAGGCTGGGGGGCCAGCAGGAGGAAGAGGAGGAGGAGGAGGAGGAGGGAGAGGAAGGAGGGGGTCGGGGGCCTGCCATGCCCAGCGCCCTCTACCAGCTGGAGGGGGGCCCCGGCACCTGCTGCCCCCCTCCCGGCTTGGGCAGCTTGCTACTGAACCCCCAGATCCCGCCCCCCGCTTGCTTCGACCCCAACAGCATCCTCCTCCCCAAGGGAGACCTCTCGGAGCATCCTTCCTCTCCGCCTGCGACAGAGGACCACCAGAGGGATGAGGATGCTGAGAATGATGGAGAAGAAGAAGAAGAAGAGGACCCCTCCGCCGCTCTCCGCTTCGCGCTGGACCAGCTCTCCATCTTGGGCTTGGCTAAGGATGAGGAGGAGGAAGCAGCTAGAGGAAAGGCGGAGGAGGAGGGTAGAGGAGGAGGAGAAGAGGAGGAGGATGCGGCGGCGCAGCAGCAACATCAGCACCAGGAGAAAGACGGAGACCATGGACCGCTTCTGGAAGAGGCAGAGGGGCTGGACCGCTTTGCCTACGCCGGAGGAGCAGGAGGAGCGGTGTCGGCTCTGCCCCTCCTGGGCCCCGAAGGCGGCAGCGCCCCGCCGCCCCCCGAGATCTTCGGGGCCTTCCCGGCCCACTTGGGGCCCCCCCACGCCCCACAGCCCCCCCTGCTGGCCGGGCAGCACCTGGGCAGCATCGGAAGCCGCAAGAGGAGCGTCAACATGACCGAGTGCGTCTCAGTGCCCAGCTCGGAACATGTGGCCGAAATTGTGGGCAGGCAAGGTAAATCAAAACCTTCAATTGATGGGGAACCCCCGGGGGGGGTTGGGGGGGCACTGGTTTGCTTTGCCCACCTTGGAACAGGAGCCCCGCAGGTGAAGAGCCGTGACGGGGAGACCCTTTCCAAAATGCGCAAATTATTTGTACCCCACTTGCATTGCCAAGACACCCACTTAGTAAAACTCACTTGTGAGTTTCCTTTGGGGGGGTCATTATTATTTTTGCATGGGAGGCCCTGTTTTTTCAGTGCAGCCTGCCCCTCTCTCCCGCCCCCTTAACTTTCTTTTAACCAAGAAATAAAATGGGCATCTTTTAGGCAGTGCCTTACGAAGAAAAACCCCAAAGTTAGAGCCATTTCTCTCTCTCTTAGAAATGGGATTTTCGTGGGGCGAGGGTGGAATTAGAGGACAGGCATGCTTGCAGGGGGGGGGGATATTGGGAGCTAAGCTAGAGGACACCCTTCCTCCAAAAAAATGGTCTAACATAAATATATGTTTACCGTTTTTCAACGTAGGATGGAAATTGAGAGGGGGGTAGTTTACCTCTCAGTGACATCCTCCCCCACCAAAAAAAATACCCCCACCAAATTGCTTACCACCTGAGTTTATAAAAGCAGCCCTGTAGAGCTTTTTCTCGCAGATTTTAAGGCCTCAAAAGATTCCCCCAAGCCATGAACTGCCTTAAACTCTAGGCCTATCCCATTTCTGCTTTGGGGTGACTGGGGGGGGGGAACCCCACACAAACCCCAAATCCTTTTGTTCTTCTGTATCCTAGGAACAGCGAGAAGGGAAGGGAGTTTGGGAAGCGCTTGACTTTTTTCCCATCCCAAAGTGAAATAAATCAGTGTCTGTTTTTATATCTGTTCAGACCTGCCCTCGCTTTTATAACAAGGAGAGACGCAGAAAGAGAGAGTTTGGGGGAAGAGATTTTTGATATTGGAAGTGGGTGGGTGGAATCCCTCCTCTCTGGGAGACCCATGTCAGCCTGTGTGCAAGGTTTGCCTCCCAACACGACCCAGGTAAAACGGTCGAACCTTTTGAACCTTCCACTGAAATTAAAATAAAAATAAAAAAGGCTTGCATTCCACCTAGCTCTGCTCAGGGTCGATGGGCCTAGAACGAACGGGCCTGGATTTCAGTGGGCTTACTCTGAGTAGGACTAACTTTGCCATCAGTCATTTCCCCACCCCCACCCCCAAAATTCTTGATGAACCTTGGTGTTGCCATTTGCGTCTTTGTCTTGTGTTTTGAGATGCGCTTCCAAACTTCACCTTTTCCAAACAAAACCCCTCTCTATTTTTTAAAAAGCAAACTAATGTCTTTGATTCCCTGCTTGGCAAAGGAAGATAGATTTTTTTTAAAAAAAAAAACAGCCTAGAAAGGAGAGTAGGTCGAATATTAAACCGTCGCCCCTTTGCTTTTTGCAAAAAAATAAAATACAGATGAAAGCAAACCTAGTTTTAAAGCATCCGTTTAGGTTTTGCAAAAAAACACACCCCAAAATGGTACAGTATCGCACCCTTCCTGCTTTAAGCGTGGAACCGGTTGTGACGTGCAATTCCACACACACACACACACACCCAGCATTTCCCCAAATCTCTATATATCTAAGGCTGGGCTTCCCATATTCTGCAACCTTCCTTGCTTTTGTTCCTTCATCTCCTGTGCAATCTTCCTGAATTCCCAACTTCTTGCTTTGGGGTTTTGCTTGGGTGTTTTTATATTTTCTTATTTTCCCCCTAACGGGTTTTTTTTAGGGGGTGTGCATCTCTCAACACGCCCCCCTCCCCTTTGTTTAATCTTCGCTTTGTTCCCTTTGTGAGAGGTGCACACTGTCTCGAAAGCAGTGACATCACGCTCCCTGCTTCCGATTGGGCCGTTCCGGGAGCTCACACACCCATCTCCCCGCCCCCTAGGCCACGCCCATCTTAAATTTAGACCATTCTCAGCTTCAATTTTTTTGCACAGAAGAAAAGGGAGGGATGCCTTGGGTTCAGTGCCAGATTTACGTACAAGCTAAACAAGCTCTAGTTTAGGGTCCCACTCTCTTGGGGGGTCCCCCAAAAATTGAAGGGGGGGGGAAATACCTGGATGTACATTTCCAAAATATAAGATAAAAAGCAAATGAAATAAAACCTCCATACAGGAACAGTGTTTTGGGTTGTCTAGGCTCCTGTGATGTCAGTATTATTATTATTTCACGTTATAGCAAGTTTCCGGGGATGCGGGTGGCGCTGTGGGCTAAAGCCTCAGCGCCTAGGGCTTGCTGACTGAAAGGTCGGCGGTTCGAATCCCCGCGGCGGGGTGCGCTCCCGTTGTTCGGTCCCAGCGTCTGCCAACCTAGCAGCTCGAAAGTACCTCCGGGTGCAAGTAGATAAATAGGGACCGCTTACTAGCGGGAAGGTAAACGGCGTTTCCGTGTGCGGCTCTGGCTCGCCAGATGCAGCTTTGTCACGCTGGCCACGTGACCCGGAAGTGTCTTCGGACAGCGCTGGCCCCCGGCCTCTTTGAGTGAGATGGGCGCACAACCCTAGAGTCTGTCAAGACTGGCCCGTACGGGCAGGGGTACCTTTACCTTTATAGCAAGTTTCCAGAGACTAGATGATGAGTCTTTCTAAAGTGTGTTTCTAAAGGAACTTTTGTTATTGCCAAATGCCAATGTGTTTGCATTATTAAGTTTGTCGTGGATAAAAAAAACATCATTTTAAGTTAGAGCTTAATAATTATTTCACTCTTAATATACTTCTTCTTAATTGTATTTCACTATTAATATACTTCTTCTTAATTGTATTTCAGTTCAACACTTACTTTGATAAAATACATATTTTGTTACGTGCAAATGGTATGAGATACCTATGAGGTCCATCAATGACCATCTAGCATATATTCAACACACGCAAAAACAGTGACAGTTTGTTGTTGACAAAGGACAGCTGGACATAGAAAGGGCCCCGTTATCTTCAGGAGCTGAGGGCCACATCAAACCTGAATCCGGCCCTAGCCGCAGTAGTGACATACATAAATAACCTTTTTGGCACCTGGGTATTTCGGTCTGAATTATCCCCCAATCAACGCTGGTTTGTTTTCTTTCTTTTTTTCAAATTTTTTTATTGATTTTCCAAAAATTTTAAAACAAGCAAACAAACATAAATCTTATCTATACTTAATCCAATCTTCATAACATTGTTAGGTGACTTCCTCTAATCCCCCTGGCTGAATTTCAGTGTAAGAGTTTTCCAAAACTAAATCTCTTATAAAATTTAACTTAAATCAGTTAGCATCATTCTTTCTTTTCATTTTGACTTTAAACATTTTATTCTCTAACATCACCTGTTTAAATCCTAAGCCTAGCTGATATTTGCAAGTTTTCCCAGTTAAGTTACCTTAGCGTATTTAACTAAATAGTCTTTGAATTTCATCCATTCCTTCTGGTATTCCTCCTCCTCCTGGTCGCGGACTCTTCCGAAAAGTCCATCATCTTCATCTGCCATTCCTTCACTGTTGGGACTTCTTGTGTTTTCCAATTCTTAGCTAACAAAATTCTACCTGCAGTTGTAGCATACAAAAACAATCTTTAAGGACGCTGGTTTTCTTGGAAAAGTACCGTATTTTTTGTTCTATAAGACTCACTTTTTCCCTCCTAAAAAGAAGGGGAAGTGTGTGTGCGTCTTATGGAGCGAATGCAGGCTGCGCAGCTATCCCAGAAGCCAGAACAGCAAGAGGGATTGCTGCTTTCACTGCGCAGCGATCCCTCTTGCTGTTCTGGCTTCTGAGATTCAGAATATTTTTTTTTCTTGTTTTCCTCCTCCAAAAACTAGGTGCGTCGTGTGGTTTGGTGCATCTTATAGAGCGAAAAATACGGTGCTTTTGAATGTTTATTTCGACCGAGAGCTAACATTTCGACCGTTTCTCTTCCGCCTGGCTCCAGGGTGCAAGATCAAAGCCTTGCGGGCAAAAACCAACACCTATATCAAGACCCCGGTGCGAGGCGAGGAGCCGGTCTTCATCGTGACGGGGAGGAAAGAAGACGTCGAAATGGCCAAGCGTGAGATCCTCTCGGCCGCAGAACATTTCTCCATGATCCGAGCCACGCGGAACAAAGCCAGCGGCACAGGGGGCTCGATCCTTGGCCCCCCGAACCTCCCGGGGCAGACGACCATCCAGGTCCGCGTCCCGTACCGAGTTGTGGGCCTGGTTGTGGGCCCCAAAGGCGCCACCATCAAACGCATCCAGCAGCAGACCCACACGTACATCGTCACCCCCAGCCGAGACAAGGAGCCCGTCTTCGAGGTGACCGGCATGCCCGAGAACGTCGACCGGGCGCGGGAGGAAATCGAGGCCCACATCACCATGCGCACCGGCTCCTTCGTTGACGTCAACACCGACAACGACTTCCACTCCAACGGCACCGACGTCTGCCTGGACCTCCTGTCCGGCGGACCCTCCAGCCTCTGGTCCAAAGCCCCCAATCCGGCCCGCCGCGCCCTGCCCAGCCTCCGCAGCGACCCTTCCCCGGCGGAGACCTATTTCGGCGGCCCCGTTCCCGACGGAGCCCCCAGCAGCCCGTTCGGCGGCGGCTCCGGCAGCTTCCCCTTCGGCGACGCTCTGGGCTCGGACGACGGCGACTTTGCCTTCGACTTCCTCCCCTTGGAGCTGGCGGCACCGGCCCACATCTGGTCTCCGTTCGAGCCCCCCGCCGACCCGCTCCAGGCCTTCAGCCGATCTTCCTCCTCCTCGCACAGCGGCGCTTCGCAACGGCGCAAGAGCACGCCGCGGCACTCGCCCACCTTCCCGGAGGCCGCGGCGGCCCTGGAGCACCCGCTGGCCCGCCGGATCCCGAGCGATCCGGTCAGCGCCGTCCCGTGGCTGCCGCCGCAGGGATCCCTCTCGTCCTTCTCCAACAGCACCGGCTACTCGTCGTCGTCGTCGTCGCTGCCCGGGAGCCTCTCGGCCGCGTCGGGTTCCCCCACCGACTCCACCGCTTCCGAGGGCCCCCGCAAAGCTTCCCGCGAGTGCATGGTCTGTTTCGAGAGCGAGGTGATTGCCGCATTGGTGCCCTGCGGCCACAACCTCTTCTGCATGGAGTGCGCAATGCGCATCTGCGGCCGCTCCGACCCCGAGTGCCCGGCCTGCCACACGCCCGCCACGCAAGCCATCCACATTTTCTCGTAGGCGCGGCGGGTTCCCAGGGGTCCGGCGGCCCCGTTTTCCCACCCCACTTTACAAAAACACGGCCGGCTTTTTGCGAACTTCAAAACTGTTTCTATCAACCTTTTTTATATATAAAAAAGCACACACAAACACGGCGGAATGCGGCGGGGAGGGAGAGGGGCGCCCAAAACGCATCCGTAGGTTACGCCTTCGCTGCGTAATAAGCGAGATTTGGAGGTGGGCGGGAGGGGAGTGAAATGAATTCAGGGGAGTGGGAGGGCGGGGATGGAAGCGCCGCGCCGGTTTCAAGAGTTGGGCCGACGGAAATGTATTTTAAAACAATATTGTTTACAGGATAGCTTTAACTCAATCCGGGCGCAACCTTTCCCTCCAAATAGCAGTATTTTTGTTCTCTCTTTTTTTACGAACACTAACGCACCGAGCGAAAACCGAGGTCCGCATGCACTAAGAAAGGGGCCACGGATGTTGTTCTTTAATCGAGAACACCGTCTATTAATATTTTTGCATATACATATTTTTCTTGGGGGGTGGTCTGCGGTTCCGGGTTTGTGGCTTGCGCTCGGCTCCGTTCTGCAGAACCTCTGTCAACGGGCCAAATCCACAACCATGCATTTAAAGCAGAACAGCGCCGCTTTGAACAGTCCTGAGGATTCTGGGAAGTATAGTTTACGGCACTGAGAGTTGCTAGGAGACCCGCACCCCGCTGCCCTCTCGCGCTATAGTTCCCAAGGTAGTTTGGCAACCAGCTCCTCTTCCCAGGGAACTCTGGGAATTGTAGTTTTTTCCAAAGGGGGCCGGGGGGGTCACCTCACCACTCTCAGCGCCCTGAACAAACTACGCTTCCCAGGACTTTGTGGTGCCGCAAATGCAGCCGTTATTCATGTCCCTGGGCTGATGTTGGCCATGCCCATGGATCGCAATGGGTCTACTCTGTGTAAATGCCCGATCCAGCCCGATGTGTCTATCTTCCTTAGCCGTACGCAGAGTAAACCCGTTCAGTGGGTTTAAATTGCATCAAACTCTTGGTTTTTTGCAATGAGTCTTCTCCAGTTATAGCTAACATTAGAGCTCAGACATATTTAGGTGGACATACATATATAATTTTTGTTGGTAAGACAAATAAAAACCCGCTGTCCCCCCTCCACCCCCCCCCCAGAAGTGGGGGGTCCTTTGGGGGTTCACCACGATCGGAAAAGATGGGGCGAATCACCCATTATGCCAATATAAGTCATGAATACGCACACACAGAAAGGAAAATTTGCCTGTATTTGGGGTTAGACCCATTTTAACGAATGAGTCCATTAATTTCAGTGGGCCTACTCAAGAGTAGGGGCTTGGTTACACCCCACTATCTCTTCATTTTTCTTTTTCTCGGCCTGGGTTTTGTTTTGTTTTTTAAAAAAGAAAACTTTTATTTTTTACTTCTGTGTATATTTAGGGAATTTCTAGGGGAGAATAATTTACTTTATTGAATAAATTTTAAGAACTAAAATATATTTTATTTTTTAAAGAAGGGGGGAGGAGGGAAGGGGGCTGGGACGGGGGACGGAGCTTTAACCTGACCGCGGCTAAAGTTCTTCTCATATATATATTTGGTGATATCACTTGCTGATTACGAGAATTGTATGCAGAGATTTATTTTTTTGAACTTTCAGAGCCTTCTTAATAATAAGAATAAAACAATAAGAAGAATAAAGACTTTTTTTGCTACCGATGAAGCACTTGCGTCGTGCAGCCGGCAGGGTCGGGTCTGGGCGTTATTGTGGGTAAACTTTCAAAGTTTAAGCATGTATCGTGCCTTACAACAGATTCTGGGGGGAACATCCTAGCATTGAGGGGGCCAAATGTCTGGCCCTGGGAACTCTTGTCAAGCCACATTGCCAGAAAATTTAAAAATGCACCTGGGTCCTTTGGTAAGTTGGCAACCCGAATAAGCAGAGGTGCTGCGGCCAATGTGTGCATTTGGCAACCTCACAAGCTAACGTCCGTTGGAGACATTTACGCTTATGAGATATTCATATACGATCCAGTGGTACCTTGGTTCTCAAACTTAATCCGTTCTCGAAGTCCGTTCCAAAAGCAAGGCATGCTTGCCCATAGAAAGTAATTCAAATGGATTAACCCGTTCCAGACTTTTAAGAACAACCCCTAAAACAGCCATTTAATGTGAATTTTGCTAACGAGACCATCGATCCATAAAATGAAAGCAATAATCAATGTGCTGTACTATAAAATAAATAGGACAGTATTGTAGATGATAAAAATTAAACTATATTTTTTTCTTACTGCACTGATGATAGTCATTGTTTGGATGGGGGGCTTTTATCCATTTCCACAGTCGCACAGTCAATTCATCAGTAGCTGAACTGGGTTCCACACAGTCACAAAAACAAATGAACCGAAAAAGCTTCAAAAACAATAATGCAAAATAAATAGCAAAAACAAACTTACTCCATTCCAGAAATCCGTTTGACTTCTGAAATGTTTGGAAACCACGGCGCAGCTTCTGATTGGTGCAGGCGCCCCGGAAACAATAGCCGACAGCCGCGCCGGACATCCGGCTTCCGAAAAATGTTCAAAAACCAGAACACTCACTTCCGGGTTTTTGGCGTTTTGGAACCAAGGTCCCATTGTACTTTTAAAACATGTTTCGAGCTTTAAATTCTAATCGCCTACTCGCTGGCTTTCCTGTGGGCAGCGACTCTCAGCATCCCGGTTTTCCCACTTTCCGTCCCCACAAATCAAAGCACATAACTCATAAATCGCCGGCAGTGACCCAGGCGACAGGGCAGACTTCGCAGTGTCTTCAGGAAGAGAAACATTCGCACAACCTTGAACTCCTTGAACGTACCTTAGAATCAAATAACGTGGAACAAATTCTAGATTCAGGTAGGTAACCGTGTTGGTCTGATGCTGTCAAAACCTATTAAAAAATAAAAATGTCCAGTAGCACCTTAGAGACCAACTAAGTTTGTTCTTGATACAGTGGTGCCTCGCAAGACGAAATTAATTCGTTCCATGAGTCTCTTTGTCTAGCGGTTTTTTCGTCTTGCGAAGCAACCCTATTAGCAGCTTAGCGGATTAGCGCTATTAGCACTATTAGTGGTTTAGCGGCTATTAAAGGCTTAAGGGATTAGCGGATTAGCTGCTAGTGGTTTAGCGGCTTAGAAAAGGGGTGGGGAGCGAAAAAATATCTCAAGACTCGCAAGACATTTTCGTCTTGCGAAGCAAGCCCATAGGGAAATTCGTCCTGCGAAGTGCATTGAAAAATGGAAAACCCTTTCGTCTAGCGGGTTTTCCGTCTTGCGAGGCATTCGTCTTGCGGGGCACCACTGTATAACCTTTTGTGTGCATGCATGAAATCTGAAGAAGTGAAACAAATTCGTTTTTCGTTTCCGCTTGGATGTAAAACACACAGGCGCACAAAAGACCTCGGAGCAGTTTGACGAAAAGATAAAAACAAGGGGAAAACGACAATCCTACTTTAAAACTGTCGGGATGCTTCAGACTCTCGTTCCTTGGAGGTTTCAAAACAGTAGTTGGGTGGCTGTCGATAACGGGTGTTTTGGCCGAGATTCCTGCCTCGCAGGGGGTTCAGCTGGATGATCTCAGGGGGTCCCACGCGACTCTGCGATTCATCAATATCTATTGCCGATAAACGAAGTACCGACAGGGCAAAGGTATTCTCGCCTGCTCCGCACCTGTGGGCCAAAGGAGGTGGGTTTGTTCCCCTATCTTAAATAGATGCTGAAAATCCAAGCGATTCCCAATACCAGCAGGGAGTTCCCAAGGTTACGCTGGGTAGCCTGAGAGTCTTATAAATGATTTTAATCGGTTTATAATCACTTCGTACCCTCTTATTTTGTCTCTTCGGCTTGACTGAACCTATTGACTTCCCTCCCTCCTGTCCGACAGTTTGCAAAATTACGGTAAACTTTGCATCTTTGCATTTCGCTTCATTTCCTGTCCTTGTTATATCGTTACCTAAAACATTATATCTCCTTCATGGATCAATGGGATCATTGGGTTCCATGATCACTGCAGATGGTGACAGCAGCCACAAAATTAAAAGACGCCTGCTTCTTGGGAGAAAAGCAATGACAAACCTAGACAGCATCTTAAAAAGCAGAGACATCACCTTGCCAACAAAGGTCTGTATAGTTAAAGCCATGGTTTTCCCAGTAGTGATGTACGGAAGTGAGAGCTGGACCATCAAGAAGGCTGATCGGTGAAGAATGGATGCTTTTGAATTCTGGTGCTGGAGGAGACTCTTGAGAGTCCCATGGACTGCAAGAAGATCAAACCTCTCCATTCTGAAGGAAATCAGCCCTGAGTGCTCACTGGAAGGACAGATCCTGAAGCTGAGGCTCCAAGACTTTGGCCACCTCAGGAGAAGACTCCCTGGAAAAGACCCTGGTGTTGGGAAAGATGGAGGGCGCAAGGAGAAGGGGACGACAGAGGACGAGATGGTGGGACAGTGTTCTCGAAGCTACCAGCAGATGGCGGCAGTGGAGAATAAAAAAGTGGCTTTTGAATAAATCTGAATTTATTAGCCAGACCTGAACTTGAACTTGATAACTCAACCTCGGCTCCTAAATTTTGCCAACTAAGTCATACAGAAAGACTCTGCGTTGCTGTCTCCTATTCCAGGTATGACTTACCCAAATATCTTCGCCAGGGATCATTTTAACCTGCCATTTAATTATTTTTATTCTTTTCTTAAACTGCCTCAAGGCGTTGTTGTTGTTGTTTTACAAGCGAGTGATGCGCAAATTGTACAAAATGAAATAAGAATGAGAACAGGGATAGCTGAAGATGTGATTTTTGGCTTCGACCAGCTTCTAATTTTACCGGTTTCAAATTCAGTCCTCCGCACTCGGAACACAATTTCCTTTTCTTTTCCTTTCAAGGAAGTTTTCCGGATATCCTGAGGTTGGTATCCAGTTTTTGCACGGATGTTTCCAAAATCACTTCCCCTGACATAATAAATTACAGAGTCGTAGAGTTGTGAGGGAACCCAGCACTCAAATAAATTATAGAGTCGTAGAATTGGGACCCCCGTGCGGTCATCTTTCAGAACCCCATGCAAGGAAGTTACAGCTTCATCACCGTACACAATGGTGAGCGTTTGTCGGTTTCCAATGCCGTTTGTATATTTGAATATTTCTCGCTGTCCGATTTCTTTGACCGTTCGCCGAACTTTCTGACCGCGCCTTGTATGATCTATAATTCTGCAGCCAGGCTGTCGACTGGTTATTGTTGTTGTTGTTGAGTCGTTTAGTCCGCCTCTTGGTGACCCCCTGGACCAGAGCACACCAGGCCCTCCTGTCTTCCACTGCCTCCTGCAGTTGGGTCAAACTCATGCTGGTAGCTTCGAGAACACTGTCCCACCATCTCGCCCTCCGTCGTCCCCTTCTCCTTGTGCCCTCCATCTTTCCCAACATCAGGGTCTTTTCCAGGGAGTCTTCTCTTCTCCTGAGGTGGCCAAAGTCTTGGAGCCTCAGCTTCAGGATCTGTCCTTCCAGTGAGCACTCAGGGCTGATTTCCTTCAGAATGGATCGGTCTGATCTTCTTGCAGTCCACGGGACTCTCAAGAGTCTCCTCCAGCACCACAATTCAAAAGCATCCATTCTTTGGCGATCAGCCTTCTTGATGGTCCAGCTCTCACTTCCATACATCACTACTGGTTATAAGGACTCTCGTTTTGCAGTAGCATCATTGCCTACTGGTCTGTTGCTGGGCACAATGTTAACAACAACAACCAGGGTGTTTTTTCCAGGGGAAACTCACCTGGACTCAGTTCCAGAACCTCTCCAGAACTTTCACGTAGATACCACTCTAGCCAAGAAAAGAGGTGTTCATGCAGAGTTCTGACCCCTTTCCCCCCCCTAGAAAAATAGCGTTGATAATAACAATAATACTTATACACAGTTTTGGAGGGTGCAATGGAGAGAAGCCAGACACATATCCTTGAAGGAAAGGTAAAGGTAAAGGGACCCCTGACCGTTAGGTCCAGTCGTGGCCGACTCTGGGGTTGCGGCGCTCATCTCGCTTTACTGGCCGAGGGAGCCGGCATACAGCTTCCGGGTCATGTGGCCAGCAGGACTAAGCCGCTTCTGGCGAACCAGAGCAGCGCACCGAAACGCCGTTTACCTTCCCGCCGGAGCGGTACCTATTTATCTACTTGCGCTTTGAGGTGCTTTCGAACTGCTAGGTTGGCGGGAGCAGGGACCGAGCAACGGGAGCTCACCCCGTCATTGCGGGGATTCAAACCGCCGACCTTCTGATTGGCAAGCCCTAGGCTCTGTGGTTTAGACCACAGTGCCACCCGCGTCCCTCCTTGAAGGAAAGGTGGGCCACAAATATAATAATTATGCTTGTGAAACGTGGACCACTTATAAACGCCATCTCCAACTCCTCGAAAGATTCCATCAACGGTGTCTCCGAAAATTTTTACACATCACTTTGGGAAGACAGGCGAACTAATGCCAGTGTACTGGAAGAAGCAAAGATCTCCAGTGTTGAAGCGACGATTCTTCAACGTCAACTTCGTTGGACTGGTCATGTTGTGCTGACGCCTGATGATTGTCTTCCAAAGCAACTACTCTATTCCCAACTTAAAAATGGAAAGTGTAATGCTGGTGGTCAACAAAAGAGGTTCAAAGACTCAAAGATGCTCTGATTCTCTGACTAGCTAATCCCCATGCTCTGAGCATGGCTGACGCTGTTTCCCATCTCTGTGACATTTCCACAAGCCCCAGTGACCTGATTCCGGTTTTTGCAGAGAGATAGGCAACTCCCCAGCTAACCGAATCTTTCCAGGTCACCCAAATGAGGCCGCTGCTCTCCCGCAAACGGCCGCGTTTACGCAACGCGAATCGGGGCAGCGACCAGGCCTCTCTGTGTCGGCGGTGACGCCAATAATGAGGATAATTCGAGGGTGGGAACATGGCGCCGTGCAAAGCAGCCCTCTGGTCCAAATCTCTGCCTCACGCTCCGTCCTTTTCCCCCTTCCTTCATCTCTCTAATTGTCCTGAGTCACTGATGGCCATTGATGGATCCCGGTTGCCATGGCAATTGATGAATAGGGACCAGAAACCCGCCACGGAAAATGGAGCAAGGAAAAGGATGCTTAATGCTTTATTATTATTTTCTCCACCCGGTAACAACTAAAATCTATCTATCTATCTATATTTGTTGCGCCATTTGGTGGCGAATAATAAAGACTGTGAATGGGTGGCAGGCCTCTTTTTCAGGCCTCAGACACAGGCAGGGGGTCCGCGAGGAAGAAAATAAAATCAAAAACTCCGTTGCCTTATGGGGTGGGGGCCGTCCTCAAGGTATTGTGCGAAGAGTGTGTCTGTGTGTGCTTTTTGAGAATAGAAAGGAGCGTCGCTTATTGTCCAGCCAGGCAGAACAAACAAAATGATGTTGTGGGTTTGTAGGACACTGTCGGTCTTTGTTGTTGTTGTTGTTGTTGTTGTGTATGTGTGTGAGCCGGGAAGTGAATTGGTTTTGGTTCGAAATGTGTGTCGAGGAGGAGGGGGGTGAAGAGGAAAGCTCTGGGCCGCTCGCCACCCCACAACAGGAGATAGGAGAACCTCCAAGGCTAAAAGCAATCTATCTCCGTCCATCCTGTCCACTCAGGGCAAGCACGGAAGGGCGGACCTGATCCTAGTTGTGGTGACCCCATTGGTGGAGGTGCCAGGATTCATGTCGGCGGACATCTGGTTTTGGAGACACTTTGGTTCCCATGTGGAAGCAGAGACTGGTCTGTTAGGGCCTAACTGTGCCCCCAAAGGACCAGGTGCGCAGCCTGGGGGTCATTCTGGACTCACAGCTGTCCATGGAGGCGCAGGTCAATTCTGTGTCCAGGGCAGCTCCACCTGGTACGCAGGATGAGACCCTCCCTGCCTGCAGACTGCCTCGCCAGAGTGGTGCATGCTCTGGTTATCTCCTGCTTGGACTACTGCCATGCGCTCTACGTGGGGCTACCTTGGAAGGTGACCCAGAAACTGCAACTAATCCAGAATGCTGCAGCCAGACTGGGGACTGGGAGTGGAGACCACATAACACCGGTCCTAAAAGACCTACATTGGCTCCCAGGACGTTTCCGAGCACAATTCAAAGTGTTGGTGCTGACCTTGAAAGCCCTAAACGGCCCAGTAGACCTGACAGAGAGTCTCCACCCCCATCGTCCAGCCCGGACACTGAGGTCCAGCTCCGAGGGTCTTCTGGCGGTTCCCTCCCTGCGAGAAGCGAGGTTACAGGGAACCAGGCAGAGGGCCTTCTTGGTGGTGGTGCCTGCCCTGTGGAACGCCCTCCCGTCAGATGTCAAGGAGAAAAAGAAGTACACAACTTTTAGGAGACATTTGAAATATGGGCACATATTTGAAGAGGGCTCTCCTATCTCTTCTCAGCCTCCTCTTTCCCAGGCTCAATGGACCCAGCTCCTTCAACCGCTCCTCATCAGGCTTCGGCTGCCAAGGTGGCGGTACCCAAACTGAGCCCTGCATCAGCCGTGGTCCCTGTGGTCTCTGCAAAAACGCAGTTAAAAGCCCCACAGCGTCTAGCATGTCACAGTTGCATAAAAATATTTAAGCAGTCCGCCGGGGACTCTCAGCCATTCACAAGTCCTCCCTGGAGGGGCCAAGGAACCTCAGAATCACTTCCCAGCTGGCTATCTCAAAAAGGGCATTGGTGGGCATCGTGCCATGCGTTCTCCTCAGCCGTCCAAGGCCTGAAAGGAGGCAAATCCCCTTGCGAAATTGACGCGGGTCTTCCAAAAGACGAACAGTCAAGGGGTTTTTTTTTTGGTGGGGGAGGCACAGAAGGACAGCCTCCGCGACATTTCCACCATCGCCTGGCGACGCTTCGATCCCGAATTCCCCGCGGCGTTTTTCTGCATCCATGCCTTTGCCGCCACAATTTTCCCAGCCTTTCCGGGTTTTTTCTCCGTCTGGGGGTTCGCCCCACGTGGCGTGTGCCCCCCAACAACAAAAAAAACCCCAAACCCCGAAACGTGGTAAGCAGCAGACCCCCACACCCTTTTAAAAATCCACTTTGGAGAGGGGCTGTCAGGCCCGATCTGTCAGCGCCCACTCCCACCGCCATGTTTCCCCCTCAATGAGCTGATCTCTTCCGACACGCCATGGCTGTGGGAAGAGGGGCGCTTCGCTTGCGCCCAGCGTGGCTTGGCAGAGGAGCAAGGGGGGGCGCCGTCGCTCTGCCAGGCCGTGGGGGGCTAATGCATCCTGACAAGGAGTGTGGTGTCAGCCGACAAGTCCCCCCCCCCCCCCCGCCATGCTATCCCCACCACCTTCCCCGGGGTGAAGGCGAGGGCCCGGGCGGACGTCCTAGTGGCACACCCCGAATTGCGGCGAAGAAACATCCGCCATTTTGCCATGCAACCTACCACTGTTGCTATTATACTTCACTGTAGTATGATGATGATGATGCTCTGAGCCCGGCTTCGGCTGGGGAGGGCGGGATATAAATAACATTTTAATTATTATTTATTTGTGATGATGATTAGGAACTCTGTTGCAACAGAAGCGTAAAGATCTGCCTTGCACTCGATCCATCGCCTCCAACGTTTCTCCCATGAAAATAGGGACGTCCTATTCCGTCCCCTCCAACGTTTCTCCTGTAAAAAGAGGGACGTCCTATTCCATCCCCTCCAATGTTTCTCCTGTAAAAAGAGGGACATCCTATTCCATCCCCTCCAACGTTTCTCCTGTAAAAAGAGGGACGTCCTATTCCATCCCCTCTAACGTTTCTCCCCTGAAAATAGGGACGTCCTATTCCGTCCCCTCCAACGTTTCTCCCCTGAAAATAGGGACGTCCTATTCCATCCCCTCCAACGTTTCTCCCCTGAAAATAGGGACGTCCTATTCCATCCCCTCCAACGTTTCTCCCCTGAAAATAGAGACGTCCTATTCCATCCCCTCCAACGTTTCTCCAATGGAAATAAGGACTTCTTAAGGAAACTGCTTCTGTCGATCTGGGACTGTCCCTGGAAAACAGGGGCACTTGGAGGGTTTGTCATGGTGCCTATTGGCTAGTGCCTGTGATTTTGCCTCCGACTTTGCAGGTTTTTCCTGGCTGCTGAAAGTTTTTTGGTCCTTATAATCTTGGAACAGAAATCCCCAATAAACATGAACAGACTACATTGCCAAATAACTAGGTTGGCCCGAGTGCCTCTGCTTAGTAAGTCTCGTTTAACAACACAAGATACATTTTAATCCTGACACTGCTCCAGACCATTTTGTTTTTTAATTATCTTTACCGTGCTGGTGTATAAGTTCAGAGCTTCTCAGTTTGGGGAAAGAGGGAGCCCTCATTCAGCTTTTGAGGATTTTCACGCGTGGCCTGCCGTCGAGTCCCATTCCTGGCCGATGTCCTATTAAACAGGCTCTTCCGCGAGTAACCATGCAACTTTAATGCCTAGTACTTGCTGAAATATTCATGGCGTCATCAGAGGAAAAGAATGTGTAAATTGCATGAAAAGCTTTCTGGGGTTTTCCCCCCTCTTTTTCTTTTTGCATGAATTATTTCACCCCACACATTTTTAACAAGGCTCCCCGTTGCGCCAGAGAAAGGGGGGGGGGAACGGCAAGGTGCGTTTTCGAAAGGGATCGTGCCATTACATTGGAGTACAGTTCAATACATGTAATGGTAGAACCTAAGAGATGAAAGGGACCCTCCAGTGGTCATCCAGTCCAACCCCTTGCAATGCAGGAATCTCGACTAAAGTATCCACGGCAGGTGGCCGTCCAAAACTCTCCAGGGATGATCTCCCACTGTTAAACAGCTTTTTCCCCTGAAACGTTTCTCCCGTGAAAATAGGGACGTCCTATTCCATCCCCTCCAACGTTTCTCCCCTGAAAAGAGGGACGTCCTATTCCATCCCCTCCAGCGTTTCTCCCCTGAAAATAGGGACGTCCTATTCCATCCCCTCCAACGTTTCTCCCCTGGAAATAGGGACGTCCTCTTCCATCTCCTCCAACGTTTCTCCCCTGAAAAGAGGGACGTCCTAAAGAAAAGCAGGACATTCTGGGATCAGATCAGAAACCGAGACGGCTTCTGTAAATCCAGGACTGTCCCTGGAAAATAGAATCGGGGGGGGGGGGGCTGAAGGGACGCATGCCCCTAGGAGTGGGTTCCTACGCCAGGGGGCACCTGCCTTCTTGTGCACCTTCTCCCCCCATGCGTTTCCTGTATGCATTATCAGCCAAACCAGGAAGCAATGCGCCACTGCGCACTCTTCCTCTAAGCATCCTTAACCGTTGCCGAGCCAGAAGAGTTTGAGATCTGTGCGGGGTTGTGTTTTGCAGGAGGTGGGGGGCAGCCGAGAGGGTTTGCCAGCCCCCCCCCCCATTTCCCAACACCGGAAAGCTCTTTGCCAGCGTCTTGGGCCTAATGGAAAAGTCGTGTCGGATTAGCCCAGCCAGGGTGAGGGCCCATCTGCCTGCTCGTGGGCCGCCTCGAGGGGGTGGCGTCGCAGGGGGGGCAACCATGCGTGATGGCAGATCTGGGCCACTGTGCCAGGGCGCGAGCGGAGCATGCGAGGCCCGCACTGCGGTGGGAACGGGGGTGGGGGAAGGAACGGCGCTCCATCTCTGACTGA
This sequence comes from Podarcis tiliguerta, assembly GCF_965153285.1. NCBI lineage: Eukaryota > Metazoa > Chordata > Lepidosauria > Squamata > Lacertidae > Podarcis > Podarcis tiliguerta. The sequence continues at coordinate 1,573,430 of NC_139551.1, read as the reverse complement.
GGTTTCTGAGAACGAAGAAATGTGCCTCTTAAGGCCATGCAATTCCGCGCATTTCTCAATTCATTGCGCCGACTTTTACCCGTCCCGCTCTGACGTTGCGCATGGATATGCGCCGAGTGAGGGTCATCCAGCCAACCCTCTGCAGGCTGAGGTTGAATCCTGACAAGACAGGAGTACTGTTTTGTGGGGACAGGGGGCGGGCAGGTGTGGAGGACTCCGTGGTCCTGAATGGGGCAACTGTGCCCCCAAAGGACCAGGTGCGCAGCCTAGGAGTCGTTTTGAACTCACTGCTGTCCATGGAGGTGCAGGTCAGTTCTGTGTCCAGTGCAGCTCCATCTGGTACGCAGGATGAGACCCTCCCTGCCCGCAGACTGTCTGGCCAGAGTGGTGCATGCTCTGGTTATCTCTCGCTTGGACTACTGCCATGCGCTCTACGTGGGGCTGCCTTTGAAGGTGACCCGGAAACTGCAACTAATCCAGAATGCGGCAGCTAGACTGGTGACTGGGAGCGGCCGCTGAGACCACATAACACCGGTCCTGAAAGACCTGCATTGGCTCCCAGGACATTTCCAAGCACAATTCAAAGTGTTGGTGGTGACCTTGAAAGCCCTAAATGGCCCAGTATCCCCAAAGGAGTGTCTCCACCCCCATCGTTCAGCCCAGACACCTGGGCCCATCTCCCAAGGGCCTTCTGGTGGTTTACTCATTGCAAGAAGTGAGGTTACAGGGAAGCAGGCAGAGGGCCTTCTTGATGGTGGCACCTGCCCTGTGGAACGCCCTCCCGCCAGACGTGAAGGAAATAAACAACTCTCTGACTTTTAGAAGACATATTGAAGGCAGCCCTATTTAAGGAAGTTTTTAAATCTTTGATGTTTTATTGTGTTTTTAATATTCTGTTAGAAGCTGCCCAGAGTGGCTGGGGAAACCCAGCCAGATGGGCGGGGTAATAATAATAATAATAATAATAATAATAATAATAATAATAAAAAAAAAAAAATCACCACCACCACCATGATTATTATTATGGAATAGGATGTCCCTATTTTCAATCTGTTAGCTACCATCCATTCTCCAACCACCTCCAGACACTCACACAGGACCTTCACCTCCTTCACTGGTTCCGATTTAAAAGAGAGGTAGAGCTGGGTATCATCCGCATACTGATGAACACCCAGCCCAAACCCCCTGGTGATCTCTCCCAGCGGCTGCATGTAGATGTTAAAAAGCATGGGGGAGAGGACGGAGCCCTGAGTCTGGCGAGGCCAGAGCAATTTCGGGCTGGAAGCGGGCCGCAGCAGAACGGAAGCATCGCTGCGTGCGATGAGACGAGGGCAGGGAAATATTTTGACTGCAAAACGGCGTTCTCTTTCCCTACCCTGTTCCCTGCTTCCGTCACCCAGCTTGCGAGGGCAGCAATATGTGGCTGCGGTGCCCGCCGTGAAATGGGCTTCAGGACGCAGCTGCCATGTGCGTAGCCGTCCCTCCCTTCATCAGCCCCAGTTATCGTAAGCCTTGAATGGTGAATAAACAGCTAGCTTTGCCGTAGCAACCCAGCCAGAGCTCAGCTAGGGAGGAATCGAGAGGAGCAAAACAACTGCGCTTGTGAGTGCAATGCACGGGAAAACTAGGCCAAATGGAAGTGAAACAGCTGCTTCCTAGCCTCCAACATTTCTCCCGTGAAAATAGGGGCGCCCGATTCCCTAATAATCGTCGTAATCATCACCATAATAATTTTATTATTTATACCCCTGCCCATCTGTCTGGGTTGCCCCAGCCACTCTGGGCAGCTTCCAACATATATAAAAACACAAGGAAACATTAAAAAACAACAACACTTCCCTCTACAAGGCTGCCTACGGATGCCTTCTAAAGGTTGTCTAGTAACTTAGGGACGTCCTATTCCATCCCCTCCAATGTTTCTCCCCTGGAAAGAGGGACGTCCTATTCCATCCCCTCCAACATTTCTCCCATGAAAAGAGGGACATCCTATTCCATCCCCTCCAATGTTTCTCCCCTGAAAATAGGGACGTCCTATTCCATCCCCTCCAACGTTTCTCCCCTGAAAATAGGGACGTCCTATTCCATCCCCTCCAACATTTCTCCCATGAAAAGAGGGACGTCCTATTCCATCCCCTCCAACATTTCTCCCATGAAAATAGTAAAGGTAAAGGGACCCCTGACCATTAGGTCCAGTCGTGGCCGACTCTGGGGTTGCAGCGCTCATCTCGCTTTACTGGCCGAGGGAGCCAGCGTACAGCTTCCGGGTCATGTGGCCAGCAGGACTAAGCCGCTTCTGGCGAACCAGAGCAGCGCACGGAAATGCAGTTTACCTTCCCGCCGGAGCAGTACCTATTTATCTACTTGCACTTTGACGTGCTTTCGAACTGCTAGGTTGGCAGGAGCAGGGACTGAGCAACGGGAGCTCACACCGTCCATCGTGGGGATTCAAATTGCCGACCTTCTGATCAGCAAGTCCTAGGCTCTGTGGCTTAACCCACAGTGCCACCCGCGTCCCCGTCCCCCCAAATAGGGACATCCTAAGGAAAAGCCGGACATTCCCAGATCAAATCAGAAATCGGGACGGTGTCTTCGAATTCAGAACTGGAAAACAGGGATACTCGGAGGGTCTGCTTTTTACAGGCATTCCACAAAGCAGTCTGAATTTCGAGGTTTTGAGGACAGGGAGTTTTCTGCCTGCCGTGGCCACACAGGGCGGGAAATTATTCATCGTCGGCAGAAAAGATGAACCCAAGCCATTTCCGCTGTCGTCCATATCTCACTTCTCCTTCCCATTGGCTGAGGCTGCTCTGATGTCACAGAAGGTCTCTCCCCCGCCCCGCCCCCGAGCTCCCCGGAGGATATTGTTGGAAACAAGTAGTCACGGGATACAAATTCAGGCTAAGCAAATATCGAGAAGTATCCGTTCCACGCTTGTTTCAATTGGTTCCTGCCGCTTCCTGAACAAAACGTGAGATGAGTTTTAAGGTCTTGTTTCATAAGCGCTGGACTTTGCTCTCTTGTAAAAGAAATGGTTATTATATGCCGGTTTTACAAGGAGGATGGAAACACAAAGTGTGCCACCTGGCCTAAATAGCCCGTCTTCGCACCAAAGTGGGGGAAATCAAGAGATCTACATTTTGGGGGGGAAATGTTTAGGGGTAGAGGAGAAGGATCTAGAGATTGCGCTAAGGGTGGCCAGATTGTGTGCGACTGTCATAAAACGTAGGGAACAAGCTGTACTACCAAAACGATTAAGGTTTTAAATTTTAGGTTATATTTTAGTGATCAAGATTTAATATATATTTTTAACTGCCGCTATATCTCTATTTTATATGTCTGTTTTCTTTCTCCATGGAGTTTTCTTGGCAGGGATACTGGAGTGGCTTGCCGGTTCCTCCTCCAGGTGGATCACGTTTGGTCAAAACTCTCCACTATGACCTGTCTATCTTGGGTGCCCTGCTCGGCATAGCTCATAGCTTCTCTGAGTTATTCAAGCCCCTTCGCCACAGCAAGGCAGT
>NC_139551.1:1522412-1564912 GCF_965153285.1 Podarcis tiliguerta | reverse complement strand
TTCCACAAGGTGGGCGCCACCACCAAGAAGGCCCTCTGTCTGGTTCCCTGTAACCTCACTTCTCGCAGCGAGGGAACCGCCAGAAGGCCCTTGGAGATGGACCTCAGTGTCCGGGCTGAGTGATGGGGGTGGAGAGGCTCCTTCAGGGATACTGGCAACCTGAAGGAGCGTCTCCACCCCAGACACCGGGGTCCATCTCCTGAGGGCCTTCTGGCGGTTCCCTCCCTCCGAGAAGTGATGTTACAGGGAACCAGGCACAGGGCCTTCTTGGTGGTGGCGCCTGCCCTGTGGAACGCCCTCCCAGCAGATGTCAAAGAGAACAACAACTACCAGACTTTTAGAAGACATCTGAAGGCAGCCCTGTTTAGGGAAGCTTTTAATGTTTGATGTATTACAGTATTTTAATATTTTTTGGGAAGCCGCCCAGAGTGGCTGGGGAAGCCCAGCCTGATGGGCGGAGTATAAATAATAAATTATTATTATTATTATTATTATTACGCGGACTCGCTCAGAGACACTCGCCCAGCCTCAGCCAAGAATGCAAACTCGCTCAGAGCCACGGCGAGCCACATCCCTGCTCTCTGTTTTCTGAAACGTCATTGATCTTTAGTGGTTTGGGAACGGACCGCACGCCTGGCCCCGTTCCAGCCCTTTAATCCTATTCCCAGATTTGCGTCCCTTTAATCGTCTTTCCCCTCTGCAGTCCCCACCCTCAGGAGCTGTGCTGGAGGAACAGTTCTCGACTATATATAGGACGTGGGGAACATGACTCATGCGCGCTCCGACACGCACTTGCGTCCACCGGCCTTGTCTCTGTCAGGCCCTTTGGCTCTGCCTTTGAAGCTGCTTTAACCACTAGGCTGTATTTCCCTTGCAATCGCGCCTCCGAGCTGCAAGAAGGAAGCGTCTGTTTTTTGTTTTTTTTATAATATTTTATTAAGATTTTCACATAAGAAAAAGGAAAAGTACAAAAATAAAAACAATTCAGTTTGCATAATATATCTTGCATTTGCCTACTTCCTGGACCTCCCCACACCTCCCCTCTTTGTATTCCAGTTCAATTATTTATTCAGCAAATCCTTTCCCTTTACCTTATCCTTATCGTGATCTTAATATATTATGTGTTTAGCTTTTCGTCTGTTAACTTTCCATTTTTCCATATTCCTTCGTACCGTTATTACTAAAAAGCCCTTCACCTCAATCCAACATCATTCTAACATTCATTAATCTTATAATATTTCTGTAAGTAGTCTTTAAATTTCTTCCAATCTTCTTCCACCAACTCTTCTCCCTGGTCTCGGATTCTGCCAGTCATTTCTGCCAACTCCATATAGTCCATCAACTTCATCTGCCATTCTTCCCGGGTGGGTAGCTCTTGTGTCTACCAGTACTTTGCAATGAGTATTCTTGCTGCTGTTGTAGCATACATAAAGAAAGTTCTATCCTTCTTTAACACCAATTGGCCAACCATGCCCAGGAGAAAGGCCTCTGGTTTCTTCACAAAGGTATATTTAAACGCCTTTTTCATTTCATTATAGATCATTTCCCAGAATCAAGAAGGAAGCTTTTGACTCAACTTTCTGAGGTTCGGCCGTGGGATCGGAGGTTTCTTGGAGGTTTTGAAGCAGAGGTTGGATGGTTGATTCAGCTGAGATTCTTGCATTGCAGAGGGGTCAGACTGGATGACCTTCAGGGTCCCGTCCTAATCTTCAATTCTATGACCATCAAGCAATAATAATAAGAGTAATAAATTTATACTCCGCCCATCTGGCTGGGTTTCCGAAGCCCCCTCCCAACAGAATATTACAAAGGGGATAAAACAATCTGACACTGTTATAGCCCCACACTTGTCAAAGCAGATAAGAATGATTTCAGAAATATAAAAATTAAAAACTTGGCGGCTGAAACAACCAAGGCGACAGAGCGGCTAAACTATGAGGAGAGGCCAAAAGCGTTTCACAGAACCATAGAACTGTAGAGTTGGAAAGAGGGTCGTCGCATCCAAACCTTTGCAACGCGGGAATCTTTCGCCCAGCACAGCACTTGAACTCGCCACCCTGAGATTCACCGTCTACCAAACAAGCTGCTTATCCCTCGTGAATTGTGGCTAGTCTAGTAGAAGAGGCGAGGCGGCAGACCTTTACAAAACGGTGCTATAAAATGATACTATAGGGACTTCTATTATTATTATTATTATTATTATTATTATTATTATTATTCCCCAGCCACTCTGCTGGGCGGCTTCCAACATAAATAAAAACGTTATAAAACTTCCCTAACAAGACTGCCTTCAGGTGTCTTCTAAAGGTTCTATAATGACTTATCTTTTTCCCCCCAATTTTTTTTATTATTGATTTTCCAAAATTTTAAACATACACCAATCTTAACTGTACTTAATCCAATCTTGGTAACATTGTTAAGTGACTTCCTCAAATCCCCCCCTGGCTGAGTTTCATTGTAACCAGTTTCCCCAAAACCAATTTTCTCATAAAATTAACTTCGTCACTCAACATCTTTCTTCCTTTTCCTTTTAACTTAAAACGTTTCGTTCTCTAACATCACAGATTTAAACCCTAAGCCGATCTGGTATTTGCGAGTTTTCCCCAATTAAAATAATGACTTATCTTCTTATATGCTCTAATGGAGCCTCCATGTGCAGGTGAACTCTATCCTAGGTTTTTAGCATTTTGTAAGCCACTGGGAGCAAAGGATACTGGACTGGACGGTCCAGTGGCCTTATCCTGGATGCTCTCCTGGCATCAGTCTCCATCTCTCTTCTCTGTGTCATCCCTAATCTTGTTATTATCATTACGAGAGGCACAGGTTTAATGCTGGGGCCAAGGGAGTCTTCTACATCCCAGCCGTGACAGATCTTTATTTTTAATTTATTTTTTTTCTCAAAAGGAAAACAGTGCACGGAATCTCTCTACGTACGTCATTGTCTGACGGCAACCCTAATTAACCGGCATTTACCGTGTTTCGCGACACGCCCGGCCAGCAATTTTCCTTTTTTTTCTCTCTCTCTCTTCCAAAGGAGGAGGAGGATATGGCAAGATGTAATCAGGGAATTTTCCATTTGGCACCTCCTCATTCCTTTCGGTGCCCTAGTTTACGGTCCTCTCATTCTGAAGGGAACGTTCAAAAGCAGATCGGATGCTCGATTTGGGCCACATGGTGCCAACACTGGCTGGCAGCAGCGCCTGTTCCCCAGGGTTTCGGTGCTATACATGCGAAACAGGCGCTCTGCCGCTAGACTTACAAATCAAGCAAGACCTCATGGTTCTGGATAAAGGGCCTAGGTAGGCCAGCATTTCCTGCACTGGCTGGCAGCAGCTGCCAAGGTCTCCGCCCCATCGCTGCCTTGAAGATGCTTTGGGCATCCTACATGCAAAGCAGATGTAATGACAATAATTAGAATAACAATAATAGCACCCCTTGAGCTCAAATCCTCGCGTTGCCGACGCAGGACAAAACCCACTTAAATTAATGGACCAAATTACGCCCGCCTGAGTTGCGTCTGTGAATAGGCCTACTCTGAGTAGGGCGAAATGTCCGAGGCAACTTCTGTGCAACCGGGACCCAGATATATAGGTCACTCACTATCGGTCTTCCCCGTTATGTAATTCTATTTCGGTTACAGTGAAAATATTCCGACCTTTGCACAGGGTTACTGTAAATTAATACGTGTGTTCCCTCTTTCTGTCAGCCCGCCTTGAATGTTTTCGTAAAAGTGTGCAGGTGTCAATCATTCCGCCTCCATGCAAAAGGGCCAGGGCCGGATTTAGGTTTGATGTGGCCCCCAGCTCCTGAAGGTAATGGGGCCCTTTATATGTCCAGCTGTCCTTTGTCAACAACAAATTGTCACTGTTTTTGAATATACGCTCTATGGTCATTTATGGACCTAACAGGTATCTCAAGCTGTTTGCACACCACAAAATAGGTATTTTATCCAAGTCATTGTTGAACTGAAATACAATTAAGAAGAAGTACCGTATTTTTTCCTCTATAAGACTCACTTTCCCCCTCCTAAAAAGTAAGGGGAAATGTGTGTGCGTCTTATGGAGCGAATGCAGGCTGCGCAGCTATCCCAGAAGCCAGAACAGCAAGAGGGATTGCTGCTTTCACTGCACAGCGGTCCCTCTTATTGTTCTGGCTTCTGAGATTCAGAATATATTTTTTTCTTGTTTTCATCCTCCAAAAACTAGGTGCATCTCGTGGTCTGGTGCGTCTTATAGAGCGAAAAATATGGTACATTAACAGTGAGATACAATGAAGTGAGATACAGTGAAATAATTATTAAGCTCCAACTTAAAAGGATTTTTTATTTGTAACAAACTGTATCATGCAAACACATTGGCATTTCGCGATAAGCAAAAGGTCCTTTAGAAACACAATTTACAAAGACTCATAATCTAGTCTCTAGAAACTTGATATAACATGAAATAATATTAGGTGTAAATAATGGGTAGGCAAACTAAGGCCCGGGGGCTGGATGTGGCCCAATCGCCTTCTCAATCCAGTCTGGGAATCAGCGTGTTTTTACATGAGCAGAATGTGTCCTTTTATTTAAAATGCATCTCTTAGTTGTTTGTGGGGCCTGCCTGGTGTTTTTACATGAGTAAAATGTGTACTTTTATTTAAAATGGGTTATTTGTGGGGCATAGGAATCCGTTCATATTTTTTTCCAAAATGTAGTCTGGCACCCCACAAGGTCTTAGGGACAGTGGACCGGCCCCCTGCTGAAAAAGTTTGCTGACCCCTGGATCTACGATGCAAACTACTAATAATTATAAATAGCTTTATTAATATGAAATTCAGTGTTATAAGCTGTACAATGCAATTGTAGTTAATGCAAGCAGGCAGGGCCCATGACTTACATCCTAGGAGCCTACACAACACAAAACACTGTTGCTGTATGTAGGTTTTATTTTATTTGTCTTTTATCTTATATTTTGGAAAAGTACACCCAGTTGTTTTTCCACCCTTTAAACGTCTCCAGGCCAGGCAGAGAGCTCCCTGTTCCCCTTTAAATCGGTTCATGAAGACTAGAACCTTGTGTGCCTGCAGTACATTGTTTATTGCTTTGATTTTATGGATCAGTGGTCTCGTTAGATAGTAAAATTCATGTTAGATTGCTGTTTTAGGGGTTGTTTTTAAAAGTCCGGAACGTTTTGCATTGCTTTCTATGGGAAAGCGCGCCTTGGTTTTGGAACTCTTTGGTTTAGGAATGGAATTAAGTTTGAGAACCAAGGGACCACTATAAATGAAGGGGAAGAAATGGAGGCATTGAGAGATTTCACTTTCTTGGGCGCCATGATCACTGCAGATGGTGACAGCAGCCACGAAATTAAAAGACGCCTGCTTCTTGGGAGAAAAGCAATGACAAACCTAGACAGCACCTTAAAAAGCAGAGACATCACCTTGCCAATAAAAGTCTGTATAGTTCAAGCTATGGTTTTCCCAGGAGTGATGTATGGAAGTGAGAGTTGGACCATCAAGAAGGCTGATCGCCGAAGAATGGATGCTTTTGAATTCTGGTGCTGGAGGAGACTCTTGAGAGTCCCATGGACTGCAAGAAGATCCAACCTCTCCATTCTGAAGGAAATCAGCCCTGAGTGCTCACTGGAAGGACAGATCCTGAAGCTGAGGCTCCAAGACTTTGGCCACCTCATGAGAAGAGAAGACTCCCTGGAGAAGACCCTGATGTTGGGAAAGATGGAGGGCACAAGGAGAAGGGGACGACAGAGGACGAGATGGTGGGACAGTGTTCTCGAAGAGACCAACATGAGTTTGACCCAACTGCGGGAGGCAGTGGAAGACAGGAGGGCCTGGCGTGCTCTGGTCCAGGGGGTCACGAAGAGTCGGAAACGACTAAACAACAACAGCAATGTTGAATATCCTTTTGCCAGGGGTGGACAGAGCAGGGGAGATATGCCTAGAATCGTGGAATCACAGAACGGCAGAGTTGGGAGGCACCCCCAGGGACATCTAGACCGACCCCTTGCAAGGCCCAAGCATGCCATTTTGTTACCAAAAAAAATTAAAATAGGGAGGGAAGAGGAGGAGGCGAGAGAGAAGTGATGTTTTGCATTATATCACAAGAGGAAGTTGCGAGCAGCATGACATAATAACAGGGGTGGGCGTGGCCTGGGGAGGCGTGTGATTGGCAGGAGGTGGGCGGGGCCCCGAGCCCGGGGATTCTCGCCTGCGATTTTTTTTTTCCACGCTTTGCAAGGAAAGTAGGTTAGCAGATCTCTCCGAGCGCGCTTGCAAAGGCGAGGGAGAGAGGACGCGCGCGAGGCAGAGCTCCCGTCCAGCGCATATTATTATTGTTATTATTTATTCCTAATAATTAGCGTATAGCAGAAACAGAAAGCAGGAGGGAGGGAGGAAGAAGGAGCCTCGGCTCTACATCTCTCCATTATTTATTTCTCTTTTCTGCTCCGTCCATCCTCCTGCAAAGAGTTTCGCTTCTGCATCCAATCTCATACATGCGATTTCCAGAAGTGCGCGCATAAAGGGATATCGGCCAACATGCGAGGTAAGGGTTATATTTCGTGGTTTTTTTTAAAGGGGGGGGGAATGGCGAGAGTCTAAATCTCCGCTGGCCCCGATCCGAGCGCTTTTAAACAACCGGAAAACAACAACAACCCCAAACTCTGCTTTTACGCAAGGTTGGAAGCGTGCGTAAATCTCCCCTCGCGCGGACGCTGAACTGCAGCCTGCTCGGAGTAAACCTCTTGAAATCGGTGGGGGGGGGGAGAGGAGGGGAGGATCTGATTTCAGTGGGTCAACTCTTGAGTAGGACTTGGTTGCGTTTGGGTCCAGGGAGGGGAGAAGAAGCTGCGCTCCGAAGTAAATCTCCAAACCGCCCACCCTACCCCCGTTGGAATCAGAAAGGGGTTATTGGAGCCACCTGAGTTTTACTCGAGAGTAGACCTGTTGGAATAAATGGGGCAGCGGGAAAGCTTATTGCAACCCCAAAACTGCGACCCCATGCATGCGCACCTTTAACCTGGGAGTAAGCCCCGCGCCTCTTTGCTTCCGAGTAGACCTGCAGAGGGATGGCACTGTTTACTTGGGAGTAAGTGTGTTTAGAGAAGCTTTACTCTCTCGTGAACGTGCTTAGGCTTTTGCAGTCTGAAAGCTGATGCGGTGGGGTTTACTCGGAAGCAAATACTTCTGTGCGCAGGGAAAGGGACGCGTGTAGGATCGCCGCCTTAGTGGGGGGGGGGTGGTCCGGATTGTGTTCCTGATAATTTCTCCCAACATCGAGCAAACACTGGTTCACTTTGCAGCTGAGCAACTTTACAGTATAGGGCGTAAAAACCCAGCAATAATAATAATATTTATCATATAATAATATTAATTATTATTATTAGGGCTATTAGGGCAAAATAAACTTGCAGGAGACACAAGAGTTGCAATCCGACTCAGAATCCACCCTTTAAAATGAATTTTCAGCCAAGTAAAGTTGCGTCCATTCATTACAATGGGTCTTCTCTGAGTAGGGTTGGGTCAGAGACAGCCTCATATTATTTCCACTCCCCAGCTTGATTTATCCCCTGTTCTTGGTGGCAAAGAATCTGCGTTGAAGATTATTATTACTAAATGCTGCAATTATTATTACTAAATCCTGAGCAACTGTTACTTAAGCAGTGGACACCGGGAGATATATAATTACGTTGGTGAGGCATACAAGATGACAAACATCATCTAAAATTTGTATACACTATGTAGCGTTCCCAGGTTTTTCCTTTTTTAAAAAATTGACCAGACAGAGAAATTCAGAAATCGGGTTGTTCCACCCCAAAAAAGTGCAAAAAAATCTCATTTTGAACTTCACCGATTTGCTTCTTCCTTTCAAAGAGAAAAAAAGTTAATTTAAAAAAATGTTTTATTTTGTTATCAAGAGTTGTTTTTGTTTTTTGCGGTAAGGTTTGGTTGTGTTTTGCGGACTGCAAATCTCTCAGGCTGCCATTCTGAATTATGTTTGCTATGGATCAGGTCCCCAACTCCCCAGGAGCCAGCGTGGCTTACTTCTGAGTAAAACGTCTTTGAGACTTCCCTGCAAATCTCTTGGCCTCTCTATTCCCTTGTATAATTTGATGGCTTCCCCCCCCCCTCGCTAGCAAGGTTTTAGTTGGAGAGCTAGATTAGGTGTGGGGCCCCCCCTTGCTCTGTGGCGAGAATGCACTCTGCACATTCTCAGGGGCACTCTTGCCCTGCCAGAAATCCGGCCTTGACGAAAGGACACCGTTTTTTCCTTTTTAAATATCTGGATTCCCCCAGCACAATATCTGCTGCAAATTGCTTCCCACTGAAAGAGATTGGCCTTAATGTTTTATTTTTTATTAGGTGTTGGTGCCATTTTTAAAAAATATAATGTTTCCAGGCTTAACATGGAAGGAAATATATATTTTGTCCTTGAAAAAAAGGGAGGAGTAGCAGCCACGAGGAAGAGATTCCAGAGGGGGAAAATAGGTGGGCCGAAATAAAATAGGATTTTTAGAAAAATAATCACCCAGTAGACAGTTCCCGTTCCATTTGAGAGCTGCCCACCACTAAGTTAAAAGTTCAATTAATCGTTATTTTTCCATAACGTTAATACTGGGCCTTCAGCGAAGGCTGGGCATTCAGTTTGGGCAGCTGCAGAAGGTTTGTTTGTTTGGAGAAGGTATTGACTTGTAGGACTGTCCTGCTTCGTAAACCTTTTATAGGGAGGGTCTCGGTGAGGAATTAAGTGGCGTGTGTCATTAAGCCCCCCTCTACACTTTTGGCTGGGTCTGCGGACTCTTAAATCTCACGGTTGCGGGTTCGAGATCCGCGCTGGGCCAAAAGATTCCTGCTTGGCGGCGGGTTGGGCTGGATGACCACTGGGGGCCCTATGATTCCAGCATCCTGGATAACCTAGCAAAATACCCAGCGCTGGCCGGTGAATCGCGTCTGGTGAGCTTCCTGGGGAAAATGGGTAGCCAGGGCTATGATAAAGGGTCATAGAAAAAATGGGGCAGCCTAGACCCTACAGCAAAGCCCTTTTTGGGGGGACTGGGCTTCTGTGCCCCACAGTCGGACCCTGGCACCGCTCAGTTCAGACGGAGCTCTCCATATTTGATGCCACACATTCATATTCTTCCTCTCTCCAGATCCCTGCCATCTGTTGACCCAATTTTTTACAGAGTCATGACCTACAGATTGCCCAATATATAGCATATATATATATATCCCCAAAACCTGATTTACAGGATTCAGGGGGGGGGGGGAACAAAACATATTAAGGATGTTACGGGTATCTTGCTGACTCCGTCTCTATCAGACGTGAGTTTCTGTCTGTATTATTTTCTGGGGACAAACAGAGGCCTGGATTTTGCTAATAGGTGCCAAGGCAACCAGGGTCTGTGCCAGCTTTCAAGTTACCCAGAGGAATGTTCCTGTGTGACCTGCAAGGCTTGCGCATTGCTACACCTGCCCGGTCATGTGCTTCGGCATAATTTGCTACCGGCCGCTGTTGTTGTGTTAACAGTCTTGGAAAAAATAAAGAGGAGCAGTTATTTGGGTCAGCCTTCCCTGCCCGGGTTTTAAATTGGCAGTGTGGGCAGTCAGCTGAGCAAGAGACTTGTGAGACCTGGAGGCTTGCACGCTTGTGTGGCAAGAAAAATAATCTCTCTCTCTCTCCTGTTCATCTTTCTCCTTCCCTCCATCGGTCGGGGGACTGCATGGGTTTTACAGTGTGATGGAACAAGGTTTTTGTGACCCCCCCTTAAAGGCATAACACATTCTTATTACAGAACACTTTGTCATGGACTAAGAAGCCATGTCTGTAGCCTTTTTGGGTGCTGAATTTGTGCATATTGTTCACTAGAATGTCTCTATTTTCACCGGAGAAATGTCGGAAGGTATGGAATTATCTGACCCATGAGCTGTCTGAAGGCAATCCTGTATAGGGATGTTTTTTTCCATGTTACATTATGTTTTTATATATGTTGGAAGCCACCCAGAGTGGCATATATATAGCAAAAAAAATATCATTATGGAACGGGACGTCCCCATTTTCACCAGAGAAATGTCGGAAGGTGTGGAATTATCTGACCCATGAGCTGTCTGAAGGCAATCCTGTATAGGGAAGTTTTCCCCCCATGTTTTATTATGCTTTTATATATGTTGGAAGCCACCCAGAGTAGCATATAAATAGCAAAAAATATCATTATGGAACAGGACGTCCCTAGTTTCATCCGAGAAATGTCGGAGGGCACGTTTGGCGCAGGCATGGGGAGATTCACCTCAGCCTTCCCAAAGGAAAAAAAATAAATAAACGGTGTTTTCTGTCCTGCTTTGGTTTTCCTTGGAGCCGCACGGACTCCGCCACGTGTCACGTCGGCCATTTTGCAGCGGCCTCCACCGCCTCTCTCCCCAGCCCTTCCAAAGATGGCCGCAGCGACGCTAACAGGCGGTTGGGGGGGGGTAGGAAGAGAGAATGGTGACCGGAGCGTAAAGATGGGAAGAAGAAGCCCCTTTGCGTTCCGGGGAAACATCTCCCTCGCTTCCGTTCGCCGTCCAGCTTAGGGCTTGCCGGTGCGCGGATAACGCATGAAATTCCCAGCACTGGGATTTGCAGAGAGGATTAGCTGTGGCAGAAACGTGCTCAGCCCTGTCTCATATCCCTGGATCCGAGCATCCAATTTCCGCCTGGTCTCCTTTCGTGCAGTGCTCCTACGTCCCCGGCGCCATTTTGGTTCCATGCGCCACTCACCACGATGGCCAGAACCAGTATGCGCCTCTCCTTTTTCCAGGCGCCATGATAGCTGAGCCCTTTCTGTCGACAGGGAAAAGACAATGCGCTTCTTTGCAGCAATGCGCAAACCTTGGCTTTTCCCTCCGAGCTTGTGGCGTCCGTTTTTCGAAATGCCCCCTTTATTTCTGCAAATATATTAATTGTTTAGCATTTGGTGTTGAGCACGGGAGCAAGGACCTCAAGGCCAAAAGATGCAAGCAGATTGCTTCTGGAGAAGTCTAGTGTCCAGATCAAGGGAAGTCATTTGTTGTTGTTTAGTCGTTTAGTGGTGTCCGCCTCTTCATGACCCCCTGGACCAGAGCACGCCAGGCCCTCCTGTCTTCCACTGCCTCCCACAGTTTGGTCAAACTCATGCTGGTAGCTTTGAGAACGCTGTCCAACCATCTCGTCCTCTGTCGTCCCCTTCTCCTTCTGCCCTCCATCTTTCCCAACATCAGGCTCTTTTCCAGGGAGTCTTCTCTTCTCATGGGGTGGCCAAAGTCTTGGAGCCTCAGCTTCAGGATCTGTCCTTCCAGTGAGCACTCAGGGCTGATTTCCTTCCGAATGGAGAGGTTTGATCTTCTTGCAGTCCATGGGACTCTCAAGAGTCTCCTCTGGCACCAGAATTCAAAAGCATCCATTCTTTGGCGATCAGCCTTCTTGATGGTCCAGCTCTCACTTCCATACATCACTACTGGGAAAACCATAGCTTGAACTATACGGACCTTTGTTGGCAAGGTGAAGTCTCTGCTTTTTAAGACGCTGTCTAGGTTTGTCACTGCTTTTCTCTCAAGAAGCAGGCATCTCTTAATTTCATAGTCCCTCTCTATTCTGCCCTGGTCAGACCACACCTAGGTTACTGTGTCCAGTTCTGGGCACCACAATTTAAGAAGGAGGCTGACAAGCTGGAAGGTGGGCAGAAGAGGACGACTGAGATCGTCAAGGGTCTGGAAACCAAGCCTGATGAGGAACGGTCGAAGGAGCTGGGGATATTTAGCCTGGAAAAGAGGAGATAGAGTTGCCACCTTCAGGGCTGCCACATGGAAGAGGGAGCAAGCTTGTTTTCTCCTGCTCTGGTGGGTAGGACTCGAACTCGTGGCTTCGAGTGACAAGGAGCCCCTTCCAGCGCAACAATCCTATAAATCTACCTTTTTCCCTGAGGGAGATTGGAACTTTCTTTCCAGGGCCATCAGGGCTGGGGAGCCGGGTTCCGTGGGTCCCAACTCCCAGGAAAATGCTAAGGTTGAATTCAGCCAAAGATGGAAGCCTCTTTGAGGCTCAGGGGGACAAATACGACCCCCCCAAAATAAGCCGACCTTATATCTGGTCTTTGGAGTCTACCCATCCTGGCCCCCATCGCTGCTCCAGATGTTTTTGCCTGGATGAGTCCCTGGAGGAGGATAGAGAGGGAGGGAAAGGTCTGCTTAGGAACTTTTACAGGTGTAAAAAGGTAAAGGTAAAGGGACCCCTGACCATTAGGTCCAGTCATGGCCGACTCTGGGGTTGCGGCGCTCATCTCGCTTTACTGGCCGAGGGAGGACTGAGCCGCTTCTGGTGAACCAGAGCAGCGCACGGAAACGCCGTTTACCTTCCCACCAGAGCGGTACCTATTTATCTACTTGCACTGGTGTGCTTTCGAACTGCTAGGTGGGCAGGAGCTGGGACCGAGCAACGGGAGCTCACCCCGTCGCCGGGATTCGAACCGCTGACCTTCTGATCGGCAGGCCCAAGAGGCTCAGTGGTTTAACCCACAGCACCACCCGCATCCCTGATGTAATTTTACAGATGTAAAAATTATCAAATGTTGCCCCTGCTGCCCCTCCCTCGCCTGTGGCCCCCAGGGCGAGGTTGCGATGTGGCTCTCTGCTTAAGGACGCTCCCTGCGCTGCCTTAAGCTGAACATTTTTCAAACGGAGCCTTCAAGCATCTTAGGGCGGCTTTTTGGAAATCTAAGATGCTGCCTCTGCCCATTTCACAGAAGGGAAAACAGGCACAATGCGCAGGGGAAAAGCAACCGCCTCTTGCACAACTTATGCCTGCGCCAAGTGGGGAACCCTCAAGAAGCAGGCAGCCCCCCACCCCAGGGAAAAAAGCCCTCCAGCCCCAAACCAAACCCATAAACCCTTAATTTTTTAAAAAAATGTATTATAACTGGAAGGCCAAAGGCAGGTGTTTGCAAGGGCCACAAGCACCCAATTGGGGAACCCCAATATTTCGCCGTCAACCCTTTGAAGTGAGAAGTTTTGGAGGCAAAAGGTCCCAGGTCTCTATCTATAACGTGCATTGTTTTCCTGTATTTTATTTTATTTTTGAACCCTTGTTTGGATTTCTGGTTTCCCCTTTGTCATTTTTTGCAACTCGGCATTGATCACAGCGGGACCTTGGTACCCGAACGGTTCGGCTCCCTCAACGCCGCAAACCCGGAAGTGAGTGCTCCGGTTTGAGAACGTTTTTCGGAAGCTGGACGTCTGGCGTGGCTTCTGATTGGCTGCAGGAAGCTCCTGCGGCCCAATCGGAAGCTGCACCTTGGTTTCCGAACGGTTCCAGGCAGGCATAGGCAAACTCAGCCCTCCAGATGTTTTGGGACTACAACTCCCATTATCCCTAGCTAAAAGGACCAGTGGTCAGAGATGATGGGAGTTGTAGTCCCAAAAGATCTGGAGCACTGGAGTTTGCCTATGCCTGGTTCCATGAGTCAAATGGACTCCCAGAATGGGTTAAGTTCGAGAAGCAAGGTTCTACTGTACTAGCTATTCTGCGTCAATTGTTTTAATACTTTTGTCGGAAGCTGCCCAGAGTGGCCCGATGTTGTTGTTTTGTCGTTTAGTGGTGTCCGCCACTTCGTGACCCCCTGGACCAGAGCACGCCAGGCCCTCCTGTCTTCCACTGCCTCCCGCAGTTTGGTCAAACTCATGCTGGTAGCTTTGAGAACACTGTCCCACCATCTCGTCCTCCGTCGTCCCCTTCTCCTTGCGCCCTCCATCTTTCCCAGCATCAGGGTCTTTTCCAGGGAGTCTTCTCTTCTCCTGAGGAGGCCAAAGTCTTGGAGCCTCAGCTTCAGGATCTGTCCTTCCAGTGAGCACTCAGGGCTGATTTCCTTCAGAATGGAGAGGTCGGATCTTCTTGCAGTCCATGGGACTCTCAAGAGTCTCCTCCAGCACCAGAATTCAAAAGCATCCATTCTTCGGCGATCAGCCTTTGGCATATAAGTAATTACATCATCATCCTCATCATCATCATTATTATTACTGCATCTCCACGTAGACCTGGGGGGAAAAACCTGCCTGAAACTCCTAAGGGATGCTGCCTGCCAGTGTTGACAATCAGGAGTGGTCCTGAGACCGTGGCTGTATTGCCCTGGCACCCAATTTTGTGGGCCCCCAGCCCCTCCGTGGGGAATTTTGTGGTGCTCGGGTTATAGCTGTCAATGTTTCCCTTTTCTTTAAGGGAAATTCCCTTATTCTGAATAGGATTCCTTGCAAGAAAAGGGGAAAGTTGACAGCTATGGCTCTGGCACACCGGGCCTCAAGGAGACAACACCGGGCCGAGAGCCTCCGTCCTGGTCTAATCCTTTATTTTTCCGCCCTGGGATTATAAAGTGGACTTCCAGGAATACGATGGAGACTGGTCTGGTCTGTTCCTCCTCTGGAAAAAGTGCCGGGTTTCTGTATTTGCCCGCCGTCTCCGTTTTTGCGGTGCAGGAAAAATTCCAGTCGGAAACCCAAACTTCTGGTGCAAACGTCTTTGCCGCTTCCCTCGCCCTGAACACCAGAAACCGTCTGCTTCCGTTCCTTCCTTGCTTTTGCAAGGACCTGCGATTCTCTAAATCGACTTCGCTCGAGGCCTCGGTTCTCTGCAGAGGCAAGCGTGGCAGAAGTATTCTTATTAAGAGCTGCTCCAGTGACCTAGATCTGTCATTGCAGCGGGGCATGCGTGTTTATGTACGAGGGTGTGTGTGTAGCGGCGAGGGGGGCAGAGGGGGAATTGGAAACCCGGAAAAAGAAAATCTGGAGAGAGCAAGAATCAGGAAAGACAGAGCTTGCAAGTCTCTTAAACACCAGAGTTTTCCCAAAAAATAAAGTTTCCTCCCTGTGATATGCATCATCTCTCGTCGCCTCAAACCACTGCCAGATTTACATAGAAGCTAAACAAGCTATAGTTTAGGGCTCGGAAGGGGAAGAAATGGAGGAAGTGAGAGATTTTACCTCCTTGGGCTCCATGATCACGGCAGATGGTGACAGCAGTCACGAAATTTAAAGACGCCTGCTTCTTGGGAGAAAAGCAATGACAAACCTAGACAGCGTCTTAAAAAGCAGAGACATCACCTTGCCAACAAAGGTCCGTATAGTTAAATCTATGGTTTTCCCTGTCGTGATATATGGAAGTGAGAGCTGGACCATCAAGAAGGCTGATCGCTGAAGAATGGATGCTTTTGAATTATGGTGCTGGAGGAGATTCTTGAGAGTCCTGTGGACTGCAAGAAGATCAAATGTATCCATTATTAAGGAAATCAACCCTGAGTGCTCACTGGAAGGACAGAACCTGAAGCTGAGGCTCCAAGACTTTGGCTACCTCAGGAGAAGAGAAGACTCCCTGGAAAAGACCCTGATGTTGGGAAAGATGGAGGGCACAAGGAGAAGGGGACGACGGAGGACGAGATGGTGGGACAGTGTTCTCGAAGCCACCAGCATGAGTTTGACCAGGAGGCAATGGAAGACAGGAGGGCCTGGCGTGCTCTGGTCCAGGGGGTCACGAAGAGGCGGACACAACTAAACGACTAAACAACAACAACAACAAACAAGCTATAGATTAGGGCCCCACTCCCTAAAATATCCCTGGTTTGCTCCTTTCTCTATATAGGGTGCCTACATTCTGCTATTTATAATTATTAGTAGCTTCATATATATATATATACCCCTATTATTATTTCATGTTATAGCAAGTTTCTAGAGACTAGATTATGAGTCTTTGTAAACTGTGTTTCTAAAGGAACTTTTGTTATTGCCAAATGCCAGTGTGTTTGCATTATTAAGTTTGTCATGAGTGAAAAAATCATTTTAAGTTGGAGCTTAAGAATTATTTCACTGTGAATATACTTCTTCTTAATTGTATATTTCACTTCAGCAATTACCTTGATAAAATACATGTTTTGAATATTGAACTGGATGGACAGTGGCCTTACTAAATACAGTGGTGCCTTGGTTCTCAAACTCAATCCGTTCCGGAAGTCCGTTCCAAAACCAAAGCGTTCCAAAACCAAGGCGCGCTTTCCCATAGAAAGGCATGCAAAACGGATTAATATGTTCCAGGCTTTTAAAAACAACCCCTAAAACAGCAATTGAACGTGGATTTTACTATCTAACGAAACCGTCGATCCATAAAACGAAAGCGATAAACAATGTACTGCAGTCACACAATCGATCCATCAGTAGCTGGAATGGTCGTGAAAAGGAAACGATAAAGAGCTGCCAAAGCAAAAAAGGCAAAATAAATAGCAAAAACAGACAGACCTCAGCGGAACACTCAAAACGGAGCATGTTCCACTTCCAAAAAAAGTTCGCAAACTGTAACGCTTACTTCCGGGTTTGCAGGGTTTGGGTACCAAGTTGTTTGAGTACCAAGGCATTTGAGAACCAAGATGCCACTGTAACGTATCACGGTCATCAATAGCTGGTGGAGTTTTGGGTTTGGGGAGGGTTTTTCCCGAGGCAGCGTTGCGTAGTGGCTAGAGCGCTCGACGACGCTTCTTTATCTGGGTCCAGCCTATCTGATAAGGTTGTTGTGAAAACGACACAGATCAGCTTAGGGAATCGGGGCGCTCTGTGCCATCGCCCCCAGTTCCTCGGAGGAAGAAGAGCGAGAGAAACGATTTGCAAGGAAATCCGGACGGGCGAGGCTTTCTGCAGATCCCGCGCAGGAGCCGGGAATTCTGCAGCTTGCACAAATCATGCAAATTCTTACGCAAGGGCAGCCGAAACAATCTCTGGGAATGGGGCAACGGCGATACGAAGAAAGCTTGCACCATTGGGAAGTTTATTAAATGAGGCCTGACACGGAGAAAGGTTTTTCTCCTCGTCTCATAACCCCAAGAAATCTTGGATGTCCGTGCTGGAAAATTCCGGGCGGATAAAAGGAAGGACTCGTCCATCCTTGAGCTGTGGAACTCCCTGCTACTTGAGGCCACCAAACTAGGCGGCTTTCGCAGAGAACTGGGTGAAGGGAAGGGACCCAGGGATAATCTAGTCCAACCCCACTGCAGTGCAGGGATCTTTTGCCCAATGAGGGGGTCGGACCCACAACCTTGAGATGGAGAATCTCGTTTTTCTACTGACTGAGCTATCTCTGAGGTCTGCGGAGGAGAAGGCTGTTAACAGCCTCTGGGCTGATCCTGGCTTGAGAGCAGTACATGTGAAAAGGATCTAGGAGTCTTGGTTGACCACAAACTTGACATGAGCCAACAGTGTGACGCGGCAGCTAAAAAAGCCAATGCAATTCTGGGCTGCATCAATAGGAGTATAGCA
This sequence comes from Podarcis tiliguerta, assembly GCF_965153285.1. Taxonomy (NCBI): domain Eukaryota; kingdom Metazoa; phylum Chordata; class Lepidosauria; order Squamata; family Lacertidae; genus Podarcis; species Podarcis tiliguerta. Next base: position 1,547,620 of record NC_139551.1, on the reverse strand, counting down.
TCTAGATCAAGGGAAGAAATAGTGCCACTGTATTCTGCTCTGGTCAGACCTCACCTGGAGTACTGTGTCCAGTTCTGGGCACCACAGTTCAAGAAGGACACTGACAAACTAGAACGTGTACAGAGGAGGGCAACCAAAATGGTCAAAGGCCTGGAAACGATGCCTTATGAGGAACTGCTAAGGGAGCTGGGCATGTTTAGCCTGGAGAAGAGGAGGTTAAGGGGTGATATGATAGCCATCTTCAAATATATAAAAGGATGTCACATAGAGGAGGGAGAAAGGTGGTTTTCTGCTGCTCCAGAGAAGCGGACACGGAGCAATGGATCCAAACTACAAGAAAGAAGATTCCACCTAAACATTAGGAAGAACTTCCTGACAGTAAGAGCTGTTTGACAGTGGAATTTGCTGCCAAGGAGTGTGGTGGAGTCTCCTTCTTTGGAGGTCTTTAAGCAGAGGCTTGACAACCATATGTCAGGAGTGCTCTGATGGTGTTTCCTGCTTGGCAGGGGGTTGGACTCGATGGCCCTTGTGGTCTCTTCCAACTCTATGATTCTATGATTCTATGATCCATGAGGCTCTTATCTTATTCCGTGATACGATGTCAATATGTTGGGGACACTCGATGCTTTGCCACCCGACACTTAGACATCACAGCTTTGGGAATCTCCGCTTCAAAACCAAGTTTCTAGTCCCTATGGCAGAAACAGGACATTTGCGATGCTTGAGGTCTAGAAACAGGATTCAAAAGGAAAGTTAAATCGCGTCGTTCCCAGTCTGAACCAAGGCACACTTTTCAGGAAGAGAAAAGGGGCGAGAGAAGCTATGAGGCTTTCGGGATTTCTGTACACGGGTGGGATTTCCTAGATGCAGTAATTCGGTTTATTCCTGCAGCAGGCGCAGGTGTGATCCTGTGGGATTACGGCCTCCAACGTCCCTCCCATCTCTCAAAGCGGCCCTTCTCTGCCTCTACCCCCTTTCCCCCGCTTCCTCCTCCTTATATAACAGATCTTAAGTCCACGCCTTTGTGCCCAGGTTCAGAGAGTTCTGTCTTCTCCTCCCTTCCATTTCCTCGTCCCCATCCTCCTTCTGCTGAAACTCCTAACCCTGGTTTGTTTCTCCCAACCCCGGTTTGTCTCTCCCCTAACCCCGGTTCGTCTGTTTCTTAACCCCAGTTTGTCTCTCCCCTAACCCCGGTTCGTCTCTCTCCTAACCCCAGTTCATCTCTCCCCGAACCCCGGTTTGTCTCTCTCCTAGCCCCAGTTCGTCTCTCCCCTAACCCTGGTCCGTCTCTCCCCCAACCCTGGTTCATCTCTCTCCTAACCCCAGTTCGTCTCTCTCCTAACTCCAGTTCATCCCTCTCCTAACCCCGGTTCATCTCTCTCCCAACCCCGGTTCATCTCTCCCCTAACCCCGGTTCGTCTCTCCCCTAACCCCAGTTTGTCTCTCTCCTAACCCCGGTTCATCTCTCTCCCAACCCTGGTTCATCTCTCTCCTAACCCCAGTTCATCTCTCCCCTAACCCCAGTTCATCTCTCCCCTAACCCCGGTTCGTCTCTCTCCTAACCCCAGTTCGACTCTCTCTTAACCCCGGTTCATCTCTCCCCTAACCCTGGTTCGTCTCTCTCTCAACCCTGGTTCATCTCTCCCCTAACCCCGGTTCGTCTCGAACCTCAGCCTGTGCGTCTTGCTTCTCCGCCCCTAACCTCAGCCAACCCTAGCATTCTGCGATTACTTCGGAGGAATCTGTTTTGCCTGACCTTGGGCCCACAAGCACCGCTTTGATGGTACCCGCCGGAAGGGGGCGTGGCCCCTTGTGGGTGGGGCTTTGCTGTGGCGTGGGTGTGGCTACAGAGAAGCACCGTCATCCTCAGGAAACAACAGGGCTCTGAGTCGTTCTTCCGCCCCAGCTGCGCCGCCGCTCCTCCTCCCTCCTCCTCGGCCCGCCCCTTGACTCTCGCCTTCCCGGATCCCCACTGGTTTCCCCCTTCGGGGGAGTAAGCAGGGGTCCGAATCCTAATTGGAGCTTGCTGGTGTTGCCCTCATTCTGCAGCATCGACCGCATCCTCTGCAAAGCATCGTGGGCCGGCGACCTCATTTGCCCCCGAGATTTCAGCCGGTTAATTAACCACGGCGCCCTGTGCGGAAACGGAAAGGACGTTGTGTCTCTCCCCTGGGTTCCCGGCGCTTCCCGAAGTTTAATGAAGTCGAGAAGGGGGTAACTCCTGGGGGGGCCGGTCATATGAGATCTTCCTGTCCTCATTCCCCTTCTGCTGTGTCTCAAACACATCTGGACCAATCAATGGGTCCCGTTGCGCCCGGTACCAAGATCTGCGCTGAAACCTCCAGAGGAGTCCCCCTGCTGTGTCTCTGCATGAGTTGCTGTTCTGCACATCTCTCTCTTCCTCTCCCACTTGCAATCAGCTTCCGGTTGTTTGCTTGCCTGGGCAAAAGCCAACGTTATCTTTATTTTTATCTTATTTATTATTATTACTTTGTCAAAATAAAAAACAAAGTAGCAACAACAACAACGAATTATGTTGCATGCTATTTATACAACTGAAATACAGATAATGTTTTGGGGACGTGTTTTACTTAGCTAAGTGAACTTTTTCCCTTTCGAAGCCTTCCTTGTGTATTCCGCTAAATATCATTTATTTTATGCAAAAAGGGGATGGGGGAAGTCAGTGCTCCTTTATCCCCTTTCAAACTTGTATCGTTATTTCGATCGCACGTTAAAATCGGTCGCGTGCTTCCACTCTTCACGGGGCGCAAAAGGAACCCTGCGCACAGGAATGAGTGTTTTTTAAAATAAATTTCCTAAGTTTTGAAAGTGTTGCCTACAGAACACTGTGTGCATTTGATTTGATTTTTTTCCCCGGTATGGGAACCTCGCTGTGCCCGTAGATCAGAGGGGGTGTTGCAGCGATGCAAGCTGCCAGATATTAAAAACCAGTTTTAAACACAATAAACTGCATTCTGGGGTTAATTGTGTCAGAGTCTGAGGGGAAAAGGAGGTTGGGTTCTCAACGGAAACTGAAAACTTAGCAATGTTGGTGCCAACCAAACCTCAATCAAATCAATTTAAATCATGAAAAACTCAAAAACAAACCCTTATTTACTGATGAATACCCTTTGGACTATAATGGAACTTAAATAGAAAATCTTTAGAAATATTTTTTTTAAATAATATTTTATTAAGATTTTCCATAACATCACAAAAAGAAAAAAGAAAAATACAAAAATAAAAAACAATTAAAAACAGTTCAATCTTTCATAACATATCTTGCATTTGCTTGTTTCCCGGACCTCCCCACACCTCCCCTCTTTGTATTCCAGTTCAATTTATTTATTCAGCAAATCCTTTCCCTCTTTACCTTTATCCTTGTCTTGATCTTAATATATTATAACTTTAACTTTTCACCTGTTAACATACCATTTTTGCATATTCCTTCATAACATTATTACTAAAAACCCCTTAACCTCAATCTAACATCATTCTAACATTCATTAATTTTGCAATATTTCTGTAGATAGTCTTTAAATTTCATCCAATCTTCTTCCACCAACTCAGAAATATTTTTCCCCCCGAAAGGATTTCATTTTAAAAATCCAATTTAAATAAAATAAAAAATAAAAAAAAATCCGATTTAAATTTTTTAAAAAATATGATTGATTTTTATCCACCCTGTTGCCAGCTATCTGGGGCCCTGGGGGCCCGAGCACCCACAAAGTTCCCCACGAAGGGGACACATTCACACATGAAATTGGGGTTAAGTGCAAATGAAAATTCCAAAAGCGAAATAAGATGGAAACAGTTTGCCCAAAAATGAAAAGGTTGAGGGTGAAGGAAGTCAACGGGAAGGAAAGAAGAACTGAAACATTGCATTGTTCATTATAGGTGGGTTGCGATTCGGCGCTTCTGCGCATGTGAGACTGCCAAACCCGGAAGTAACCCGTTCCAGTACTTCCGGGTTTCAGCGCATCCGTAACCCGAAAAAACGCAACCTGAAGCGTCTGTAACCCAAGGTGGAACTGGATGTATTTTATCAAAGCAAAGGTTGAACTGAAATACAATTAAGAAGAAGTATATTAATAGGGAGTGGGTGGCGCTGTGGGTTAAACCACAGAGCCTAGGACTTGCCAATCAGAAGGTCGGCGGTTCGAATCCCCGCAAGGACGGGGTGAGCTCCCGTTGCTGGTCCCAGCTCCTGCCAACCTAGCAGTTCGAAAGCACGTCAAAGTGCAAGTAGCTAAATAGGTACCGCTCCGGCGGGAAGATAAATGGCGTTTCCGTGCACTGCTCTGGTTCGCCAGAAGCGGCTTAGTCCTGCTGGCCACATGACCTGGAAGCTGTACGCCAGCTCCCTCGGCCAGTAAAGCGAGATGAGCGCCGCAACCCCAGAGTCGGCCCCGACTGGACCTAACGGTCAGGGGTCCCTTTACCTTTACATTTGACCCACAGAGCCTAGGGCTTGCTGATCAGAAGTTCGGTGGTTCGAATCCCCGTGATGGGGTGAGCTCCCATTGCTCGGTCCCTGCTCCTGCCAACCTAGCAGTTCGAAAGCATGTCAAAGTGCAAGTAGATAAATAGGTACCGCTCCGGCGGGAAGGTAAACGGTGTTTCCGTGCACTGCTCTGGTTCGCCAGAAGCGGCTTAGTCCTGCTGGCCACATGACCCGGAAGCTCCCTCGGCCAATAAAGCGAGACGAGCACCGCAGCCCCAGAGTCGGCCACGACTGGACCTAACGGTCAGGGGTCCCTTTACCTATATTAATAGTGAATTGAGGGGGGGGGCAAGAGAGTGAGGAGCTAAGCTATGGCTTGTTTAGCTTATACGTAAATCCGGCACGCCCAAAAAGGTTTGTTGGCAGCAGGCAGTGCCCTCAGCCGGCTGCAGCGGACGAACCGCATTCCTCCGGAGTTGGCACACGCAGTCAAGGGCGTGCCAGGCAACTCGCCCGCCAACTCATCCTCCCTGCTCTCACTTTGCCTCATCCTCCTCTCTCCTCTCCACCCGCCAGCAGAAAACAAAATCTGCCCCGATCCTTAGCCACGGCTGTAAACAAAAGAGGGTGGAGACATTACGAGACGCCAGCCTCTTGGCCATGAGTAGGCATAATTCAAACACAGGACTTGGCTTATAGCACGGGTAGGGAAACTAAGGCCCGGGGGCCGGATCCGGCCCAGTCTCAATCCAGCCGGCGGACGGTCCGGGAGTCAGCGTGTTTTTACATGAATATGTCCTTCAAGGGATGAACCGCAGCTCACCAGGGTTGAAGGAGTGGGTGCTTTATTGAGTTTCCTGCATTTCAGCGGGTTGGACTAGATGACCGCCAGGGTCCCTTCCGACTATCCCATTTTATGATTCCTCCTCCACCTCCTTCTTGGAAATTTAAACTTCTGGATAGTGGGGGGAACCAGGTATCTCTGTGTGCATGCTCATGAATAGCCGCCGATGGAGACAGAATACTGCATCACTTATTATTATTATTATTATTATTATTATTATTATTATTATTAGACCCACGTATCTCCAAGATCCACTGCTTTTTTACGGTCACTGTTGCCCCCGGACAGGCATAGGCAAACTCATCCCTCCAGCTCTTTTGGGACTACAACTCCCATCATCCCTGACCGCTGGTCCTGTTAGCTAGCGATGATGGGAGTTGTAGTCCCAAAACATCTGGAGGGCTGAGTTTGCCGATGCCTGACCTAGGAAGAGAATCGCTTCCGAATTCTCCACCATTGAGCTGCTCTTGGTGGGGTAGACTGTTCCTGGATGTGGACGCTCTGGGCAGAAATTGCCATGAATGGACACGGCTAAATCAGGCCTACTCCCGAGTAATAGCACCCAGTAAGGTGCCACCCCCAACAGCGTCTGTGCGTCTTGGCAAGAATCCCACTCTGCTTTGTGCTGCCCTTTTTGTTCCTTCTTCCCCGAGGTAGACTGCGGCTTGAGAAGGAGGCTCTGTTTTACCTTTCCTTAACCCTCCTCGTTTCCCGTGCATCTTTTTAAGAATAATATTCTTAATTTCTCCGAAGCTTGGAGCAGCGTTTTGACCTTTCCGCACGCTGAAATGTTAAGATTTGCAAGATGATGTACAGATTGTACACTAGGATAGTTAGTGGAAATGTACAAAACTAGTTCAAATATATGTTGGAAGTATAAGGAAAAGGAGGGGACATTTTATCATATGTGGTGGGATTGTACATATGTGCAGGGTTGTTGTTGTTTAGTCGTTTAGATGTGTCCACCTCTTCGTGACCCCCTGGACCAGAGCACGCCAGGCCCTCCTGTCTTCCACTGCCTCCCGCAGTTTGGTCAAACTCATGCTGGTCGCTTTGAGAACACTGTCCCACCATCTCGTCCTCCGTCGTCCTCTTCTCCTTGTGCCCTCCATCTTTCCCAACATCAGGGTCTTTTCCAGGGAGTCTTCTCTTCTCCTGAGGTGGCCAAAGTATTGGAGCCTCAGCTTCAGGATCTGTCCCTCCAGTGAGCACTCAGGGCTGATTCCTTCAGAACGGAGAGGTTGGATCTTCTTGCAGTCCATGGGACTCTCAAGAGTCTCCTCCAGCACCACAATTCAAAAGCATCCATTCTCCGGCGATCAGCCTTCTTTATGGTCCAGCTCTCACTTCCATACATCACTACTGGGAAAACCATGGCTTGAACTGTACAGACCTTTGTCGGCTAGGTGATGTCTCTGCTTTTTAGGAGGTTAAAAATATTATTATGTATTATAATATTATTTATTATAATACATACTTTTGAATGCATCCATTCTTCAGCGATCAGCCTTCTTGATGGTCCAGCTCTCACCTCCATACATCACTCCTGGGCGCGGAGGGAGGAAAAATGGGGGGGGGGGGAATAAGGATGATATGCTTCTGGATAATACGTTTTGTTTTAATTTTGAATAAAAAAAAGAAGATTTGCAAGCCGCTCCTGCTCTCCCCACCATTTCGGGAGGAGTCATAAAGACAGCTGACTGATGCATGCCTGTTACACAACTGCTTTCTTCAATTTTATTTTTTTTGCAGAGGAAAGTATGTCAGTAGGACAGGGTGACTTGGTGCGTACTTTGGCGCGGGCCTGACGGGCGGGTTCGGCGGCCAATGGCCACGGGCCGTGAGTCAACGATCCGCGGGCCAGGAGCCAATAGTTGAGCCTGGTTTGGGCAGCCCCGCCTTCCCTCCTCGGATCTTGGCCACATGTCTGTGATATGTTTAGCAGATGGCAGTTATATAACCTTGGGGAAGTTTCAGGCCTTTGGTAATGACAAAAACAACAGAGGCTTTGGGGCTGTGTTGGGAAAGCGAGCGGTTGTGTGTGTGTTTCTTTCCTTTCCTTAAATTTTTATTTTATTTTGTAGCACATCAGTGCAACGGAACATAAAAACAGCAAAGAACAGAGAAAAAAGAAATAAAATGATACAATACCAGTACCAAAACTTATACAGAACAATGTACATACAATACAGCGGGCTTTCGGTTCCTGCCTCAGTTTTGCCGCCTGTGAAATGGGCGCACGGGTTTTGCAGAACGACGTCCCCCGGTGGCCGAGACAACAGCAGGGCCAGCTTGGAAGGATCTCGTAATAGGAAGCTTTCTTTGCAGAGAAGGAAGAGACAGTGATTTAAATATATATATATATATATATATATATATATATATATATATATTTCACCACTTCCTTCTCGAAGTGATTCACTCTCGCGCTCGACAACAAGCTACGCCCGAGTGGAAAGTATTTCTGCTGCGTCGAGGCTGGAAGAATTTCCTCTGCGGTTTTCAGAAGGACTTTTGTGTGATGTGCAGTTTCTTGTGGGGTGGGAAAGGCACTCTGCAAGCGCTCAGAAGAGCCTGTGTTGTGCCGGAGCCTAGCTCCACAGCAAAAGCTCTGGACTCCCCCCATCCTATAATAATAATAATAATAATAATAATAATAATAATAGAATCATAGAGTTGGAAGAGACCACAAGGGCCATCGAGTCCAACCCCCTGCCAAGCAGGAAACACCATCAGAGCACTCCTGACATATGGTTGTCAAGCCTCTGCTTAAAGACCTCCAAAGAAGAAGACTCCACCACACTCCTTGGCAGCAAATTCCACTGTTGAACAGCTCTTACTGTCAGGAAGTTCTTCCTAATGTTTAGGTGGAATCTTCTTTCTTGTAGTTTGGATCCATTGCTCCGTGTCCGCTTCTCTGGAGCAGCAGAAAACAACCTTTCTCCCTCCTCTATGTGACATCCTTTTATATATTTGAACATGGCTATCATATCACCCCTTAACCTCCTCTTCTCCAGGCTAAACATGCCCAGCTCCCTTAGCCGTTCCTCATAAGGCATCGTTTCCAGGCCTTTGACCATTTTGGTTGCCCTCCTCTGGACACGTTCCAGTTTGTCAGTGTCCTTATAATATAATAATATAATATAATAATAATAAAATTTTATTTATACCCTGCCCTCCCCAGCCAAGACTGGGCTCAGGGCGGCTGACACCAGGTATAAAAACAACGGATTGAAATACAACTTAAAAACAAGATTAAAATACTAAGTTAAGACATTAAAATGCAGCCTCATTTCAGTAGGAACTCAAATCAAAATCGAAAAGAAGAAATCCTCAGGCTTCTACTTCTTTTCTCCCGACTGCAATTTACAACACCCTAACCGGTCGCTCTGGGTGCAAAAACTGGTCCTTTGAAACATGAAAGAGGAGACTCCAACTCCCAGCAGCCATTATGGGATGGCAGGAATGGATGTAAGAGAGGCTTGGTGGACCAGGCAAGAGGGCAGCCCAGATAGTCTAGGGTTGCCATATTTCAAAAAAGGAAAATCCGGAAACACAAAGCTGTTTTTGCGAAATCTCGACAAAGGAGAAAGAGGTTGTGGTTTTTTTGAGGCTGTTTTTAATGAAAGTTGCCCAAATCTGACATGGGCAGCCATACGGTTTGCCCGGATATTTTAGTGATTCCCACCCGGACGCTGCTTACTGGTGATGTCTGGGAAATTCTGGATGTATTGGAGGGAAGACCGAGCCGGATGAGGAACGGTTGAAGGAGCTGGGGATGTTCAGCCTGGGGAAAGAGGAGACTGAGAGGAGACCCATTGTTTTTTCCTGCTCCATAGGGCAGGACTCGAACCCGGCTCTTCGAGTGACAAGGGAGGAGATTCCGACCAAATATCAGGAGGTTTTCAAGCACAGCGGTTCTCAACCTGCGGGTCCCCAGATGTTGTCGGACTACAACTCCCATCATCCCTGAGCTCTGGCCTTGCTAGCTAGGGGTGATGGGAGTTGTAGTCCAACAACATCTGGGGACCCACAGGTTGAGAGAGGCTGTCTTAAGCTCAGCTTATACCAGGCTTCCTCAACCAGATGTTTTTGGCCTACAACTCCCATGATCCCTTGCTAGCAGGACCAGTGGTCAGGGATGATGGGAATCGTAGTCTTGAAACATCTGGAGGTTGAGGAAGCCTGGCAAACTCTATGGAAGAGCTTCCCCTCTGTCCTCTTAGCTCAGCGGTTCTCCACCTGTGGGTCCCCAGATGTTGTTGGACTACAACTCCCATCATCCCTGAGCTCTGGCCTTGCTAGCTAGGGGGGATGGGAGTTGTAGTTCGACAACATCTGGGGACCCACAGGTTGAGAACCGCTGCATTGTCCTCTGTCAATGATGCTTTAGCCGAGATTGTTGTCTTTCTGTAAAAAGAATGATTTAAATCAAAAGTCTCCCTGACTAGCGATTGGAATCGATTAGATTTGAATCACATCCGCCCAGCCAACACGGCCAGCGCAATTATGGGATGGTTTACTCCTTGGCAGATGGAAGTCTGTGTAATCTGTTTAAAGTCCCCCACTGCCCTCTACTGGGTGGGAAGTGGCATGGCTGCGTTTTCTGTCGAATTATTGCATTGTATGATATTCAATCAATTACTGTATTTTAATATTTTGTTGGCAGAAGCCCAGAGCAGCTGGGGAAAGCCAGCCAGATGGACGGGGTTATAAATAAATTATTATTATTATTATTATTATTATTATTATTATTATTATTATTAAATTCTTCTTCTTGCTGTCTGATCTGAATATTCGTGACGATCCTCCCTCTTGCTTTCCAAAATCCTGGGCGATCAGTGCTTTTTATTTATTTTTTCCGGGCTAGGGAAATAGGTGGGGGAGCTCCACACAAAATTGTTCTAGGGCCCCTGTCCTACCGTCACCCCGAGCCGTAGCTAAATGTAAGATGCGATTAATAAAATCAAGGAGATTTGGTTAGAAATGGCCACAGGTTTTTGGGTGGAAGATATAGGTGGCTTTGGGGCTCAAGCATTATGTGTATTACAGCCCTCCCAGACCAGGAAAAGTAATAATTTGGTTTTTTAAAAGTTAGGGAACTCAAGTTTCCCCCAGTTCCTGCTAAAAAAAACCCCACCCCAAAACCGCTGCATGTAATGTCCAGCTCCCCCCCCACACACAAAGCAGGCCATTGTAGTTGTGCCTTTTAATTCTTATTATCAGTGTTTTTTCCCTTTAAAAATGTTTAGGGCCGCTCTCGTTTTGACTCAAGAAAACCACCAGTTTATGGTTCAAATCAGGAAAAATAAATAGAGTAAATGGATAAAAGTACAAAGATTCACAAAATGTTTAGGGGTATGCGTACCCCTGCGTACCCCCAGGAAGAAAGTGCTGATTCTATCTATCTATCTATCTATCTATCTATCTATCTATCTATCTATCTATCATCTATCTATCTATCATCTATCTCTATCTACCTATCTATTATCTGTCTATCTTAGCTATCCATCCATCCATCTATCATCTCTCTATCTATCTATCTATCTATCTATCTATCTATCTATCATCAGTCTATCTATCCATTATCTATCTATCTGTCTATCTATTCATCTATCTATCTATCTATCATCTATCTATCTCTATCTATCATCTATCTATCTATCTATCTATCTATCTATCTATCTATCTATCTTCTATCTATCTCTATCTATCATCTATCATCTATCTATCTTAGCTATCTTAGCTTAAAAACTTTTCTGGGGTTTTTAAAATCTCAACAACTTTTGTGACTGGGTTTTCACTTTTTGAAATGCCTTCAGGGCCCTTTCCAAACCGACAACTTTATGGTTCTGTGAAACGGCGTAACTCAAAATACGAGACTTCTCCCTGGTGATTCCCGTTGAAACATGCAAATGCAAGCAGGTTGGAGCAGAGCAGACCTCTCCTTTGCAAAGGGCCTTTTCTAAATAAAAGTTGCGCTCGCCTGCACTGCACCTTTTCAAAAATGCATTTGTTGTCATTCTTGTTGTTGCCAAGGTGGAAAATTAACGTGGTTTTTCTCTGTCTCTTTCTTCTTTCCCCAGCGCAAATCGAGGTCATTCCTTGTAAAATATGCGGCGACAAGTCGTCGGGAATCCACTACGGCGTGATCACCTGCGAAGGGTGCAAAGTGAGTTTTGTGTGCGAGAGAGAGAAAGAGGGATTTCGAGGAGGAAGATGGCAGCTGCCAAATCAGGCCCGTCCCCCGCACAAAATTGGCACCCCTCAAAGTGTTTGCTTATCTATAGCAACATTTTTCTCTCTGTTCTTAACAACAACAAAATCAGCAGCAACCCAGAGCAGGCTTTCACAAAATTCTGTTCCAAAACCAAAGCGTTCCGAAACCGAGGCACATTTTCCCATAGAAAGCAATGCAAAACAGAGTAATCCGTTCCAGACGTTTAAAAACAACCCCTAAAACAGCCATTGAACATGAACTTTACTCTCTAAGCAGACCATTGATCCATAAAATAAAAGCGATAATCAATGTACTGTACTATAAAATAAATAAGGCAGTACTGTAGATGATAAAAAAAAAAAAAATTACCTGCACTGATGATAGTCATTGTTTGGATGGTGGGTTTTATTCCATTTCCACTGTCACACGATCAATCAATAATCAATCAATCCATCAGTAGCTGAACTGGGTTCCGCACAGTCACAAAAACAAACGAACCGAAAAAGCCTCAAAAACAAAAGCGCCAAATAAAGAGCGAAAACAAAAGCGCCAAACTTAATCCGTTCTGGAAGTCCGTTGGACTTCTGAAATGTTCGGAAACCGAGGCGCGGCTTCTGATTGGCACAGGTGCCCCGGAAACAATAGCCTACAGCTGCATTGGACGTTCGGCTTCCGAAAAACGTTCAAAAACCGGAACACTTCTGGTTTTTTGGCGTTTGGGAACCAAGTTGTTTGAGAACCAAGTCGTTTGAGAACCAAGGTGCCACTGTACATGCAAGTTGTTTTCCCCGAGATGTTGTGCATTCCTTTATTTTCAATCTATGCATGCTTTTTACTAATACAGTGGTACCTCGGGTTAAGAACTTAATTTGTTCTGGAGGTCCGTTCTTAACCTGAAACTGTTCTTAACCTGAAGCACCACTTTAGCTAATGGGGCCTCCCGTTGCCGCCGCGCCGCCAGAGCACAATTTCTGTTCTCACCCTGAAGCAAAGTTCTTCACCTGAAGCACTATTTGTGGGTTAGTGGAGTCTGTAACCTGAAGCGTATGCAACCCAAGGTACCACTGTACGTCTTTCAGGCGTTGTACCTGTTTGGGTTGGAGAAACCCGGAGAGGTGCAGATTTCAAAGGCTAGTTTGGTGTGGTTTTTCGTAGTTTTGGACAGTGGAAGTCCTCCTCTTAAATGCAAAGAGAATTTCGATGTTCTGTTCCTCGTTTCCCCTAATCTCTGCGGCTTCCTCCGTATCGGCCGGTTTTCCTCATTTCCACCGTCGTTTTCTCTCCCAAAGGGGTTTTTCCGCAGGAGCCAGCAGAATAACGCCACCTATTCCTGCTCGCGGCAGAGGAACTGCCTCATCGACCGGACGAACCGGAACCGGTGCCAACATTGCCGGCTGCAGAAATGTTTGGCGCTGGGCATGTCTCGCGATGGTGAGTCGCCAACCCAAGAAACGGGGGGGAAGGGAAAGAAAGGGGGGAAATAAAGAAAAACCGAAAATGTCAAAGGACGTAGAGAGCTCTCTGACCTCTCCTTCTTCTTCTCCTCCTCCTCCTCCTCCTCCTCCTCCTTCTTCTTATGACCTCTCCTTCTTCTCCTCCTTCTCCTTCTTCTTCTCCTGACCTCCTCTTTTGACTTCTTGTTCTTCTGCTTCTTCTTCTGACCTCTTCTTCTGACTTCTTCTTCTTCTTCTCCTTCTTCACCTTCACCTTCACCTTCTTCTCCTTCTCTTTCTTCTTCTTCTTCTTCTTCTCCTTCTTCTTCGTCTTCTTCTCCTTCTTCTTCGTCTTCTTCCTCCTCCTCCTCCTCTTCTTCTTCTTCTTCTTCCCTCTTCTTCTGACCTGTCCTCCTCCTTCTTCTGACCTCTACTTCTTCTTCTTGTTCTGACCTGTCCTCCTCCTCCTCCTCCTCCTCCTCCTTCTTCTTCTTCTTCTTCTTCTTCTTCTTCTTCTTCTTCTTCTTCTTCTTCTTCTTCTTCTTCCCTCTTCTTCTGACCTCTACTTCTTTTTCTTCCGGCCTGTCCTCCTCCTCCTTCTGACCTCTACTACTTCTTCTTCTTCTGACTTGTCCTTCTTCTTCTCCTTCACCTTCTTCTCTTTCTTCTTCTCCTTCTCCTCCTCCTCTCTCTTCCCCCCACCCGTTTGTCTCGCAGCGGTCAAGTTTGGCCGCATGTCCAAGAAGCAGCGGGACTCCCTCTACGCTGAGGTCCAGAAGCACCAGCAAAACCAGGAGCAGGGCGGCGGCTCCAAGGACGAGGCAGAGACGTTGTCGAGGGTCTACACCACGAGCGTCAGCAGCGGGCTGTCTGACCTGGACGACATCTCCATGCTTTCGGACGGCTTCCTCTTCGACTTCCCGCTGACCCCGGAGGGCAGCGGCGGCTACTACAACCTTGACCTTCTGACCTCTGCCCAGCCGTCTCCGGACCAGTCCAGCATCGACGTCAGCGACGCCAAGCTCATCAAGCAAGAGTCCATCTACGAGCTGATGTTGGAGCCCGGACTTTTCCCGCACGGCTCAATCGAGGGCGGACATTTGGCCTCAGACGTCTCCAGGATAGAGATCGGTTAGTACATAGGATGGACTTTTAAGCAGATTTGCCCCGTTCCCAACAGACAGGTTACCTTTGCGCTCCGAGATTTGCTTTGACCATTTGACATGCTTCTTCTTATATATGGCTTAGCGGTAAAGGTAAAGGGACCCCTGACCATTAGGTCCAGTTGTGGTGGACTCTGGGGTTGTGGCGCTCATCTCGCTTTACTGGCCGAGGGAGCCGGCGTACAGCTTCCGGGTCATGTGGCCAGCAGGACTAAGCCGCTTCTGGCGAACCAGAGCAGCGCACGGAAACGCCATTTACCTTCCCGCTGGAGTGGTACCTATTTATCTACTTGCACTTTGACGTGCTTTTGAACTGCTAGGTTGGCAGGAGCAGGGACCGAGCAACGGGAGCTCACCCCGTCGTGGGGATTCGAACTGCCGACCTTCTGATCGGCAAGCCCTAGGCTCTGTGGTTTAACCCACAGCGCCACCCGCGTCCCTTATGGCTTAGCGGTGTTGCTGTTGAGTCGTTTAGTCGTGTCCACCTCTTGGTGACCCCCTGGACCAGAGCACGTCAGGCCCTCCTGTCTTCCACTGCCTCCCGCAGTTTGCTCAAACTCATGCTTCGAGAACACTGTCCCACATCTTGTCCTCTGTCGCCCCCTTCTCCTTGTGCCCTCCATCTTTCCCAGCATCAGGGTCTTTTCCAGGGAGTCTTCTCTTCTCATGAGGTGGCCAAAGTCTTGGAGCCTCAGCTTCAGGATCTGTCCTTCCAGTGAGCACTCAGGGCTGATTTCCTTAAGAATGGAGAGGTTTGATCTTCTTGCAGTCCATGGGACTCTCAAGAGTCTCCTCCAGCACCAGAATTCAAAAGCATCCATTCTTCGGCGACCAGCCTTCTTGGCTTAGCGGTATATATAGCCAAACCACCGACTCTGCAGCCGCCCGGTTTGAAAGAGAAAATGACCTTGCTTGGTGGAAAGTTGTGACGTTTTGCACGTGACTCGGAAGGTTGGTCCGGCAGAGTCGTAGGGGGAGAAATCTTGACGGCTGTTGTGTGTGCATTCCCTCCGCAGAACGGCTGGCGCAGAACGTGGTCAAATCCCACCTAGAAACTTCTCAGTACAACAGCGAGGAGCTGAAAAGATTGGCCTGGGTGCTTTACTCTCAAGAAGAGATTCGGAACATGCAGAACAAGGTACGGACCGGCCGCTCGCCTCTGGTGAAGTTGAGGGTGCTCAGGGGCGACTAAGCGCCGCAAACATGCCCTCCTTCTGCCGCCAGAAGTTGCTTTCAGCATTAGACCACAAACCGTGTCATTTTTTATGATAACAAACTTTCAATTGCCATCCAATAATAGCCCAGAGAAAGCGTAACTAAATTAGAAATCTTGATCTGCGTCCGTTTGGCGTATTTTTGTCAATTTGGAGCGCCAATGCCTTTTTCCAAATCCTTTTGGGGCGGAGAGGGGCAGAAAACTTATTTTGCTATATTACTTCATAAAACGTATACACTGCTCGATTGCAAAAGAGAGAGAGAGGGGAAGAACCTTCAAAGCGGTTTACAAATGGTAAAATCAATTTTAAAAGAACAACACGCAGCCACGCTTTGAAAAAGACAAAAGTTAAAGAACTAAAACAGATTGAAATCATTTGGAGAGATGAATCTCTTTTCACGTTTAGAGGCTCCTTGCTATCGGACGCCCTAAAATAAATAATAATAATAATACTTCTGTAAATCAAGAAAGTCTTTAATAAAAATAAAGAAGTTGTTGTTGTTATTATTATTATTATTATTTATACCCTGCCCATCTGGCTGGGTTTCCCTAGCCACTCTGGGCGGCTTTGAAGAAAAGATTAAAAATACATGAAAACATCAGTCGTTAAAAACTTCTCTAAACAGGGCTGCCTTCTAAACATCAGAGAGTTGAATAATAATAATAATTAGTGTAATAAAGCGTAGCTTTTGTGTCGATTTGGCACGACCAACGCACCCAGGAGGCAGGCAGGAGAAGGTGGAGAAAGCCACCCTCTCCATCATTTGTCCCCAGCAGAGGTAGACTGCTCTTGCACAAGGAGGCTCCATTGTACATCTTATGCGTTGCGAGGCGCCGAAGAGACTTGTTGGGCCCTCAGGAAGCACAGTTTGACCCTCTTCTCCCCCTTCGCTTCCCTTCCATGTCCTGTCCAGAGCTGCGAAGCCATGTGGCACGAGTGCACGGTCCAAATCTCCAACGCCATCCAATACGTCGTGGAATTCGCCAAACGAGTCGACGGCTTCATGGATCTTTGTCAAAACGACCAGATCATCCTCCTCAAAGCAGGTGAGGGGTGGCGGCCGGACTGGCGAGTCCCCACAACGCGCCCTCTTATTGCAAAACATAGATAGCTTTGAGAAACGTTGGAGGGGGTGGAATAGGACGTCCCTATTTTCAGGGGAGAAACGTTGGAGGGGGTGGAATAGGACGTCCCTCTTTTCAGGGGAGAAACGTTGGAGGGGATGGAATAGGACGTCCCTATTTTCAGGGGAGAAACGTTGGAGGGGATGGAATAGGACGTCCCTATTTTCAGGGGAGAAACGTTGGAGGGGATGGAATAGGACGTCCCTATTTTCAGGGGAGAAACGTTGGAGGGGATGGAATAGGACGTCCCTATTTTCAGAGGAGAAACGTTGGAGGGGATGGAATAGGACGTCCCTCTTTTCACCGTAGAAACGTTGGAGGGGATGGAATAGGACGTCCCTATTTCCACGGGGGAAACGTTGGAGGGGATGGAATAGGACGTCCCTATTTTCAGGGGAGAAACGTTGGAGGGGATGGAATAGGACGTCCCTATTTTCAGGGGAGAAACGTTGGAGGGGGTGGAATAGGACGTCCCTCTTTTCACCGTAGAAACGTTGGAGGGGATGGAATAGGACGTCCCTATTTCCACGGGGGAAACGTTGGAGGGGATGGAATAGGACGTCCCTATTTTCAGGGGAGAAGCATTGGAGGGGATGGAATAGGACGTCCCTCTTTTCAGGGGAGAAACATTGGAGGGGATGGAATAGGACGTCCCTCTTTTCACCGTAGAAACGTTGGAGGGGATGGAATAGGACGTCCCTATTTCCACGGGGGAAACGTTGGAGGGGATGAAATAGGACGTCCCTCTTTTCAGGGGAGAAACGTTGGAGGGGGTGGAATAGGACGTCCCTATTTTCAGGGGAGAAACGTTGGAGGGGATGGAATAGGACGTCCCTATTTCCATGGGGGAAACGTTGGAGGGGATGAAATAGGACGTCCCTCTTTTCAGGGGAGAAACGTTGGAGGGGGTGGAATAGGACGTCCCTATTTTCAGGGGAGAAACGTTGGAGGGGATGGAATAGGACGTCCCTATTTTCCGGGGAGAAACGTTGGAGGGGGTGGAATAGGACGTCCCTCTTTTCAGGGGAGAAACGTTGGAGGGGGTGGAATAGGACGTCCCTCTTTTCACCGTAGAAACGTTGGAGGGGATGGAATAGGACGTCCCTATTTCCACGGGGGAAACGTTGGAGGGGATGGAATAGGACGTCCCTATTTTCAGGGGAGAAACATTGGAGGGGATGGAATAGGACGTCCCTCTTTTCAGGGGAGAAACATTGGAGGGGATGGAATAGGACGTCCCTCTTTTCACCGTAGAAACGTTGGAGGGGATGGAATAGGACGTCCCTATTTCCACGGGGGAAACGTTGGAGGGGATGAAATAGGACGTCCCTCTTTTCAGGGGAGAAACGTTGGAGGGGGTGGAATAGGACGTCCCTATTTTCAGGGGAGAAACGTTGGAGGGGATGGAATAGGACGTCCCTATTTCCACGGGGGAAACGTTGGAGGGGATGAAATAGGACGTCCCTCTTTTCAGGGGAGAAACGTTGGAGGGGGTGGAATAGGACGTCCCTATTTTCAGGGGAGAAACGTTGGAGGGGATGGAATAGGACGTCCCTATTTTCCGGGGAGAAACGTTGGAGGGGATGGAATAGGACGTCCCTCTTTTCAGGGGAGAAACGTTGGAGGGGGTGGAATAGGACGTCCCTATTTTCAGGGGAGAAACGTTGGAGGGGATGGAATAGGACGTCCCTATTTTCACGGGAAAAAGAGGGAATGTGTACATAAGTAACTATTTACCTTGATGAATTCCTGGGAGGATAGTTGGGTTATAAACAAAGCCAAAATGAATCAACAGGAATTAATTTTTTTAACGATTTGATCTTTAGAGTTTTAATGTGGACCGCTTGGGGAGTTCTTTTTTGTAGCCTGTAAATCAATTAGATAAATGAACATTCTTAGAGTCTAAACTTCTTTTTGTTCCTTCCTTCTTTCCTTCCACCCATTTCTTTCTTCCCAAACAAAATCTGCCTCGTTTTGATTTCTTCCTCCTCTTCCTTGCCATGGGGGTTCAATTCCCGTGATCCATGGTCTGGGCTCCTTTCCGCCCGCCAATCTTTCCTCCTCCCTCCTCCTCGCCTCTTCCTCCGCTGCCGTTTCCTCTTTGCACCAGGCTGCCTCGAGGTCCTCCTCATCCGAATGATACGGGCCTTCAACCCGCTGAACAACACGGTGCTGTTTGCGGGGAAATACGCCGGGGTGCAGATGTTCAAGTCTCTAGGTAAGAAACGGGGATGGGGGAAGAAATCTGCTTCCGTTTATTTTATATATACACATTTTTATTGATTTTTTAACATGTCAGTTCCAACAGTCATACAACATACCCTCTCATCTTATACAATATTTTAGACTTCCGTCAACACCTCTGGTGATTTCCCCTTCTCTATTCTGCATTTTTTAATTTCTATATTGCATTTAATTGTTCTTAACTATTCATTCTTTTCATGATTTCAAATAATTCACCTTACAAAACTTCTTGCAATCCTGCTAGCACAATCTGCTCATCACAATTACTTTCCAAATAGTTCATATATTTGCTCTAAGAATCTCTGATCCCGCAGGTTTCGAATCCTTCCTGTTAATTTATCTAATTCTGCATAGTCCATAAATCTGCCTCCTTTTTTTTACATATACACATTTTAATTGATTTTTTAACATATCAGTTCCAACAGCCGTACAACACACCCTCTCTGATCCCGCAGGTTTCGAACCCGTCCTGTTAATTTATCCAATTTTGCATAGTCCATAAATCTGCCTCCGTTTAGACAAGCCCATCGAGACACGTAGACGGCGACTCCTGATTTTCCCGGTGACCAAACCCCTCTGCTTTTTCTCTCGCTGCAGGTTGCGACGACCTCATCAACGCCATCTTTGAGCTGGGGAGAAATCTTTGCCGGCTCCAACTCTCTGACGAGGAGATAGCGCTCTTCACAGCCGCTGTCCTTCTCTCTCCAGGTAAGCAGCTCGCCTGTGGCGAACAGAGGGCGAGAAGGGGGCGAGTTGAGCCATTTGGACTGATAGCTTTGACCCAGCAGAGTTAGCCCTTGGCTGTCGGCCGGCAGACGGCCACCTAATATTATTGCAGTCGTGCCTCGGAATCCGTTCTGGAAGTCCGCCCGACTTCCAAAAAAGTTCAGAAACCAAGGCGCGGCTTCCAATTGGCCGCAGGAAGCTCCAATCGGAAGCCGCGTTGGACGTCAGGTTCCAAAGGACGTCCGCAAACCGGAAGACTCGCTTCTGGGTTTGCGGCATCCGGGAGCTAAAATGTTTCGACTCGCAAGGCGCTCGGCTTCCGAGGTACGGCCGTACAGTGGTGCCTCGCAAGACGAAAAGAATCCGTTCCGTGATTCTCTTCGTCTAGCGGTTTTTTCGTCTTGCGAAGCAAGCCCATTAGCGGATTAGCGCTATTAGCGGTTTAGCGGCTATTAGCGGCTATTAAAGGCTTAAGGGATTAGCGGATTAGCTGCTAAAAGGCTATTAGCAGCTTAGTGCCTTAGAAAAAGGGGGTGGGGAGCGGAAAAAAAAACCCCAGGAATCGGAAGACATTTGCGAAGCAAGCCCATAGGGAAATTCGTCCTGCGAAGCACCTCCAAAACGGAAAACCCTTTCGTCTAGTGGGTTTTCCATCTTGCGAGGCATTCGTCTTGCGGGGCACCACTGTATTATTATTATTATTATTATTATTATTATTATTATTATTATTATGTCAATGCCTGCGGAAAACTTGTCTATTGAGAGTTCATCACAAGGGCATGGGTGCTTGTGGTTAACCTTTTGGAAACGCTTCCGTTGCGCGGTTTCTACCTACTGAACGTTGCAGATTTTAGGATTATGGGGATGCAGATGTTTTTAAGGTTTGGCGCGGAAGGTGGCCCTTTTGCCTGATCTTGCAGAGTGCATGCTCTGGTTATCTCCTGCTTGGACTACTGCCATGCGCTCTATGTGGGGCTACCTTGGAAGATGACCCGGAAACTGCAACTAATCCAGAATGCGGCAGCTAGACTGGGGACTGGGTGTAGAGACTGTATAACACCGGTCCTGAAAGACCTGCATTGGCTCCCAGGACGTTTCCAAGCACAATTCAAAGGGTTGGTGCTGACCTGTAAAGCTCTAAACAGCCCAGTAGACTCCACCCCCATCGTCCAGCCCAGACACCTGGGTCCATCTCCGAGGGCCTTCTGGCGGTTCCCTCCCTGAAAGAACTGAGGTTACAGGGAACCAGGCAGAGGGCCTTCTCGGTGGTGGCGCCCTCCCGCCAGATGTCAAGGAAATGGACAACTTTCTGACTTTCAGAAGCCCTGTTTAGGGATGCTTTTAATGTTTGACGTTTTATCATGTTTTTAATATTCTGTTGGGAGCCACCCAGAGTGGCTGGGGAAACCCAGCCAGATGTGCGGAATATAAATAAACAATTATTATTATTATTATTATTATTATTATTATTATTATTATTGAATGGTAGAGTTGAGAGAGACCCCAGACAGATGACCTTCATAGCTGTCAACTTTTCCCTTTCCTTGTGAGGAATCCTATTCGGAATAAGGGTAAAGGTACCCCTGACCATTAGGTACAGTCATCAATGACTCTGGGGTTGCGGCGCTCATCTCGCTTTACTGGCCGAGGGAGCCGGCGTACAACTTCCGGGTCATGTGGCCAGCAGGACTAAGCCGCTTCTGGCAAACCAGAGCAGCGCACAGAAACGCCGTTTACCTTCCCGCCAGAGTGGTACCTATTTATCTACTTGCACTTTGACGTGCTTCCGAACTGCTAGGTTGGCAGGAGCAGGGACCGAGCAACGGGAGCTCACCCTGTCATCGCGGGGATTCGAACCGCCGACCTTCTGATCGGCAAGTCCTAGGCTCTGTGGTTTAACCCACAGCGCCACCCGCGTCCCTTCGGAATAAGGGAATTTCCCTTAAAAAGGGGGGGGGGGGATATTGACAGCTATGATGTTCCTCCAGCCTCTGCTTAAAAACCTCCATCCCACTGGCAAACGGCTCCTAGAAGTTCTTCCTTTCAAGCCCAGTTTTCTTGGCCAAGTTTTGCGGCGACCCAAGCAATCTGACGTTTTGTTCCCCAGACCGCCCCTGGCTTTCGGAGTCCAAGAAGGTACAGAAGCTTCAGGATAAAATCTACTTGGCTTTGCAGCACGAAATCCAGAAGAAGAATGGCAACGAAGACAGGCTCTCAAAGGTAAATTTGGGGAGGGGAGAAAGCGAAAAACTGCCCCGATATTCCAACAGAGACAAGGCAAACTAGATTCATTAGCAAGTTATTTTCCAATTTTTTTTATTAAGTTTCACAAAATTATGCAGAAACAAAACACACAGACAAACAAACATAAATCATACCCTTATTAAAATTACACTTATTAACATTGTTAAGTGACTTCCTCGCTTCCCCTTGGTTGAATATCCATGCATATCCTTATAACGGCTTTCTAAATCTTAATTCTTATAAACTTAACTTAGTCCATTAACATCCTTATATCTTTTCAATTTGAATTCATCAGCAAAAGTTAAGGCTTTATCTTGCAAGCCAACTTGAAATCTTTTGATGAAGGGCAGTATATTATTATTATTATTATTATTATTATTATTATTATTATTATTAGGGTTGCCATGTTCTGAAAAGCTAAAAATTCAATTCTTATATTCATATATTCATAAATATGGTTCCGGAACTGGAATATTAACAGATAACCTGTAAAACATGCAGGGCTAAGCAAGGAAATAATAAAAGAACCCGCCGAACAATGATTAAATTATAACAACACAACAAGATGGAAGAAGTAAAAATAAAATGAAATAAGATCACCCATGGGGAACAGGGGGGTATAGGGGAATTTGAAATATTATTTATAATATAAAAGCTTTAATATAAATTTTTCTAACCATGTTGTATTTGTATACAGCAAAGAGTTCAGAGTAATTAGGTGAATTTCAATTTAGTTCATTATGTAACAGGTTTAAGTTAGAAAATGAATGTGGATGTTGAATTTGACGTTTGTAGTTTTTCTTTTTTTCGGTTTTGGAAATAAAAAATCGCTTCTATGATCCCTTCCTTTCCCCCCCAATCGCAGATTATCTCCAAACTCCCGTTGATGAAGACAATCTGCAACTTGCACTTGGACAAACTGGAGTTTTTCCGCCTCGTCCACCCAGAGATCGCCACGAACTTTCCTCCCCTCTACAAAGAAGTCTTCAACTCTGAGCTCCACTACAGCGATGGCCGAGACAGCTAAGACGCCCAAAATCCGCAGGGAGAAAACTTTAAAAACTTTGGAAGACGGCGGAGCCGAGAGACGAGGAGGTGGGGTGTTACGGATCACAACATCTCCTTTTTTTAATTTCTGAAAAAGGACACACGCTCACCCCTCGCCCGGAAAATGTGTTTTTAAAACCCAGCGGCCGGCCGCAAGACCTTTCCGGAACTGCGTTCCCCTTTCCGCCCGCGGTCGCTCTTGAATGTAATCGCACCTTGACGGATGCTCGGAAAAGGAAGCAGCCCTTTTTCTCATTATTTTTGCGAAATGAATGTGAACCTAGAAGCTACGTTGTGCGTCAACCTCTCCCGTTTTGATTTGCGGCGTCCCCGCGGAAGCACGCCTTCGCACGTGCTACAACCCACAACCGTTTGTGTAGTACCGCTATTATTATTGTTGTTGTTGTTGTTATTAGGTCCCCATTCTCCCCACGTTTGAACGGCACAGCACGGACGGAAAAGGGGGCCGATGCGGACTTCTTCAAGAGGGTGAAATCTGTTGGGCGACACCGCAGCGTATTGTGGGTAGCTTTTCGTTTTGCTCGGGGGGTTTCCCCCCTTCTACGAGCGCCATGGGGCAGCTGAAAACACAAACCGGGAGGGCTGGACCCTCCGGCGGAAACGAGGGGGGCAAGAAACAGGGACCGGCCGATCTCTCTCTTATTCCGGTCGACAGCCAGTAGACGGAACAGAAATCTCCGACGCTTCGCTTTCGGAGACTTAGTGCTGCTAAGAGGATCGAGAGGCTGGGGAAACCCAGCCCAGATGGGTGGGGTATTATTATTATTATTATTATTATTATTATTATTATTATTGAGAAAGGAGCCTCTCGGGGCGCTTGGCAGGAGGGTCTCGCCGCTGCCAGCTGCAAAGATGATCTCTGGGTTGTGGATTCGAGACACGAGATTCCCGCATCATGGGGGGTTTCGATTTGATAACCCTCGTGGTCCAATCCCACGGTTCTGTTCTCGGGTGCAGGGGGGAAATCTGGAAAATAAGATTATACAGTGGGTTGCATTCTGTGTTTTCCCTGCTCCCTGCTTCCGTTGCCGTGGAAGCGCAGGGCAGAATCGGGACTGCGGCTCTGCTCTTGAGTAGAAGGCAGCGGGACACAGCCAGATTTAGCCCCCCTGCCTTCTCCCTAAGCGCGTTCTGCAAAGTCAGTACAGTGGTCCCTTGGTTCTCAAACTTAATCCTTTCCGGAAGTCCGTTCCAAAACCAGAGCGTTCCAAAACCAAGGTGCGCTGCTTTCCCATAGAAAGGAATGCAAGACGGATTAATCTATCCCAGACTTTTAAAAACAACCCCTAAAACAGCAATTGGACGGAAATTTTACTCTCTGACGAGACCATTGATCCATAAAATGAAAGCGATAAACAATGTACCGCAGTCACAGATTCAATCCATCAGTAGCTGAACTGGGTCCCAAAAACAAACAAAAAGAGCCGCGAAAGGAAAAACACAAAATAAAAAGCAAAAACACAACAGTGTAACACTCAGAATGGAAGTGTGGCACTCAAATTGGAGCATGTTTGGCTTCCGAAAAAGGTTCACAAACCAGAATACTTACTTCCAGGTTTGCAGTGTGTGGATTCCAAGTTGTTTGAGCACCAAGTCGTTTGAGAACCAAGGTTCCACTATATTACCATATCCACCGTTTTTGGGCCGTGCCTTTCAAAAGGAAACAGGAGTCGTGCCCCGGGGCTTCGATTCCCATAGGTCCGGATTTCCAGGACACGTCCAGGATTTTAAATTGCGAAATAGCATCCTGGGTCGAACTTCAGAAAAACCGGCAAAACGTCCTAGTTTAGAACCAGGAAGTTTTGGGTGACTTCTCCCAAGAAAGCACGACATGTCCGGAATTGATGTTTTACTTCTTGAGCTACAGCAACCCTAGAGATGTATTTTCCGCCCACTTAGAGAGGACCTGGGAGGTTAAAGGTTGGTGTTTTTATATAAAAGGGTTTTGGGGTTTTTTCCGCTGTGATGTCCAGGCAAGAGGGGCTGCGGGTCGATGTCGTTCCCGAACATGGCCGAAATATGTCGGCTGCAGGGGAAAGGGGTTTATCCTCCGGGATCCGGCCCCCCACGGAATCGGCGGATCCCGTTTTCGGAACGGGGTTGCGGCAAAGGACCCCGGAGGTTCGTCTTCATTTCATCCGCTATGGGTGCGGAAAAGCACTTTAAAGACGTCGTGTGACGGACCCCTTCTCCGCCGCTTTTGCAAAATGCACTTTACTCGTGAGCAAGCGGGTCGAGGAAGGAGACCCCCCACCCTCGAGTTGTGTTTGACAATCCCCAAAGAGAGGAAATACATAAGAATCATAATGAATCTGATTTTTTTTTCTGTTGACTGGCGATACAGAAAGGGCAGTGCTAATACTTAACGTCCTGAAAAAATGCACTTTCCCCCGTGAGCTCAAAAGCTCCCGGAGGTTTATAAATAAAAGACGACACGTGGTTAGTATATCGGCCTGTTGCGTTGTTCAAAATGAGAGGCGT
>NC_139551.1:1296131-1518631 GCF_965153285.1 Podarcis tiliguerta | reverse complement strand
TTCATTCTTAACCAAGAGGCTTCCTTGCAGATGAGTGAAGAAGACCACCGGAGAGAGATATGGGAGGAGAACCTTCAGGTGATAGAAAAACATAACCATGACGCTTCCGAGGGGAATCACACCTATGAGATGGCGATGAATCAGTTCAGTGATTTGGTGAGTGGACTCTGGCTCATATCCTGGACTTCACAGCTACCTGTCTCTTTTCTTCTTCTTCTTCTTCTTCTTCTTCTTCTTCTTCTTCTTCTTCTTCAACTGCGGAAATTGACAGTGCCTGGTTATTCTCTTCTATGTACTTTTGGCTCTTTAATACCTGTGGTTCCCAAACATATTTCCGTAAGGACCATGTGAAAATTGCTGAAGGTCTCAGTGGATCACGTAATGGTTTTTGCACGCTGCTCCTTGTTCAGTATGTTGAACTTTCCAAGCCCTGGGTAACAGCTTAACAGTGCTGTACTGGGTATGTCTACTCAGAAGTTGGTCCTATTGCATTCACCCCCATGTAAGTGTATACAGGATTGCACCCTTAAGACACCAAGGAGTTCACGGCAGAGTGGGGCTGTATTTCAGCTGATGGTTTGCTGGTCCACAGTTCGATCTGTGACATGACAGGAGTTTTGAAGACAAAGTCATGGCGTTGATGTCTCTCCTTCTCAGAATCGAGAAGAGGTTGAGGAGAGTTTGAGAGGGCGCACTTCTGAGCTGGCCAGAGAAGATGAAGGCAAAGTGACCCTTTTTGAAGGATCGCTCAATCTGAGGATTCCTCCCTCCTTGGACTGGCGCAAGAAAGGCTTTGTCACCCCAGTGAAAAATCAGGTGAGTAGAACACCACGTGAGAAGCCTTAAGTGGCCAAGTTTGTTACGAAGGTGAGAATCCGTATTTGTCGTGCGCACTTCCGCTTCCAGTCTGCTGCAGTTCAGCTTCAGCCAAAGAAAGCTGTTTGCCCATCTATTAATGCAGAAGAGTTAGAAGCAACCTGGTTGGGCAGTCTTTTGTGCAACCATGTTCTGCAAGTGCAAAATGTTTTGGCAACACAAAGTGTTGTTATGCATTTTCCTTAAGCTATTGGAGACAATTCCTCTTCCATCAAAATTTGCTCTAGCAGGATGAATGGGTCGCCCCAATAGGTGTCCATTTTGTATTGCTTTTCAACACATATTCTACTTTTTTTGTGCTTTAAGCTTCCACTAAATCCTACACGGTTCATCTTGCTAATGTCAAAACTTACGCAATTAATCGCATTATCACTTTCAATCCGTTTTAATGAAAAGGAAATGTGATCTTTCAGATGAAGGGCAGTAGTAATTTAATAATAAAAATGCAGAAAATAATGCAACTGGGAGACTTAGAAACAACAACAATGAATACTACTGGTATTTATTTGCTTGTGTGGTTTCCATTCCTGACAATTGATGAAGAGGCAATGGGTGGCCATTTCCAACTCACAGAGTGTTTGTTGTGGGGGAGGAAGGGAAAGGAGAATGTTAGCTGCTTTGAGACTCCTTCGGGTAGTGATAAAGCAGGATATCAAACCCAAACTCCTCTTCTTCCTCTTCTTCTATCCAGCTATGATTCTCATCCTTCAGGGTCTCATTCACGGGTTTCTTAGCCAAGGGTTCAGCAACGTGGCTGGAGAGCGAATGACCTGAACAGAGTCTGGATCAAACTGCTTATTCCCACAGGATTATCCAACTAGCTGTTCTATTCTAACTAATTGTTTGTCCCCCACCCCCCCCCAGGGTAGCTGCAAGTCTTGCTGGGCGTTCAGCGCCGCTGGAGCCCTGGAAGCTTTGCATTTCCGTCGGACTGGCAAGCTGGTCTCGCTGAGTGTGCAAAACTTGGTGGATTGCTCCTGGCGACAGGGCAACCAAGGATGCAAAACCGGATCCTCCTCAATTGAAGCCTTCCGATATGTTTGGCAGAACAACGGCATCGCCTCATGGGATGACTACCCATATACCGGAAAGGTAAACTGTGGACAAGGCCTGCAATTCTGCAATCGTGCAGCATACTCGTGAGGCTCAACAGAACCTCCTTCCTTTTATTTCCTTTCACCATTTTCACTCCTCCTTTAAACCAGTGCTTTTTTGGTGGGGGGACGCAGGGGTACCCATGCCTGTAAACATTTTGTGAATCTGACGCAGGGGTACCCCATACCTGTAAACATTTTTGTTGACATGCTTTCTGCAAAGAAGCAAAGCCCATGCTTCCTTGCTGCCGCACTTACCACGCGGTCTGGCCTGCAGTGCGCCTGAGCCAGGCATCTCTCCTGGGAGTGGCGCGGTGGTTCGGGGCCCCGTGCCGCCCAAAATGGCAGCGTGGAGCTTGCGCCCGCCAGGTAAACTCCATGGGCAGCTTGCCCCACATAGAACATAGAAAATGTATTGGTCTGCAACTTCTTTGCAGGTTGGGAAATGTCGATACCATGCCTCTAAACGAGCTGCCACAATCAAAGGCTTCAGACGGATTCGCGAAAATGATGAGGCTGCCTTGCTCAAAGCTGTGGCCACGATTGGGCCAGTTTCTGCTTGGCTGAATGCCTCCTCCATCAAGACGTATGCTCGAGGTAAGATGCCTCATGAATAGCAAAGAGGCTGGGCGGAATCCTAAATTTGACGCTGAATATCTTTGGTCTTGCCTTGACATTTGGCGGGGGCAGCAGCAGCAAAAGTGAGTTGCCTCTCTCAGAGACAACCCTGGGGTGTACCAGTAAGGGCCCCCCAAACTTCACTGCTTTTCATGATTGATTTGTTTCCCCTCCTTCCACCCACAATTCCTCCTTTATCCAGGAACCATTCTTTCCCGCTGTGGAGGTAAGATGGAACACGTGGTCCTGGTGGTTGGCAAATTGCTGCCGAAAGGTTGAACTGAATTTAAGACTGGATAAATGTGAAACTAAGAGCTGATATGCTCCATAGTCTGCCCCCCACTTACCGTATTTTTCACTCTATAAGACGCACCAGACCACAAGAGGCACCTAGTTTTTGGAGGAGGAAAACAAGAAAAAAAATATTCTGAATCTCAGAAGCCAGAACCGCAAGAGGGATCGCTGCGCAGTGAAAGCAGCAATCCCTCTTGCTGTTCTGGCTTCTGGGATAGCTGCGCAGCCTGCATTCGCTCCATAAGACACACACACATTTCCCCTTACTTTTTAGGAGGGGAAAAGTGAGTCTTATAGAGCCAAAAATACGGTAAATGCGTCACACTATCCTGCTGTGCCCTTCTTAAAATGACCCTCTCCCCCCCCACCCTCTTCCTTCCATAGCTGGGGCACCAACTGGGGTAATGATGGATACATGTACTTGCTCAGAGGAAGAAATATGTGTGGCATTGCAAGATACGCAAATTATCCCGTGTAACCAGCTAAGGCTCCGCGGTCCCTCTTCTTCTGATCAGCTTCAGAGCAACGAATCATCAGCAATCTTCCCCTTCGCTTCTTATTTCACGGCTCTCAGATCGAGCAGAAATAACCTCCTGGAAACAGACCGCGTAGAGCAGCATCTTCTTCATTCTTCCTTTTAAGCAATAAAAAAAAATTGAGCATCTATTTGGCTGCTTTGAGTGCATATTTGCATAGAGCCAAGGCTTCTCTGCATTTGTTTGTAGGTGGTGTTCTGTTTGAGATTTTTGTTCGCACCAGCAGTCCGCACTTTGGCACTCGTACCGAGGGCCGACTGAAGCAGGGAGAGAGTTCCACTCATACAATGAGTAAACAATGTGGATGAATAGGTGGAAATAAATCAGAAATGAATTCAGTTAGGTATATGGCTTTTATAAAATTGCTTGGAGGTTTTCACTTGATGTGCTCAGTCCAGCCCCTGTCGAAAAAGGGGGAAGAGGAGGAAGCCACTATCTGATAAAGGGGGAAATGCTCTATAGGTGGTGCCGGACGCCCAGTAAAATGGGCTAACATGTACAAGAGAGGGTCCAAAATGTGTTGGAAATGTGAAGAAGAGATCGAGGGAACTTTCATACGTAGGTGGTGGCAGTGTAAATATGCCCAGAAATATTGGGGAATAGTTTTAGGTAAAGGAAAAGGGACCCCTCCCCAATAGGTCCAGTCGTGACTGACTCTGGGGTTGCGGCGCTCATCTCGCTTTACTGGCCGAGGGAGCCGGCGTACAGCTTCCGGGTCATGTGGCCAGCAGGACTAAGCCGCTTCTGGCGAACCAGAGCAGCGCACGGAAACACCGTTTACCTTCCCATTGGAGTGGTACCTATTTATCTACTTGCACTTTGACATGCTTTCAAACTGCTAGGTGGGCAGGAGTGGCCTCTCTGTGGCCCCTCTACCCCTATTCAACCTCTGAGACCCCTCTACGTTTTTCATAGCTCTGTGGCCCCTCTACCTCTTTCATACCTCTGAGACCCCTCTACCCTTTTCATAGATATGTGGCCCCTTTACCCCTTTCCTACCTCTGTGGCCCCACTACCCTTTTCATAGCTCTGTGGTCCCTCTGCCCCTTTCCCACCTCTGAGACCCCTCTACCTTTTTCATAGCTCTTTGGCCCCTCTACGCCTTTCCATAGGTCTGTGGCCCCTCTGCCCCATTCTACCTCTGTGACCCCTCCACTCCTTTCATAGCTCTGTGGCCCCACTACCCTATTCTACCTCTGAGACCCCTCTACACGTTTCATAGCTCTGTGGCCCCTTTCCTACCTCTGAGATCCCTCTACCCTTTTCATAGCTCTGTGGCCCCACTACCCTATTCTACCCCTGTGACACCTCTACCCTTTTCATAGCTCTGTGGCCCCTTTCCTACCCCTGTGACCCCTTTACCCTTTTCATATCTCTGTGGCCCCTTTCCTACCTCTGAGATCCCTCTACCCTTTTCATAGCTCTGTGGCCCTTTCCTACCTCTGTGACCCCTCTACACGTTTCATAGCTCTGTGGCCCTTTCCTACCCCTGTGACCCCTCTACACGTTTCATAGCTCTGTGGCCCCTTTTCTACCCCTGTGACCCCTCTACCCTTTTCATAGCTCTATGGCCCCCACTACCTTATTCTACCTCTGAGACGCCTCTACCCTTTTCATAGCTCTGTGGCCCCTTTCCTACCCCTGTGACCCCTCTACAATGTTCATAGCTCTGTGGGCCCTTTCCTACCCACCTGTGACACCTCTATACTTTTCATAGCTCTGTAGTCCCTTTCCTACCCCCTATGACCCCTCTATACTTTTCATAGCTCTGTGGCCCCTTTCCTACCCCCTATGACCCCTCTATACTTTTCATAGCTCTGTGGTCCCTTTCCTACCCCCCCCTGTGACCCCTCTATACTTTTCATAGCTCTGTAGTCTCTTTCCTACCCCTGAGACACCTCTACACTTTTCATAGCTCTGTGGCCCTTTCCTACCTCCGAGACCCGTCTACCCTTTTCATAGCTCTGTGGCCCCTTTCCTACCCCTGTGACCCTTCTACCCTTTTCATAGCTCTGTAGTCCCTTTCCTACCTCTGAGACACCTCTATACTTTTCATAGCTCTGTAGTCCCTTTGCTACCCCTGTGACACCTCTGTACTTTTCATAGCTCTGTGGTCCCTTTCCTACCTCTGAGACACCTCTGTACTTTTCATAGCTCTGTGGTCCCTTTCCTACCTCCAAGACACCTCTGTACTTTTCATAGCTCTGTAGTCACTTCCTACCTCTGAGACACCTCTGTACTTTTCATAGCTCTCTGGTCTCATATGCCACATAGAGCGACCACAGAGCTATGAAAAGTACAGAGGTGTCTTGGAGGTAGGAAAAGACTATAGAGCTATGAAAAGTATAGAGGTGTCTCGGAGGTAGGAAGAGACTATAGAGCTATGAAAAGTATAGAGGTGTCACAGGGGTAGGAAGTGACTACAGAGCTATGAAAAGTACAGAGGTGTCTTGGAGGTAGGAAAGGGACCACAGAGCTATGAAAAGGACAGAGGTGTCTCAGAGGTAGGAAAGGGGCCACAGAGCTATGAAAAGTACAGAGGTGTCTTGGAGGTAGGAAAGGGACCACAGAGCTATGAAAAGTACAGAGGTGTCTCGGAGGTAGAAAGGGACTACAGAGCTATGAAAAGTATAGAGGTGTCTCGGAGGTAGAAAGGGACTACAGAGCTATGAAAAGGACAGAGGTGTCTCAGAGGTAGGAAAGGGGGCCACAGAGCTATGAAAAGTATAGAGGTGTCACAGGGGGGGTAGGAAAGGGACCACAGAGCTATGAAAAGTATAGAGGTGTCTCAGGGGTAGGAAAGGGACTACAGAGCTATGAAAAGTATAGAGGGGTCACAGGGGTAGGAAAGGGACTACAGAGCTAGGAAAAGTATAGAGGTGTCACAGGGGTAGCAAAGGGACTACAGAGCTATGAAAAGTATAGAGGTGTCTCAGAGGTAGGAAAGGGGCCACAGAGCTATGAAAAGTATAGAGGTGTCACAGGGGGGTAGGAAAGGGGCCACAGAGCTATGAAAAGTATAGAGGTGTCTCAGGGGTAGGAAAGGGCCCACAGAGCTATGAAAAGTATAGAGGGGTCACAGGGGTAGGAAAGGGACTACAGAGCTAGGAAAAGTATAGAGGTGTCACAGGGGTAGCAAAGGGACTACAGAGCTATGAAAAGTATAGAGGTGTCTCAGAGGTAGGAAAGGGGCCACAGAGCTATGAAAAGTATAGAGGGGTCACAGGGGGTAGGAAAAGGACTACAGAGCTAGGAAAAGTATAGAGGTGTCTCAGAGGTAGGAAAGGGCCCACAGAGCTATGAACATGGTAGAGGGGTCACAGGGGTAGGAAAGGGCCCACAGAGCTATGAAAAGCGTAGAGGGGTCACAGGGGTAGGAAAGGGCCCACAGAGCTATGAAAAGCGTAGAGGGGTCACAGGGGTAGAAAAGGGCCACAGAGCTATGAAACGTGTAGAGGGATCACAGAGGTAGGAAAGGGGCCACAGAGCTATGAAAAGGGTAGAAGGGTCACAGGGGTAGGAAAGGGGCCACAGAGCTATGAAAAGGGTAGCAGGGTCACAGGGGTAGGAAAGGGGCCACAGAGCTATGAAAAGGGTAGACGGGTCTCGGAGGTAGGAAAGGGGCCACAGAGCTATGAAAAGGGTAGAGGGATTACAGAGGTAGGAAAGGGGCCACAGAGCTATGAAAAGGGTAAAGGGGTCACAGGGGTAGGAAAGGGGCCGCAGAGCTATGAAAAGGGTAGAGGGGTCACAGGGGTAGACTAGGGGTAGAGAGCTATGAGAAGTGTAGAGGGATCACAGAGGTAGGAAAGGGGCCACAGAGCTATGAAAAGGGTAGAGGTGTCACAGGGGTAGGCTAGGGGCAGAGAGCTATGAGAAGTGTAGAGGGATCACAGAGGTAGGAAAGGGCCACAGAGCTATGAACATGGTAGAGGTGTCACAGGGGTAGAATAGGGGTAGAGGGGCCACAGAGCTATGAAAAGGGTAGCGGGATCTCAGAGGTAGGAAAGGGGCCACAGAGCTATGAAATGTGTAGAGGGGTCTCAGAGGTAGAATAGGGTAGTGGGGCCACAGAGCTATGAAAGGAGTGGAGGGGTCACAGAGGTAGAATGGGGTAGAGGGGCCACAGACCTATGGAAAGGCGTAGAGGGGCCTCAGAGGTAGAAAAGGGGTAGAGGGGCCATAGAACTATGAAAAGGGTAGAGGGGCCAAAGAGCTATGAAAAAGGTAGAGGGGGGTCTCAGAGGTGGGAAAGGGGCAGAGGGACCACAGAGCTATGAAAATTCAAGAGGGGTCTCAGAGGTAGGAAAGGGGTAGAGGGACCACAGAGAGGGGTAGAGGGACCACAGAGCTATGAAACGGGTAGAGGTGCCACAGAGACAGAATAGGGTAGAGGGGCCACAGAGCTATGAAAGGGGTGGAGGGGTCTCAGAGGTGGGAAAGAGGCAGAGGCACCCTTTGTAGAAAAGTGTAGAGGGGTCTCCGAGGTAGAATAGGTTTCAGAGATGGGAAAGGGCCAGAAGGGCCACAGAGCTCTAGGCCTTTCCTACCTCTGAGTCCCCTCTACCCTTTCCTACCTCTATTCTCTCTTGCAGCCCTTTCCCTACCCAGAACCCATCACTATTAACTTCGGAGTGCGTCTGTGTGAGTGTGTCACTCTTCCCTTTTCCTAGCTCCCTCTCCCTTCCGTCTCCACCCCTCTTTCCGCTCCCTCCTCCCCTCTCTACTGCTCCTCTCTGTCCGGGCCGCTCTAGCCCTCTCCCTCTCTCCTTTCCCCCTCCTTCCGGCTTCCCCCTCCTCCCTCGCATCCGGTTTTTTTCTTTGTTTTGGTCCAGTTCCTTTTCCCTTCCGGCCTCCTCCCTCTCCCCTCGACAGAAAGGTTCCGGCTGCTTTCCTTTCCTTCCCTTCCCAAGCTTGGCTGCTGAGGACGTTTCGGGACATTCTCTCTCTTTCTCTCTCTCCTTCACTCTCTTTCTCACTTTCTCTTTCTCACTTTCACTCTCTCTCTCTCTTTCTCTCTCTCTTCTCCATCTCTCTCTCCTCCTCCTCTCTCTCTCTCTCTTTCTCTCTCTTTTCTTTCCTCCTTTCTCTCTCTCTCTTTCTCTCTCTCCTTCGCTCTCTTTCTCTCTCTCTCTTTCTCTCTCTCTTCTCCATCTCTCTCTCCTCCTCTCTCTCTCTCTCTCTCTCTCTCTCTTTCTCTCTCTCCTTCACTCTCTTTCTCACTTTCTCTTTCTCACTTTCACTCTCTCTCTCTCTTTCTCTCTCTCTTCTCCATCTCTCTCTCCTCCTCCTCTCTCTCTCTCTCTCTTTCTCTCTCTTTTCTTTCCTCCTTTCTCTCTCTCTCTTTCTCTCTCTCCTTCGCTCTCTTTCTCTCTCTCTCTTTCTCTCTCTCTTCTCCATCTCTCTCTCCTCTTCCTCTCTCTCTCTCTTTCTCTGTCTTTCTCTCTCTCTCTCTTCTCCATCTCTTTCTCTCTCTCTCTCTCCCCCCTATCTTGATCTGCCCAGAGAAAGTGAAGGAAGGTGAGGACAGGTGACCTCACCTAGGCCCGAAGTCACCCCCCCCCCCAAAGCAGGCTCAAAGCTTCTCAAAATCATTTTCTCAGCAGCTAAGCATCAGAAACATTCCGCTCTGCTGTAACAAAGGTAGAGAACAGTCCATTGTTTCTCAGGCCTTTCTCATGTCTTCTGGCCTTGCTAAAGAACCACATTGCAACTTGCTTTCAGTCCAGGAACCATGCCAAAGCACAAGAATGAAACAACTGGAACACACTGAAACCCCCTCACCCCCTTTCCTGCCAAGAGTCCACAATAGTTCCAAGACAGCTTTCTGTACATGCTCAGGGGAACACATAATGGGGCAGGACTCCTGAGGGAGG
Source organism: Podarcis tiliguerta (assembly GCF_965153285.1). Lineage (NCBI taxonomy): Eukaryota > Metazoa > Chordata > Lepidosauria > Squamata > Lacertidae > Podarcis > Podarcis tiliguerta. Next base: position 1,509,337 of record NC_139551.1, on the reverse strand, counting down.
AGAAAGGGGGAGGGAACTGGAAAGTGGTATATATGCTTGTGCACATGACTGTGAACTTCGTGCATGCTTTTGTGGACTATCACACTTGCTCCTTCTACCAGTTCATGGATGGTAGAAATAAAACCTTTTTCTCTGAAACTATTCCTTGAGTGTCTGTTGACTCCCACTTCCCTTTCCCAGGCGCAATATTTTTCCCACCCGAGGGCAAAGCCTCATAAGGCTACAAAAGGACACTGGGCCAGTGGCTGGGCGACCCAGAATGGACGATAAAAGAGGGGTGATAATCTCATTCCTCAAGTCTTTATCAAGAGCGCAAGCCAGAAGGGCATGTGCCACCAATTCGGGACTGCCGTCTCCATAGCGATGCTTTTCGTGTGGGATCTGTTGGCATCATCCCCTAAGTCCAGCCAAGGGCAAGACATTCAATCTCGCAAGAGTCAAAGCGCTTCTGTATTTTAGAATTGCCCGATTATGGAGATAGGGTGCCAGAGAGTCAGAATGGGAAGGCGGAAAATAGCCAGGCCATGGGCAAAATTTCCTTATTGTGGCCAAGTTGTTCCGACACTTGATATCATTTAGGCACTGACAAATTAGGTGGTTTGCTTTGCCAAAACCTAGACAGGTTTGCCATCACTTTTCTCTCTAGCCAGCCCTTGAAGCCTACAGGGCCAAAAAATGGGTTCATCCCAACATACAGTCCCTCCTCTGACCATTACGCTCAATCAGCTGCAATTCCTGCCTTGCCTTGAAAGGGGGTCAGACTAGATGACCAGGTGGGGTCCCTCCCAACTCTACATCTCCGCCATGCTAAGATTCTCTCCTTGGCAATTCCTGCGCCTGCTCCGAGGTTACACGGATTGCCTACTATCAGCTGGGGGGGGGGAATCACATTTATCCAGTTGATAGTATTTTTAATACTATCATGGATCATACTATATTTTTAATCCTTCATGGATCACTACCTTGCCGTGGCGAAGGGGCTTGAAGAACTCAGAGAAGCTATGAACTATGCCGAGCAGGGCCACCCAAGATGAACAGGTCATAGTGGAGAGTTTTGACCAAACGTGATCCACCTGGAGCAGGAACCGGCAAGCCACTCCAGTATCCCTGCCAAGAAAACTCCATGGACAAAGACAACAGGCATATAAAAGTTATGACGCTGGAAGACGAGCCCCTCAGGTCGGAAGGCGTCCAACATGCTACTGGGGAAGAGCAGAGGACAAGTACAAGTAGATCCAGAGCTGATGAAGCGGCTGGGCCAAAGCCGAAAGGACGCTCAGTTGCGGATATGCATGGAAGCGAAAGGAAAATCCAATGCTGTAAAGAAAAATATTGCATAGGAACCTGGAATGTAAGAACCATGAACCTGGGTAAGTTGGATGTGGTCAAAAATGAGATGGCAAGAATAAACATTGACATCCTGGGCATCAGTGAACTAAAATGGACGGGAATGGGCGAATTCAGTTCGGATGACCATCATATCTACTACTGTGGGCAAGAAACCCACAAAAGAAATGGAGTGGCCCTCATAGTCAACAAAAGAGTGGCAAAAGCTGTACTGGGATGCAATCTCAAAAATGATAGAATGATCGCGATACGAATCCAAGGCAGACCTTTTAACATAACAATAATCCAAGTTTATGCACCAACTACTGGTACTGAAGAAACTGAAATTGACCAATTCTATGAAGACTTACAACACCTTATAGAAGTGACACCAAAGAAGGATGTTCTTTTCATTATAGGGGATTGGAATGCTAAAGTAGGGAATCAAGAGATAAAAGGAATAACTGGCAAATTTGGTCTTGGAATTCAAAACGAAGCAGGGCAAAGGCTAATAGAGTTCTGTCAAGAGAACAAGCTGGTAATCACAAACACTCTTTTCCAACAACACAAGAGACGACTCTACACATGGACATCACCAGATGGGCAGCATCGAAATCAGATTGATTATATTCTCTGCAGCCAAAGATGGAGAAGCTCTATACAGTCAGCAAAAACAAGACCTGGAGCTGACTGTGGCTCAGATCATCAGCTTCTTATAGCAAAATTCAAGCTTAAACTGAAGAAAGTAGGAAAAACCACTGGGCCGGTAAGATACAATCTAAACCAAATCCCTTATGAATACACAGTGGAAGTGAGGAACAGGTTTAAGGATTTAGATTTGCTGGACAGAGTGCCTGAAGAACTATGGATGGAGGCTCGAAACATTATACAGGAGGCAGCAACGAAAACCATCCCAATGAAAAGGAAATGCAAGAAAGCAAAGTGGCTGTCCAATGAGGCCCTACAAATAGCGGGGGAGAGAAGGCAAGCAAAATGCGAGGGAGATAGAGAAAGATACAGGAAATTGAATGCAGAATTCCAAAAAATAGCAAGGAGAGACAAGAAGGCCTTCTTAAATGAGCAATGCAAAGAAATAGAGGAAAACAACAGAATGGGAAGAACCAGAGATCTGTTCAAGAAAATTGGAGAGATGAAAGGAACATTTCGTTCAAAGATTACCATAATAAAGGACAAAAATGGTAAGGACCTAACAGAAGCAGAAGACATCAAGAAGAGGTGGCAAGAATACACAGAGGAAATATACCAGAAAGATATGGATGCCTCGTACACCCCAGGTAGTGTGGTTGCTGACCTTGAGCCAGACATCCTGGAGAGTGAAGTCAAATGGGCCTTAGAAAGCATTACAAATAACAAGGCCAGTGGAAGTGATGGTATTCCAGCTGAACTATTTAAAATTTTAAAAGATGATGCTGTTAAGGTGCTACACTCAATATGCCAGCAAGTTTGGAAAACTCATCAGTGGCCAGAGGATTGGAGAAGGTCAGTCTACATCCCAATCCCAAAGAAGGGCAGTGCTAAAGAATGCTCCAACTACCGCACAATTGCACTCATTTCACACGCTAGCAAGGTTATGCTTAAAATTCTTCAAGGAAGGCTCAAGCAGTATGTGGACCGAGAACTCCCAGAAGTGCAAGCTGGATTTAGAAGAGGCAGAGGAACCAGAGACCAAATTGCAAACATGCGCTGGATTATGGAGAAAGCTAGAGAGTTCCAGAAAGACATCTACTTCTGCTTCATTGACTATGCAAAAGCCTTTGACTGTGTCGACCACAGCAAACTATGGCAAGTTCTTAAAGAAATGGGAGTGCCTGATCACCTCATCTGTCTCCTGAGAAATCTCTATGTGGGACAAGAAGCTACAGTTAGAACTGGATATGGAACAACTGATTGGTTCAAAATTGGGAAAGGAGTACAACAAGGCTGTATTTTGTCTCCCTGCTTATTTAACTTATATGCAGAATTCATCATGCGAAAGGCTGGGCTGGATGAATCCCTAGCCGGAATTAAGATTGCTGGAAGAAATATCAACAACCTCAGATATGCAGATGACACAACCTTGACGGCAGAAAGTGAGGAGGAATTAAAGAACCTTTTATTGAGGGTGAAAGAGGAGAGCGCAAAATATGGTCTGAAGCTCAACATCAAAAAAACGAAGATCATGGCCACTGGTCCCATCACCTCCAGGCAAATAGAAGGGGAGGAAATGGAGGCAGTGAGATTTTACTTTCTTGGGCTCCATGATCACTGCAGACGGTGACAGCAGCCACGAAATTAAGAGACGCCTGCTTCTTGGGAGGAAAGCAATGGCAAACCTAGGCAGCATTTTAAAAAGTAGAGACATCACCTTGCCAACAAAGGTCCGTATAGTAAAAGCTATGGTTTTCCCAGTAATGATGTATGGAAGTGAGAGCTGGACCATAAAGAAGGCTGATCGCCGAAGAATGGATGCTTTTGAATTATGGTGCTGGAGGAAACTCTTGAGAGTCCCATGGACTGCAAGAAGATCAAATGCATCCATTCTTAAGGAAATCAGCCCTGAGTGCTCACTGGAAGGACGGATCCTGAAGCTGAGGCTCCAATACTTTGGCCACCTCATGAGAAGAGAAGACTCCCTGGAAAAGACCCTGATGTTGGGAAAGATGGAGGGCACAAGGAGAAGAGGACGACAGAGGACGAGATGGTTAGACAGTGTTCTCGAAGCTATAAACATGAATCTGACCAAACTGCGGGAGGCAGTGGAAGACAGGAGTGCCTGGCGAGCTCTGGTCCAGGGGGTCACGAAGAGTCGGACACGACTGAACGACTAAACAACAACAACAAAAGAGTGGTGCTGAGAGTCCTTAGGAGGCACCTTGTCCCCCCCCCAAGAGCTACCATTCCCAGAGATTCCTGGGAAGAGGGATAGATTCTTAAGTCACTATTAAGTGACCAATTCTTCCATTCTTCCTTCCTTCCTTCCTTCCTTCCTTCCTTCCTTCCTTCCTTCCTTCCTTCCTTCCTTCTCTCTCTCTCTGTTTTCTGCCTGCCTTCCTGCCGTCTCACTCAGTTTCTTCCTTCCTGCCTGCCTGTCTTCTTTCTTCCTTCATTTCCTTCCTTCCCTTCCTTCCTTCTCCTTCTCTTTCTCTCTCTTGCCCGCTCGCTCTCGCTCTCTTCCTCCCTCCTCTCTTCCCTTCCTCCCTCCTCTCTCTCTCTCTCTCTTCCTTCCTTCCTTCCTTCTCTCTTTCTCTCTGTTTTACTGCCTGCCTTCCTGCCTTCTCTCTCTCTCTCTCTCTTCCTTCCTTCCTTCCTTCCTTCCTTCCTTCCTCCTGCAGCAGTTGGATCCTCAAGTTTCAAACGCCGCCGTTGGGCTATTGTATCGGTCGCGAGGAAGCCGACCTAGCTGGATAGGGTTACCATCAACAATAAGCTTCAGAAATACAATCACGCGCTCTCCTCTGCACACCCAGTTTCCTGGGCTGAGCTCCATATACATCATAGAAACGTCGAGTTGCAAAGGGACACCAAGTGGTCATCTATCCCAACCCGCTGCAAGGCCCACTCTCAAGGCAGAAATATATGCAGCCATCCCAGACAGGGATCAAACCTGCAACCTTGGTGTTACCAGCACCACAGTCAAGCCAACAGAGTTACAGTGGGACCTTGGATCTCAAACGCCTTGGTTCCCAAACACCAAAATCCCGGAAGTAAGTGTTCTGGTTTTCTAATGTTTTTCAGAAGCCGATCGTCCGACGCGGCTGTCGGCTATTGTTTCCGGGGCGCCTGCGCCAATCAAAAGCCGCGCCTCGGTTTCCGAACATTTCGGAAGCCAAACGGACTTCCGGAACGGATTAAGTTTGGCCCTTTTGCTCTTTATTTTGCGTTTTTGAGGCTTTTTCGGTTCATTTCTTTTTGTGACTGTGCAGAACCCAGATCAGCTACTGATGGATTGGTTGTGTGACTACGGAAATGGATAAAAGCCCCCCATCCCATCCAATCAATGACTATCATTAGTGCAGGTAAAGGGGAGGGGAATGTAATTGTAATTTTTATCATCTACAATACTGTCTTATTGGGGGTTGGGCTGGATGACCTCTTAGGGTCCCTTGCAAGTCGACAATTCTGACAGATATAGAGCTCAGCCAGGGCCGGATTTAGGTTTGATGAGGCCCTCAGCTCCTGAAGGTAATGGGGCCATTTATATGTCCAGCTGTCCTTTGTCAACAACAAATTGTCGCTGGTTTTTGTGTTGAATATATGCCATATGGCGCTGGAGGAGGCTCTTGAGAGTCCCATGGACTGCAAGAAGATCAAACGCATCCATTCTTAAGGAAATCAGCCCTGAGTGCTCACTGGAAGGACAGATCCTGAAGCTGAGGCTCCAATACTTTGGCCACCTCATGAGAAGAGAAGACTCCCTGGAAAAGACCCTGATGTTGGGAAAGATGGAGGGCACAAGGAGAAGGGGACGACGGAGGACGAGATGGTTAGACAGTGTTCTTGAAGCTACAAACATGAGTCTGACCAAACTGCGGGTGGCAGTGGAAGACAGGGGTGCCTGGCATGCTCTGGTCCAGGGGGTCACCAAGAGGCGGACACGACTGAACGACTAAACAACAACATATGCCATATGGCAATTTATGGACCTAATAGGTATCTCAAGCCATTTGCCCATGTGGCCCTGCAACCAGTCCATGCAGAATGTCGGCACCCTATATATAGAAAGGAGCAAACCAGTGATATTTTAGGGAGCAGGCGGGGCCCATGACTTACACCCTAGGAGCCTACACAACACAAAACACTGTTGCTGGATGTAGGTTTTATCTCATTTGTTTTTTATCTTACATTTTGGAAATGCACATTCAGTGTATTTTTCCCTTTAAATTTTTTTGGGGCCCCCAAGAGAGTGGGGCCCTAAGCTATAGCTTGTTTAGCTTATACGTAAATCCGGCACTGATCTCGGCCCAGGAAGCCGGCCAGGCGAAGGGGAACGAACGATTGTGTTTCCAAGGCTGTCGTTGGCCAAGGCGACGGGTAACCCGACCCGGCTGGTTCGCTTTCCTTGCGGCCGATACAATGGCAAAACGGCGTCTGAAATGTGAACCTCCTATTATGAGCGGACGGCAGGCTGACGGGAGATGCTTCCAGGAACCTCGCTGAGGCCACCCAGCGCCCAAAAGCGGACCGCGGGTTCGGCGTTTGCCGGCGGGACCTGGACACAGTGAGGATGGAGCCTCGGCAACAGGAAATGTAAGTTTTCTCCTGTCTGTTGTTTGCATGAAACCGGTGTTAGAAATTAGCCAGTAGCCAGGCGCGTTTTGCAACAGAGTCCAGTTGTGGCAGAACATCTCCGTACGGCTAGTTCCTCCAGCTCTCTCCAGCTAAGCAACTCAGTCTCTTAAGCCAAGAAAGGGTATTCTCTATAAGATATCAATATACGTATCAAGACTTTGAGATTAGACCACTGAAGGAGCCCAGAAAACTATCTTCAGAGCGTGCTACCTGCAAGAAACAGGTGCAAAATGCCGGCACCCTGTCTCTATCTACAACTCCATCCCCTCCAACGTTTCTCCCCTGAAAATAGGGACGTCCTATTCCATCCCCTCCAACGTTTCTCCCCTGAAAATAGGGACGTCCTATTCCATCCCCTCCACCGTTTCTCCCCTGAAAATAGGGACGTCCTATTCCATCCCCTCCAATGTTTCTCCCCTGAAAATAGGGACGTCCCATTCCATCCCCTCCAACGTTTCTCCCCTGAAAATAGGGACGTCCCATTCCATCCCCTCCAACGTTTCTCCCCTGAAAATAGGGACGTCCTATTCCATCCCCTCCAACGTTTCTCCCGTGAAAATAGGGACGTCCTATTCCATCCCCTCCAACGTTTCTCCAGTGAAAATAGGGACGTCCTATTCCATCCCCTCCAACGCTTCTCCCCTGAAAATAGGGACGTCCTATTCCATCCCCTCCAACGTTTCTCCCCTGAAAATAGGGACGTCCTATTCCATCCCCTCTAAAGTTTCTCCCATAGAAATAGGGACGTCCTATTCCATCCCCTCCAACGTTTCTCCCCTGAAAAGAGGGACGTCCTATTCCATCCCCTCCAACGTTTCTCCCCTGAAAATAGGGACGTCCTATTCCATCCCCTCCAACGTTTCTCCCCTGAAAATAGGGACGTCCTATTCCATCCCCTCTAAAGTTTCTCCCATGGAAATAGGGACGTCCTATTCCATCCCCTCCAACGTTTCTCCCCTGAAAAGAGGGACGTCCTATTCCATCCCCTCCAACGTTTCTTCTGCAAAAGAGGGATGTTCCGGGATCGACTCAGAAACCGGGGCGGCTTCTGGCAATCCAGGACTGTCCCTTTAAAACCAGGATGCTTGGAATCTCTGCTAGCTCTGACCTCTCTCTCTCTCCCCCCCAGGACACCCCAGTCTCCTCCGGAGCCCGAAGGCGGCGTGGAGGTGGCCGAGCTGCGGTCAGAGGTCCAGTTCCTCCTCTCGGGCCGCGGGAGCCCCAAGATGGACTGCATCGTCTGCTACTGCTCCTACGACCTGTCCGGCCGCCTTCCCCGGCGCCTCTACTGCGGACACACCTTTTGCCAGACCTGCATCCGGCGACTCCACGTCGTGGCCAATGAGCAGCGCTGGATCCCTTGTCCCCAGTGCCGCCAGAGCACGCCGGCTCCCCGTGGAGGGGTCACCATGCTCGACCTGGATCTGGCGGCCTTCCTGGCGGTCAAGTCGGAGAAGGACCACCCTCGGGCCATGGCCAGGACGGAGGCGGAGACGGCCTCCAAGTCGCCTGGCAAGGACCAGCCCGTCACCCAACAACCCGCAGGCCTGTGCCACGAGGCAGTGGCGCGGCCGTACTTGCCGCAAAACAACTGCTGCGCCGGCTGCCTCTGCTGCGGGACCACGGCAGATTTCCAGAGCTGACCGGGCACGTCTGGGGCCCCTAACTATTGGGATTTCAGCTCTGTTTGTCTGAGCTGATAAGGCTCATCTTCCTCTGAGTCCTCCCAGAACAGCATTAAAACAGCACCACAGCGGAAGGACGAGATAGGTATGAGCTACACGCCATGCTTTATTCCTAAGCTATGCAGAGAGCAAAGAAATATACATGTTCTCTCTATGAGAGCAGAGAGCAACTGAACAAAGAAAGCAAAGGAACAAAGGAAACAGGAAACCAGTCACGTCACATCCCGTCTCCCTTTCCCGTGAGAATCCAACAGTATCGGGACTCTGTGGAACGTAAACAGAGTCCTGTGGCTCCAAGCAGCTGCACAGTGATAAGAACAGAAACTAACATCCTCCCCCTTTCTGTGAACACCACTGGGCAGCGTGTTCGTACAATATCAGTGCAAACCCAACTTCTGCACATAGGTACAGTGTTGATCCCTTGGAACAACCTTGGACAATAACTCAGCAGGAATTTCATTACCTGGCATATAGGACACCGTTACGAGTCCTTTCTGAACACATTCTCTAGCATGTTGCAACTTCAACTGCAAGTGCTTCGTGCTTTGCTTACAAGCTTCAGAAGTCAGCAAAGCCAAACATGCTTTGTTGTCCTGATAAACCTGGATTGGACATTTGACAGGAATCTTCTTCGTTTTGGGAGACGATATACGACGAGATGGAAAAGGTGTGATGATCCCAAAAACGCCCCAAGCTTTTCCTTTTCGTCCCAAGAGATTGTTGTTGTTGTTGAGTTGTTTAGTCGTGGAAGACTGGAGTAAATATACGAACTATTTGAAAAGTAATTGTAATGAACGGATTACGCTAGTAGGACTGCAAGAAGTTTTGTAAGGAGGATTATCTGAAACATTGCAAGAAAGACTGTGAGGAGAATTATTTTTTTGTTGTTGTTTAGTTGTGTCCGGCTCTTCCTGACCCCCCGGACCAGAGCACGCCAGGCCCTCCTGTCTTCCACTGCCTCCCGCAGTTTGGTCAAACTCATGCTGGTAGCTTCGAGAACACTGTCCCACCATCTCGTCCTCTGTCGTCCCCTTCTCCTTGCGCCCTCCATCTTTTCCAACATCAGGGTCTTTTCCAGGGAGGCTTCTCTTCTCATGAGGTGACCAAAGTCTTGGAGCCTCAGCTTCACGATCTGTCCTTCCAGTGAGCACTCAGGGCTGAGTTCCTTCAGAATGGAGAGGTTTGTTCTTCTTGCAGTCCATGGGACTCTCCAGAGTCTCCTCCAGCACCAGAATTCAAAAGCATCAATTCTTTGGCGATCAGCCTTCTTGATGGTCCAGCTCTCACTTCCATACATCACGACTGGGAAAACCAGAGCTTGAACTATACGGACCTTTGTCAGCAAGGTGATGTCTCTGCTCTGTGGGCAAAGTGATGTCCCAAGAGATATGTGGCCACAAAGAACGGACTTTCCCGAAAAGTTCGGGTACGAGAAGACGATGAGGGAGAGCTCTGCTCCAAGGTCCCTGCAGAGGTCATTTTCCAGCACAAACCGGGGACATTAATTTATTTTGTATGCCTAGGGGGGCCTTGCTGCTATGCCAGGGTACTGAGACCCACCTGGGTCCGTTTGCAGGATTGCACCAAGGTCAGCGTTTTCTGGGCAAAAGTATATTTTTTCAGATCTCTTGGATAACTGGGCAAAAACCACCCACCCCTCCTTTTCGTCCGCATCTTTGGAATTTGTATGTTTTATTATTTACGCCTATATAACAAGGAACTAGTTTTCCATCCGACCACGACTTAAAAACTGCCAAATTTTGGGTGACCTCAGCCGGGCAGATTCCTCGCTACTTCTCAAAGCTGAGACTTGTCGAAAAAGTATTTTGTCTGCGGAGACCAAACTGCCCCTTCGGAGGAAAATCAGGTTGTCGGAGCCCCAAAAATGAATTTCAGCAAATTTAGGAACCGGACTTCGAGACCTGCCCAAGTCCACTATGTCAGAGCGAGACAAGGCTTGGGTTCAAATTTCCAGCTCCCCCTTTGCTTTGGTTTTCTCGACACCCCCTGGGTTCCTATTTGCTTTTTAAGAATTCCCAATACATTGATCCCGACAGACTTTGGGGCTCTGTCTTTTGTATAACGGCATTTCATTAGCAACCGCGAGGACGGAGATTTCTGCACAAAAGCAGGTTGGGCTAGATGACCCCAGGGTCCCCTTCTAGACTTAAGCAGTCGCCTAACCTACGGACTTCTGAGGACGCTCTTGACGGACTCTGCCACGTCCGCGATAGCCTGGCCAAAGATGAGACGCGGTTTGGAGAAAGAAGTTGAATTTTTAAAATTTTTATTATTATAGTAAAACCAGAGTAGAAGGTTTGCTCCCAATAAAGCAGGGTTTTTGAGGCTTTGGTATGTTTTGTGGCATGGGTTTAACTCCCTAATCCTATTGTGCCTGCTCTAACCACTGCTCCTTACTGCCCAAACTAGCCGTTCTCCTCCCTCTCGCCCCTCCCAAGCCCAAATCTTTTAACTGCCCTGTCACCTGTCTGTCACGCTCCCTCCTCAGCCAATCAGCATGCGGCGCACCCCAAAGCTCCCGCCCACTGGACTCCACCTTACCTTAAACCCCACAAATATCTCTTTGGGTAACACTTGGCCGTATGTCTCCTAATATACGAACCCTACACAAGTCGGTTAACAACGGCAAGCACCACACACACACAAACACACAGAAAGCAGGCTTGTATTGGGGAGTTTATAAAGTTTGGCGTTTTATTGTGTTTTTATATGCGCTGCAAGCCGCCCAGGGTGGCTGGGGAATAATGATGATGATGATGATAATAATAATAATAATAATAATAATAATAGGGCTCTGGCACCTCCTCCTTCCTTGGAGCTTTTGAAAGCAGAGTTTGGATGGCCATTCATCATGGATTCTTCCGCTGGGGTTCCTGCATCGAAGGGGGTGCACTGGATGACCTTTGGGGGTCCCTTTCAACTGTTATAAGAAAGAAAAAAACCCTGCTCCTTTTCCCTTACGGGGTATCCAAGAAGCCGTCTAGAGTCCTTAAATGGCTTCCCTATCGGTAGGAGGAAACGACAGCGGCCAAGCAGACGACACAAAAGGAAAGAGGGATGAGGAGGGATGAGGGAACCGAGCAAGCTCAGGCTCCAACTCTTCAACTTGTCGTTTCTGCAATCTCCAGATGTAATATCTGGTTATGCAATGTGAGAAACGTGAGGCTGGACCAGGCAGATCTATTTTTTGTGTTGAATATATGCTATATGGCAATTTATGGTGGTATCTCAAGCCATTTGCACATCACAAAATATGTATTTTATCCAAGTCATTGTTGAACTGGAATACAATTAAGAAGAAGTATATTAACAGTGAAATAATTACTCAGCTCTGACTTAAAATGATTTTTTTTATTCCCAACAAACTTAACAATGCAAACACATTGGCATTTGGCAATGACAAAAGTTCCTTTAGAAACGCAATTTACAAGGACTCGTCTCTAGAAACTTGCTATAAATTGGTGCAAACATATGATGCAAAGTACTAATAATGATAAATAGCAGAATGTCGGCACCCTATATATAGAAAGGAGCAAAGCAGGGATATTTGAGGGAGCAGGCTAGCAGGCGGGGCCCATGACTTCCACCCTAGGAGCCTACACAACACAAAACACTCTTGCTGTATGTAGGTCTTATTTGTTTTTTATCTTATATTTTGGAAATGTAAATCCAGGCTGTTTGTTCCTTTAATTTTGCGGGGAGTGGGGCCCTAAGCTAGAGCTTGTTTAGCTTATACTTAAATCCGGCACTGATTGATGCCTGAATATCCTCTCTTCAGCGCTCACAAAGAACAACTTTGCAAAGACTGGACGCTCCATAGCTTATTGGATCTTGTTGTTGGCTTTTCGCAGTGTAGTAGCGCAGAGAGCTTGCTGGGGAGAGCTTGCATTAAAAAGAAGGGACTCAAAAATAACTTAAACAAGGTTTTAATAAGAAAAACAAAACTCCTTAAACACTGAATACAAACAAACACGACCCAACCACCAACCCATCCCCAGGGTAAAATGGCAGAACTAGGTGCTGCTCCTTATATACTGCAGCCAATTCCTGACACAGCTTAATCAATGCAACTCAGCAGCACCTGCTATGCCTCACAGCTGCAAAGCTGGATCTCCTTAGTTTGCTCTGGCCCTTGCTCTGGCCCCTTAAAGGTATACACATTGGGTGAAACAATGATGAACCTTTAGATTTAAAGAAACAGTTCAACACTTGTGGGGAGACGCCTGGGACCCCAATTCACCCCATCGACTTCGCTATCTGTCCCCAGGTGACACCCCCCATTCTCATAGCGGTCAATGTTTCCCTTTTTTTAAGGGAAATTCCCTTATTCCTAATAGGATTCCTCGCAAGAAAAGGGAAACGTTGACAGCTATGGCCCTTGTCTGCGTTGTCCTTGAACCCCAATGATGACCTAGCACAGAAGCGAGTTTTCAAATCCATTGCCCCACCCACTTCCCCCTCTGGCTCCGCCCATTGCATACATGTGGCCCCTGAAAGCTTGCGCAGGAGGAGAAAGTGGCCCTCAGCTGCCAAACAGCTCCTTTGTGTCCCTCTCTGGCAAAATCCTTTCCCACCCCTTCCAATCCTGGGTGTCTCATAGGGTGTCTTCAGACCAGCAACGGCAGGGAAGCCGCCCCAGGCGACTCGAGCCAGCGAGCCCAGCCGCGCGGAGAGCGAGAAAAAGGAAAACCGAACAACACCAGGCTTGCTTTTGCAACCTTTCGGGTCGGGGACACCACAGAGAAGGCCCTACATCCCCGAAGAGACAAACCGCATCTCGACGTTGGCGCCGGGCTCGCATCTGCCCACCCGGCGCTTGGCGGCGAAGGGGAAGACTTTGCGGAAAGCCCTCTGGAAACTGGCGCCCATGAAGGCGTAGACGATGGGGTTGAGGGAGGAGCTGGCGTAGGACATGCAGTGAGCCCAGATTTTCAGCTTGTAGGTGTAATAGTTGCGGCGGAAACCGGCGCCGAAGGCTTGGGCGAGGATCAGAAGCTGCATGGGACCCCAGCAGATGGCGAAGAGGACGACAATGGTGCCCACCATCCGCGATATCTTGCCCCGCATGGCTTCCGAGCGCTCAGCTAGCTGCCGGACCTGCGAGGAGTCAAGAAGGGGACTTGCAATCAGATCGGCTTGGTCTCTGCGGTCTCGACTCTGCTGCCCATGGAGGCACAGGTCAGTTCTGTGTCTGCCAGCTCATCTGGTACGCAGGCTGAGACCCTCCCTGCCCGCAGACTGTCTGGCCAGAGTGGCACATGCTCTGGTTATCTCCCGCTTGGACTACTGCCATGCGCTCGACGTGGGGCTACCTTTGAAGGTGACCTGGAAATTGCAATTAATCCAGAATGCGGCGGCTAGACTGGGGACTGGGAGTGGAGACCACAAATCACCGGTCCTGAAAACCTACCTCCCAGGACGTTTCCGAGCACAATTCAAAGTGTTGGTGCTGACCTTTCAAGCCCTAAATCGCCCAGTATCCCTGAAGGAGTGTCTCCACCCCGGACACCGGGGTCCATCTCCCAAGGGCCTTCTGGCGGTTCCCTCCCTGCGAGAAGTGCGGTTACAGGGAACCAGGCAGGGGGCCTTCTTGGTGGTGGCACCCGCCCTGTGGAACACCCTCCCATCAGATGTCAAGGAAATAAACAACTACTTGACTTTTAGAAGACATCTGAAGGCAGCTCTGTTTAGGGAAATTTTTAATGTCTGATGTTTTATTGTGTTTTTAATATTCATCTGGTACGCAGGCTGAGACCCTCCCTGCCCACAGACTGTCAGGCCAGAGTGGCGCATGCTCTGGTTATCTCCTGCTTGGACTACTGCCATGCGCTCTAAGTGGGGCTGCCTTTGAAGGTGACCTGGAAACCACAACTAATCCGGAATGCAGCAGCCAAACTGGGGACTGGGAGTGGAGACCACATAACACCGGTCTTGAAAGACCAACTTTGGCTCCCAGACATTTCCAAGCACAATTCAAAGTGTTGGTGTTCATCTTTAAAGCCCTAAATGGCCCAGTAGACCTGAAGGAGCATTTCCACCCCGGACACCGGGGTCCTCCTCCCAAGGGTCTTCTGGCGGTTCCCACCCTGCGAGAAGTGAGGTTACAGGGAACCAGGCAGAGGGCCTTCTCGGTGGTGGCACCCGCCCTGTGGAACACCCTCCCATCAGATGTAAAGGAAATAAACAACTCTCTAACTTTTAGAAGACATCTGAAGGCAACCCTGTTTAGGGAAATTGTTAATGTTTGATGTTTAATTGTGTTTTTAATATCCATCTGGTACGCAGGATGAGACCCTATCTGCCCGCAGACTGTCTGGCCAGAGTGGCACATGCTCTGGTTATCTCCCGCTTGGACTACTGCCATGCGCTCTCCGTGGGGCTGACTTTGAAGGTGACCCGGAAACTGCAACTAATCCAGAATGCGGCAGCCAAACTGGGGACTGGGAGCGGCTGCCGAGACCACATAATACCGGTCTTGAAAGACCTACATTGGCTCCCAGGACATTTCCGAGCACAATTCAAAGTGTTGGTGCTCACCTTGAAAGCCCTCTATTTCCTAAATAACTCGTCGGAAAGATCTGCCTGGTCCAGCCTCACGTTTCTCACATTGCATAACCAGATATTACATCTGGAGATTGCGGAAACTACAAATTGAGGAGCTGGAGTCTGAGCTCGCTTCCTTTCCTCTTCCCTCCTCATTCCTCTTTCCTTTTGTGCTGTCTGCTTGACCTCTGTTATTTTCACCTACCGATAGGGAACCAACTTAAGGACTCTATAGGGGCTTTTGGATACCCCATAAGGGAAAAGGAGTGGAGTTTTCCCTTATAACATTTTGATAATAAACCTGATTTGCAAGCGGTGGTAGTGGAATAATTTCGACGGCGACTGTAAGATTGTCGTGCGATTGATACCTGGTTCTCGGAGGTCTCCACCGTGGGACGTCCCATATGGTACAACATAGCGGTGTAGCATAGGAGGATGATCAGCAAGGGGAGAAGGTAAACCACGAGGAAATTGTAGAGGATGAAGGCCCTCTCGTGAGTGGCGGAGGGGAAAGCCTCGCTGCAGTAGGTCCGGGGCCCGAACCAGTAGCCTTCGGTCAGCTGGTTGTAGACCAAAACCGGAGTGGAGACGGCGAAAGAACCTGCAGGCGGAAAGGCCAGGGTCCCAAATTCACCCAACGGTTCTGAAGTC
This sequence comes from Podarcis tiliguerta, assembly GCF_965153285.1. Classification (NCBI taxonomy): domain Eukaryota; kingdom Metazoa; phylum Chordata; class Lepidosauria; order Squamata; family Lacertidae; genus Podarcis; species Podarcis tiliguerta. The sequence continues at coordinate 1,493,822 of NC_139551.1, read as the reverse complement.
TCGGACAGAACCGGCTCGAACCCTTGGCCAAGTGGGGCAACGTCCTCCGGCAGAGGATGTTCTGCTGGGGTTTGCGGCAAAGAAAATGGACTTCCTGGTCCGATAAGGTGCAATGGGCTTTCTATACAGAAGATAGATGGTATACAGTGGCGCCTTGGTTCTCAAACGCCTTGGTACTCAAACAACTTGGAACCCAATCACTGCAAACCCAGAAGTGAGTGTTCCGGTTTGCGAACTTTTCCCGGAAGCCGAACGTGCTCCGTTTTGAGTGTTGCACCTCTGATTTGAGTGTTATGCCTAGGTCCGTCTGGTTTTGCTATATACAGTGGTACCTCGGGTTACATACGCTTCAGGTTACAGACTCCGCTAACCCAGAAATAGTGCTTCGGGTTAAGATCTTTGCTTCAGGATGAGAACAGAAATCGTGGCAGCAGCAGGAGGAGGCCCCATTAGCTAAAGTGGTGCTTCAGGTTAAGAACAGTTTCAGGTTAAGAACGGACCTCCGGAAAGAATTAAGTTCTTAACCCGAGGTACCACTGTATTTGTTTTTGTGACTGTGTGCCACCCAGTTCAGCTATTGATGGATGTATTGTGAGTGTGACTGCGGTACATTGTTCATCGCTTTCGTTTTATGGATCAATGGTCTTGTTAGACAGCAAAATTTGTGTTAAATTGCTGTTTTAGGGGTTGTTTTTAAAAGTCTGCAACGGATTACAGTGGTACGTCGGGTTACAGATGCTTACAGACGCTTCAGGTTACAGACTCTGCTAACCCAGAAATAGTACCTCGGGTTAAGAACTTTGCTTCAGGATGAGAACAGAAATCGCACAGCGGCGGCAGCTGGAGACCCCATTAGCTAAAGTGGTACCTCAGGTTAAGAACAGTTTCAGGTTAAAAACGGACCTCCGGAACGAACCCAAGGTACCACTGTAATCCATTTTGGTACCTTGGTTGTCAAATTTAGTCCGTCCCAGCACCAAAGCGTTCCAAAACCAAGGCGCGCTCTCCCATAGAAAGTCATGCAAAACGGATTAATCCGTTCCAGACTTTTGCCCCGCAGGAGATGAGTGGCAAGGGCGCTGGCCGAGGTTTGGGCCGAAGCGAACGGGCAGGGACTCCCCTTTTGTGGAAGTCTGTCCCAGAACCAAAGCGTTCCAAAACCAAGGCACGCTCTCCCATAGAAAGTCATGCAAAACGGATTAATCCGTTCCAGACTTTTGCACCGCAGAGATGGGTGGTGAGGGCGCTGGCCGAGGTTCAGGCCGAAGCGAACGGGCAGGGACCCCCCTTTTGTGGAAACCAAGGGGTCCTCCATGCTATGCCCCCCCCCACTCACCGACCCAGATGCTGGCGCTGACAGTGGCCGCCACGAAGGGGGTGCGTTGCCGCAGAGCTCGAAGGGGGAAGACAGTTACGTACCAACGGTCAACGCTCATAGCGGTCAATGTGATGCATGTTGCTTGCACAGAGACCTGTGAAGCCAAAAAGACAGGGTGGGATGCTCATTACAGCGGAACCTTGGTTCCCAAACGCCTTGATTCACCAAAATCAGAATTGGCTTTGACAGCCCAAGTCTCCATCGAGGGACCCCTAAGTCCGTTATCGGTCAGAGAAAGATGGGATAATAATAATAATAATAATAATAATAATAATAATAATAATAATTTTATTTTATTTATACCCCACCCTCCACAGCCAAGACCGGGCTCAGGGCAGCTGTTAGACTAGCAGATGAAATTATTGGACTATATTTTTTTTGGGGGGGGGGAATGAATGAATTCGTATGCCCCACAATTAACCCAGAGATGCATTTTAAATACAGTGGTACCTCGCAAGACAAATGCCTCGCAAGACGAAAAACTCACAAGACGAAAGAGTTTTTCATTTTCTGAGTTGCTTCGCAAGACGAATTTCCCTATGGGCTTGCTTCGCAAGACGAAAACGTCTTGCGCCTTTTTCTTGAAACCGCCAATGCATCCCTATGGGAAACCGTCAATGCATTTCCTATGGGAAACCGTGCTTCGCAAGACAAAAAATTCACAAGACGAAAAAACTCGCAGAACGAATTAATTTCGTCTTGCGAGGCACCACTGTAAAAGGGCACATTCTATTCATGTAAAAACATGCTGGTTCCCAGACCCTCCGCGGGCCGGACTGAGAAGGCGATTGGGCCAGATCCGGCCCCCGGGCCTTAGTTTGCCTACCCATGGTTTAAAGGTTTTTGGGGGGCAGATCGCCGCTGCAAGCAGCCGCAAACTCACCTGCTGGATGTAATTCACAAATTTGCACATAAACTCCCCAAATATCCAGCCCGGAAGAGGATAAAGGACAGCCGTGAATGGGACGCAGCAGATCAGGAAAATGATATCCGTAACGGCCAAGTTCGCTGTTTGGACAAAGGGCACAATTTGGGAAAAGATTAGAAGAAGAAGAAGAAAAGATAAATTGAAGGGAGCAACTTCCCTGTAAGGAAAGCGTGGAGGTTTTTATCATTTAGAGGAAAAGCATGAAATTACGTCGAAAGTAACTAGAGGAAAGTTTTCTTCCCTTTCAGAAATGGCTAGCTTAACTGGTAGAATAAGGGACGGATCTACACAAAGGGGGCGGGGGGAGAAACGCTATAAATAAGTCAGAAATCAAATCGTCATAACGAAAGAAAAATACCGCTATGGAAAAACGGCATAGAATTTTTTTTACTCTCCTGCGCCCCCTGGTGTTGCATGTTTATAATGCTGATTTTTAAAAAAATCTAATGTAGCTGAGTCCTGGAAGAAAGTCTTTAAAGAAGAATGGGGGGCGACATTGAAACATTTGAAAAAAAATATTGTCAGCAGCTTGAAACGTTAGCAGGGCAAGAATAAATTTAGCGGCAAAATCATCAACGGAGAGAAAATGGGAGGAGGAAGAATAAGGAATAATTAGAATACGCGGCAATAAAGGGAAAATTGAAATGAACCATGGAAGAGGGAAGGGAAGTTGATGCTTGGCTTGTTTTTGTTTGAGAATGATAAATAAAATTTTTATATAAGTTTTTCTCCCTTTCTAATAACACCAGGAATCGTGGGCATCTCGCGAAGCTGAAAGATTCTGGACAGGTTAAAAAAAAAGTGCTTCCTATAAGTGTGGGGTGTGAAACACAAGAGCAGTCAAGTACAACATTCCTAGAGTGAACATGTTTTGACATGGGGAGGGATGTTTGTCCAGCCAGCAGGTAAACTTCCTGTTTCCTTTTAGGCTGGGACAGACTTCCTCTACATGTGACCAGAGGTGGGTGTGGCCTCACCTGTGCAGGTAATGATAAAAGCACAGGGCAGGGCAGCCATCTGTCTCTCTTTCACCACATGCATCGAAGACACAACATCTACTGAGCGAAAGATGCCCTCTTGACTCCCAGCCGAGAGAGGACAAAGGGACTGTCTTCTTAAAAGATAGATTCCAAATGTATGTTACTTCATTAAGCTTAAGTCTGCCTTCTGGGATCTGATTGTGAACAGAATGTGAGTAAACTCTTTTTATACTTTTGTAAAAGACTGTGTCGTCTCTTCTGTTTTATGAGGGAATAAGGGGAAATTACCAGAAGAGTTATTATAGAGGCTTTAGCAAGCCTGAGCAAACGCTGCCGTTGCAAACTTAAAATAAAGGGGAATGTTTACTCTGCTGAAATTGGGGGACTTGTTAACACAAGTTGGATAAGGATATAATCAGACAATATATCCTCTCCTGCATCCCTGAACATTCCCACAATAAGAACATCCCAAAAGAGCGTAAGAACTGCTTGGCCCAACTTGGCCAGCACCTTTTCTCCCAGCGGCCGACCAGATGCTTTTTGGAAACCTGCAACCAGGATTTGAACCCGTGGCACTACTGCTCCTGACCATGGATGCAGAGCAGAGCGGTCCTGGCTAGCAGGAAACAGAACAGGCACCAGCTAGTAGCCCTAGCAGCTTTGACCCTCCTTCCCACCCATCCAGATGCCCCCATTATTCTTACCAAACTCACCAATGTAGAAATTGGTCGCCGTCCTCATCTGCTTGTGCTTGGCGAGGACGTAGATCACGAGGGAGTTGCCCGCCAGACCCACCACCATCAGCACGGCGAAGACGAGGGGCACCAGCCACGCGTCCACCAGGCGCGGAGGGCTCCGGGGCTCCGAGACATTGGCGCACCACAGCCCTGCGGTGCATGCCGAGCTGTTCGGGAACAGAAAGGAATCGTTGAGGTCGGAGACAGAGGAGTCCACTAGCATGGCTCCGCTTTGCGTCGAGAGCAGCCTCTGCCAGCCAGGAGCACCGAATTGGGGCTTGGGACGTCCTTTGGCAAGAGTATTCAGCACCTCGGACAGCTCAGCAAGCAAGAGAGATGTTGCGCCACTCCTCAAATGGGGATCCAGGAAACTCTGGCGGACTCAGGGCTGAGGGACACTGAATTGGGGCTTAGGGCGTCCTTTGGGAAGAGTATTCAGCACCTCGGACAGCTCAGCAAGCGAGAGAGATGTTGCGCCGCTCCTCAAATGGGGATCCAGGAAACTCTGGCGGACTCAGGGGCTGAGGGACACGTTGGGGATCTCGTCCTGCCTTGGCGTCATCTTAAGAGGAGCCAATTCTGTGACAGTTATGACTCTCTCCTCCCCTGAAGTCTCAGAAAGAGACCTGCATCTCTCCTACTCCAGAGTCCTTCTTGCACATCTTTTGCAGTCTCCTCTGCTTCTCAGGTTCCTTGCAGAATGCAGGCTGCTCTCCTGAAACTCAATGAGGACCGGCAACGCACAAGGGACCAGTTCTCGGGCACAAAGGTGTCATCCGTCAGCAACACATGCCATCAAACGGGCACGCTCCTTTCAGAGCAGAGGGTTCTTATTCCGACCCAGAGGAATGGTGCTCCCATCTGAATGGGTTGCCAGTCCAACCATCCAGCCACCTGGGACCACCACCCAGCTCCGAAAGGACCCGGGCGTCCTGCAAGTTGGAGAAAGCCGGGAGGAAAGAAGGGCTGGTGGGTTTTAAGTGGCGGAGCGATCGCTCCCCTCCTGCTCTTTGCAAAAGCAGAATTTCTCCTCTCGGGTCTCCAAGCAGGCGATTGGCTGATTGTTCTATTTTTTCCTCTCTTTCTCCACCTGGGGAGGGGGAGATCTTGCTACCAGGCAACCCCATTTAGAGAGGACTCGACTGATGGGCTAATTCAGCAGGCATGGAAGGCATGAGATTATTAGGCCACGTGCAGAGAGAGAGAGAGAGAGATGGAAGGCACAGACATTTCATTTTGCTCTTTGTTCTGGCTTTGCAGACAAAGCGCACCAGATTCAGGAAAATCCACGTGCCGATTTTTTTTTCCAGAGTAAACTCTATTTATTTAAAGATAATTTTTATTAATTTTAACATATAAATTATAGTACAAACCACAAAATTTCGCCACCTATACAATCTTTTTTTTTTGACTTCCATCAGCACCTCTGATGATCCACCGTTTTAATCACTTCTTATACATTTCTTAACTTCATATTGCCTTTAATTATCATAACTACCATCATCCTCCCCTATATCCATTTTTGTAATAGTTCCAATAATACTCCTCACAAAACTTCTTGCAAACCTACAAACGTGGTCTGATCATCACAATTACTTTTCAAATAGTCTGTAAATTTACGCCAGTCTTCTGTGAATTTCTGGTCCCGCGGATTTTGAATCCTTCCTGTTAGTTTATCTAATTCTGCATAGTCCATTAATTTCATCCTCCATTCTTCTTTCGTCTGTAATGACCCAGAGGCTGTACGCCAGCTCCCTCGGCCAATAAAGCGAGATGAGCGCCGCAACCCCAGAGTCAGCCTTTACCTATTAATATACTTCTTAATTGTATTTCGGTTGAACAATGACTTAGATACACTACATATTTTGTTATGGGCAAAGGCTTGAGATACCTATTAGGTCCATCAATTACTATATAGTCAGATTGTTTATTTCCTTGACACCTGGTGGGAGGGCGCCACCACCAAGAAGGCCCTCTGCCTGGTTCCCTGTACCCTCGCTTCTCGCAGGGAGGGAAATGCCAGAAGGCCCTCAGGAGATGGACCCCGGTGTCCGGGGTGGAGACGCTCCTTCAGGGATACTGGGCTGTTTAGGGCTTTCAAGGTCAGCACCAACACTTTGAATTGTGCTCAGAAACAGAGTGGGAGCCAATGTAGGTCTTTCAGGACCTGGGTTATGTGGTCTTGGCAGCCGCTCCCAGTCACCAGTCTAGCTGCCACATTCTGGAATAGTTGCAGTTTCCGGGTCACCTTCAAAGGCAGCCCTACAGAGAGCGCATATTATAAAAGGTACATTCTCTTCCTCTAACTTTTCCATCTCTTTTGTTTTTCCATTTGCTGGATTCCCCAATGCAAAGCTGTGTGCGAGAAAGACTTTAGATTACAGGGGTCAGCAAACTTTTCCAGCAGGGGGCCAGTCCACTGTCCCTCAGACCTTGTGGGGGCTGGACTATGTTTTGGGAGGAAAAATGAATGAATTCCTATGCCCCACAAATAACCTAGAGCTGCATTTTAAATAAAAGCACACGTTCTACTCGTATAAAAACACCAGGCGGATCCCACAAATAACCCAGAGATGCATTTTAAATAAAAGGACACATTCTACTCATGTAAAAACACACAGATTCCCAGACCGTCCACGGGCCGGATTGAGAAGGCGACTGGACCAGATCCGGCCCCCGGGCCTTAGTTTGCCTACCCATGCTTTAGAAATTGCCCAGGCGCTTAGCCAAAGACCGCCAGAAAAGCACTGGTAAGAGGCAATCTGCAACAGAAATTTGCGAGTGAAGATTGTCTTTTGTCTCGTAATGTGGGGAATTCAGCTAAGCACCCCTTCCAACCTCTGCTTTAAAAGCTAAGAGAGGCCACAGGCCTAACGTTCCCGAGTTTTCACGAGGACGTCTTCGTGCAAACGTGGAGATTTAAAGTTTGGGGGGTGAGGAATGGAAAACAGAGATACAAACCGAAATTGGCACCTTTGGAGCACAGATGCTAAGCTTTTTTCTGGCAGCGGCGAAATAAATTATCCGGTGTTTTTGTTTTCTGGGAACAAAGACCTTCACCTGATGATGCTCCAATTTCAACCACTTTGGGAGCGAGGGAGAGAGTCAATTTTGGCTGCGTTTTGCCACTTAGCACTCTGCATAAGTGCTGGTCTCACATGCCCTCTATTCCCTTCGGGTCAATGTGCACCCGAGACAAATGTTGAAGCGTTTTTCAAGCACCTGGAAGCAGCAAACACGCCTCCTTCTTCACGGTGTTTAGGCAGAAAGCTGCGTTGGCTGAGAATGATTCATTGCTTTGTTATGCTTCTCCTTCGGCGACCCCTCGTAGCCAAATAAAATTGACTTCCATAAACACGGTTTTAACAGTGAGTCCGTAAGGGACTGTGGAGGCCAGTTCTGGACCCACACGTTCTGGACCCACCCCAACCCATTGGTTTCTGGGCGGGAGTTGATCCCGGTGTGGATTTGCCCAGCGTGTCTTCCTCTTAGCACGTTTCTCCCTTGCGTCCTGAATTCGAGTGTCTCCAAAGTCCACGACACCTTTGGTAAAGGCTGTTCTCCAACTGGAGCGCTCGCAGGCCAGCGTTTCCCAGTTGTCGGTGTTTATACTATATTTTTAAAGATTTTCCTTGAGAGAGTCTTTGAACCTCTTTTGTTGACCACCAACATTACGCTTTCCATTTTGAAGTTCGGAATAGAGGAGTTGCTTTGGAAGACGATCATCAGGTATCCGCACAACATGACCAGTCCAACAAAGTTGATGTTGAAGAATCATCGCTTTGACACTGGTGATCTTTGCTTCTTCCAGTACACTGGCATTAGTTCGCCTGTCTTCCTAGGTGGTGTGTAAATTTTTTCAGAGACACCATTGATGGAATCTTTCGAGGAGTTGGAGATGGCGTTTATAAGTGGTCCATGTTTCACAAGCGTACAGTAAGGTTGGTAGTGCAATAGCTTTGTAAACAAGCATTTTGGTTTCCCTGCGAATGTCCCGGTTCTCAAACACTCTGCACTTCGATCGGGAGAAAGCCGAACTCACAGAGCTCAGGTGAAGCTGGATTTTGGTATCAATTTTGGCCCTTGTGGAAATCGTGAATATTTCCCGCTGTAAAAACAGACAAGGCCAAGAGATGAGATAAAGTAAAGCTAAAGGGACCCCTGACCATTAGGTCCAGTCGTGGCCGACTCTGGGGTTGCGGCGCTCATCTCGCTTTACTGGCCGAGGGAGCCGGCGTACAGCTTCCGGGTCATGTGGCCAGTAGGACTAAGCCGCTTCTGGCGAACCAGAGCAGCGCACGGAAACGCCGTTTATCTTCCCGCTGGAGTGGTACCTATTTATCTACTAGGTTGGCAGGAGCAGGGACCGAGCAATGGGAGCTCACCCAGTCATTGCGGGGATTCGAACCGCTGACCTTCTGATCGGCAAGTCCTAGGCTCTGTGGTTTAACCCACAGTGAAATACAATTAAGAAGAAGTATATTCATAGTGAAATAATTATTAACCTCCAACTTAAAATGAGCAGGGGCCCAATTCTCCAATCTGTTAGTCATCTTAAATCTCATTTCTGTCTTCTGCGGCATTTGTTCCCCATCCCAGTTTGGCGTCATCTGCAAACTGGGAGGCATCGTTGATGGCTGAGTGGGGTCGGGGTCCTTCGCAGCGCAAGGGCCGCATGCCTTTGTGCCCAACTTCCAGAGGGCCGGTAAACCAAGTTTGATTTCACCTCTTCCTCCTGAGATAGCTACACTCACCCTTTCTGCCTCCCAACTTTCACCATTCTCAGGCTCCTGCAAATCAGCAGCGACCTAAATGCAGAAATCCACCACCTCACCTGTTGGATTTCTGTCTGCGGCTTGGAAATGCGAGCCTTTCCCCCCTCAACCTCCCCAACGAATCCCCTTTCTGCATTTAAGAAAAGCAATACTGCAACGCAGCTCTTAAAAGCACGATTTTTAATTATTATTATTTACACAAAAAACATCTTACGCGGAACGACGTTTTGTTCTTCCGGAAAATGCAAAGTTGGTTTGTACATTCGGCAGAAGGTCTCAGCGCCGTTGTAGTGCAAGAAAAGTGTGTATTGGGGGGGGTGTTTCGTGTTCAAATGCCCCCCCCCCCCCAATTCTTCCTGCACGTGGTAAATTAGAAAGGTTGGGCAGTAGTTTCCTTGGCAGATTAGATTTCTGCAGGAAGGGAGTTTTTCCCCATATAGGGGGAGCTTGCAAACTTGCAAACACCCCCCCCCCAAAGTATATTTCAGGGGAAAATGTGTTTCCTCTGACTAAGGGCCAAGTTAATTTGGCTGCCCTTCCACAAAATCCCACTGTTTTGACACCATCGTGGCAACACGAGAGGAAGAAGAGATCGATCAAAAATACCCAGAAATTGTGGCATCGTCTCGGAAAAAGTCTGAAAAATCACAATAAGTGCAACAACTCTCAATAAGAACATTTGCAAAGGGACATTGCAGATAATCATAAAACCGCACACACACTCACACAAAAACTCAACTTTGGTATAGTTTTCTGAGCATGCAACAATCAAAATAAAAATCCACATCTGATCAGTAGCCGGGGCGAAAAAGGACAATAATTTAACTGATTTATAAGACCCTCTATTTCCCGATGATTCCTAGTTGGAAGGGTCCCTCAGAGGTCATCCAGACCAACCCCGTGCAATGCAGAAATCTCAGCCCATATCTTTATTGATAGCCAGTGGTTGAAGCCTAGGCTCCCGAAGGTCAGAAATCGATCCCCTGTACAGATAGGAATTCAAACTAGCATGTGAAGGGCAGACCAGTATATCAGACAGAGGCACAGCGCGAAGCCTCCTCCAGGTTCGCCCTCTTTAAAGGATCCAATCGCATCCGATGCGAAGAGCCTTTGACAAAGATGCTTCAGGGCTGATATCCTGGGAGGTTCCCTGTCGCCTCCCTGCCTGAATTATTTTTATTTTATTAATTTATTCAATTAATGATGACCCTCGGGGCTGATATCCTGGGAGGGGGTTCCCTGTCGCCCCCCTGCCTGAATTATTCTTAATTTTATTCATTTATTCAATTAATGATGACCCTCCAGGTCCCTTCCAACTCTACAGTTCTACGATTCTAACAACAGAAAGACCACAGGTTTCCCTTCCCTGCCCTACGGAGGGAAAGGAATCCGTTCCCCAGGAACGGGCTCGGCTAAATTCCTTTTTGAGGTCTAGTAACTTGCGTAGACTTCTTTGGAACCGGCGGCGATGCACGTTTCAATTGAATTTAATATTTTTAAAAACTCGCTTTATGGCACGACAGAGCAAATTGGGGGAAACCAAACGAATGAAAGAACCAGCGGCAAAGATAATTAATTATTATTATGGTGCCAGGGTCATTTCATCAGTAGATAGCAATTTGGGGGGGAACTGAAAACAAAATCCGAATCCATTGGCCATAAAACATACGGATACACACCTATTATCTTTAAAAATACACTATATTACATTTTACAAAACGCGGGCTGTCTTCTGACAACTTGGGAGGCGCTTGGCAAAAAAACGGGGAAACCTGCAACTGTCATTCATACGTTTAGAAAATGAGGCAGTTCGGCTGAGAACGGATGGCTGCTGTGGTTTTTTTTTGGGGGGGTGTAGTTTCGCTACAGACGGGATGCCACCCGACCCCCAAAATTCAGAGAAATTCGGATTACGAATCGAAGCACCGTTAAGGCCAGTTAGAAAAGTTTTTCCTTCTTTTGCAGGAGGCACCCAATTTCCAAGAGGCGTTGAGTCCCCCGCCATCCCATAATAAAAGAGCGTTGAGACAGACACTAAAGAAGCCCGTTGAAACCAAGAGAGAGAACCTCCAGTCCCAGAAGCCGGATCGGATTGGCAGCCGTTTCCTGGCACGACCCCCCCGCGAGGCGGACCCGATCCTCTGCCAAAAGGGTCTTGCGCACCCCCCAAAAAAAATTATTCAGAATTCAAGGCGCTTGTGGGAAAACCCAAATTTTGCCGCTTTAAAATCGAGCCGAGCCGAAGCTGTAGCCAGCCATTATAACGCCAGCTCTCTAACATTTGCTTTTCAAAAACCAGGGATATATATAAACAGAAAAACATCTCCAGGAGGTCAGAACGGTGACTGCAAAAACGACCGATAGGAGAGGCGTTGATAGTTCTTTCCAGAAAGCTTGCAGGGGAGAGGAAAGCTTTTCCTGAAAAAGCAAAAAGCGAAGGATTTCCCTTTTTTCGTATTGCAAAAACGCAAAATGAAAAAACAACTGTGTCAAATTGGGTTGGAGAAGTCGCCCCTTTTCAAATTCTCCAAATCTGAGATGCGATGCTTTTATTTCCAGGGGGGGAAACGAGCTGTGGCCCATTCGCACTGAGCCATCTATAAATCCCAGTTTTTTCAAAAAAGGAGGGACCTATTAAAAATATACGCATTTTTATAAATTGCCTGCAGACTAAATTACGGGCGGCATTTTAAAATCAAAGGATTGTTTTAAAAATCAAGCGACCTGGGCCACTTGAGTCTAACGACGCAACACAACCCTACTTTTGGGGTGCGCGGCCTTAAAAAAGGGACGAGTTTTCACCCAGGCCCCCCTCAAACTTTGTGGTCTCCCACCAGCCCCAAGCAGCTTCATTCACTACGAACCCCAAAATCCAGGACCCCCCCCAAAACTGGTGCCAAAGTTTCACGGTCCTTTTTTCGCGGTGAAGAAACACCCTGCGTTTTGCGGCACCCCAAAAAAACAGAGCAATAGATAGACCCTCAAACCCGGGGGGTCACCCCCCTTAAAACCCCAATGAGTTTAAGGGTCTATGGCGCTGCAAAACGCGGGGTGTTTTCGCTGCGAAACGTTTGCCCGGCTATGATTGGGAGCGAATCGGATGACATTGGGTTTGGGGGTGACCCCGTGACACCCCCCTCCCCGGTTTGTGGGTCTATGGCTGTCTGTGGGGTGCGGCAAAAAGGGGGGGGGTTCTCTGCAAAAAAACCCCCACAAAAACCGACTGCAAAACTTTTACACCAGTTTTGAGGGGATTCTAACTTTGGGGGTTCGCAGTGAATGAAGCTCAGCATTGTTTGGGGGTGATGGAGGTGGGGGGGACCCCACATCCAGGACTTCCCAGGCAGAATCGGGGCCTCCGAAATGGGCCAGGGAGCTCCTACTCTGAGGGAGGGACTGGTAACAAAAGCATCAGTGGCTGGCCTGCATCTTTTGGGTACCCGAGATGGGAGGCGGTTGCTAGGCAACCACAGACAACACCTTCCTTCCAGCATCTCTGGTGAGAGGCGCCCTCCCCGCCAAAACTCATTTGCCTTTAAATACTTTTTTAAAAAGCCAACGGAAGCAGAAATTTCGAAGCGGGGGGGGGAGGCAGGGGGGACACCCCCGGAAGACGACCCGGAACCGCCATCAGCTCATTTGCTCCAGGTAAGTCGAAAGCAGCGGATCCGGAGGTAGGAAGATGGTGTGCTTGTTGCTAACTTTCATCTGGCGTTTGCCTTCGTAGTCAGAACCTAAGACGGACAATATAATAATAATAATAATAATAATAATAATAATAATAATAATAATAATAATATTAACAACAACAAGCTTAGTTGGTCTCTAAGGTGCTACTGGAAGGAATTTTTTGTTTGCTTGTTTGGTAGTAATAATGATAATGATAATGATAATTTTGGCTTATTTAAACACCTTGAAAAACAGGTGTTCTTTTCCAAAAGGAAACAAGCAAATACAGTGGTACCTTGGTTCTCAAACGCCTTGGTTCCCAAACGCCGCAAACCCAGAAGTGAGTGTCCTGGTTTTCGAACGTTTTTCGGAAGCCGGACGTCCGACGCGGCTGTCGGCTATTGTTTCTGGGGCGCCTGCGCCCATCAGAAGCCGCGCCTCGGTTTCCGAACATTTCGGAAGTCAAACAGACATCTGGAATGGATTAAGTTTGGCGCTTTTGCTATTTATTTTGCGTTTTTGTTTTTGAGGCTTTTTCGGGTTCATTTGCTTTTGTGACTGTGCGGAACCCAGTTCAGCTACTGATTGATTGATTGATTGACTGCAGAAATGGATAAAAGCCCCCCATCCAAACAATGACTATCATCAGTGCAGTAAGAAAAAAATATATTTTAATTTTTATCATCTACAATACTGCCTTATTTATTTCATAGTACAGCACATTGATTATTGCTTTCGTTTTATGGATCAATGGTCTCGTTAGATAGCAAAATCCATGTTAAATCGCTGTTCTAGGGGCTGTTTTTACAAGTCTGGAACAGATTCATCCGTTTTGCATTCCTTTCTATGGGAAAGCGCTGCCTTGGTTTTGGAACGCTTTGGTTTCGGAACGGACTTCCAGAACGGATTAAGTTTGAGAACCAAGGGACCACTGTAGAATGAAAACCTTAGGAGATTTTTTTGGGGGGGGAGGGGGTTGGGCGCGGAAGAAGAGCTTTCCAATTGCAATTTTTTAAATAAAAAAAGTTATTTTCCACTTATCACTCAGCCACGGAGGCCGGAATGGAAGGCGGATCAGAAGGGACTCGCCCCTCCTGCAAGGGAGAGATAGCCCCGTTCGACACAGGCAAGCAAGTTTCCTTCCAAAATAAATACGAAATATTATCAGAAAGGAGCCCTTACTGGCAGAAGCGAGGTCCATGTATTGGCAGACGGCGTGAAGGAGAAGCCTTTCGAAGCTGTAAGAAAAGAGATCGAAAGACACGTTTTTATAACTTTCTGCAAGTTCTTTCCTTAGGTTCAATTCACAATTCTGGTTCCCAATTCTTTCCTTATATTCCCAATACTTTCCTTATGTTCCAATTCACAATTCTGGTTCCCAATTCTTTCCTTAGGTTCAATTCACAGTTCTGGTTCCCAATTATTTCCTGAAGTTCCCAATTCTTCCCTTACGTTCAATTCCCGTTACGTCGATTGATTGATTCCGGCCGTACGTTTACAAAACGATATTATATATACCTTCGCGGAACGGAAGAATTTGCAGCATCACCCCCCCCCCCGTCTGTTTTAAACCATTACTTATTTCTATATTGATTTCTCTTCCTTATCATCTTGCGTTGGGCAACTTCCCCTCCCCTCCAGAAAATTAACTTTCTACTCTCCATCCTATGTAATAATAATAATAATAAATTTTTATTTATATCCCGCCCTTCCCGGTTCAGAAAACCGGGCTACCGACAAATTTAAAATACTTAATTGCTGCAACAAAAAACAGCACGAAATGCAGTATAAAACGTGAATAACGATAAATTCAGAATTCAAAAATCAATTTAGGGGGAAAACCAATTCGATAAACATTAGGGCTAGCTGGCTAAATTAGTCCTATTTGGGCCAGCGAGGAGACCAGGGAGAATTAGCTGTGGGATCCCAGAGCGGGGAATCTTCATAAAAAGGGAAGGAAGGGGAATAAGAGATCAGGCTAAGTTCCAATTGAAAGCCAGGAAATTAATAATAATAATAAATTTTATGTATATCCCGCCTCCCCAGTCGAAGCTGGGCTCAGGGCGGCTAACAACAATAAAAGAATACAACAGGAAATTATTAATAGGAAATAATTAATAGGAAATTAACTTCCTATTTTCCATCCTTTATAGATCCTTTGCTCTGGATACGTCCGGTTCCCAACAGCTGTTGGCTTTATCAGTACGAAAAAAAAACCATGTTGTGCATTGCCTTCTGTACTACAATTCCCATCCGGCCGCAGCGCCCGGCGCGAGAACCGTTTTGTCACCTGTTGTCCATCATTGCCGTGTAGACGGAACGAGGGCTGGTCGAGAAAAAGGCCAATAGCTCATCTTCGAAGCATTCCAGGGTCCCCTGAGGGGGGAAATAGAAGCGGCGGCAAATAACAACAAAGCCGTTTTATTATTTGTACCCCATGCCCAGGCAAAGCTGCAACAGCAAAGCTTCCCAAGTGCTAGTTTCTTCTTCGGTCCTGCGTTCGAAACCTACCATCGGGATGCGGCTCCGCTTCAGCGTGGTCCTCAGGCGCCGGCTGATGCGCTGGAAACACTCCTGAGGGGTGTAAGGGGCGTGTTCTGCAACGGAAAGAGGAGGAAAACAGGTCTGCGGTTTCTGCATCGCACGGGGTTGAGATGGATGACCCTGCGGTGTCCCTTCCAGGTCTGCACTTTTGTGGTTCTAAGGGGAAGAACAGGGACCAGGGGCTTCTACCTTGTTTAGATTATACAGAAATCCGGCACTGCCAGGAAGGGTAGGGAGTCTTCCCCCGGCTGTCGCTCCTGAACAGGGAGCGTTCGAGGGTAGACCGCTCTTGCATATGGAGGTTTGGCTGAAAGCAGAAATCTCTCTTCCTCCCTCCAAGAGGAAAGATGGTCTGGAAATTTGAGTGGGGAAGACAGATCCCCACTTGACTGGAAGGAAGGAAGGAAGAGAGAGAGAGAGAGAGAGAGAGAGAGAGAGAGAGAGAGAGAGAAGGAAGGAAGGAAGGAAGGAAGGAAGGAAGGAAGGAAGGAAGGAAGGAAGGAAAAAGAAACTGAGAAGGAAGGAAGGAAGGAAGGAAGGAAGGAAGGAAGGAAGGAAGGGGAAGGGAGAGAGAGAGAGAGAGAGAGAGAAAGAGAGAGAGAAGGAAGGAAGGAAGGAAGGAAGGAAGGAAGGAAGGGAAAGAGAGAGAGAGAGAGAGAGAGAGAGAAGGAAGGAAGGAAGGAAGGAAGGAAGGGAGAGAGAAAGAGAGGTGGGGAAGGAAGGAAGGGAGAAGGAAGGAAGGGGGAGAGAGAGAGAGAAGGAAGGAAGGAAGGAAGGAAGGAAGGAAGAGAGAGAGAAGGGAGGGATTTTTTGCCCCGGAAATGCAAACCAACCCTGCAAGGCAGCCCAGGCCAAACCCTCCATACCGTTCCACTTGGCATCTGCTTTTCCGGCCAGTTTGCCCTTCTGCTGCTTCTTCTTCGCCTCCTCTTCCAGGTACAGGAGCACCCTCTCTTGCTCCTCGCCGGAGCGGTTCATGAAGTCGTTCCAAATCTTAGCCAAGACACAGACACACACAAAAACGAGAGAATCCCATTAACGCACAACCCTCTCTGCCCATCCTGAGTCAAAAACCCAGCGACTGGAGCGGGAAAAAGAGCTGCGTTTCGCAGGGCCGATAATTTCATTTTATTTTCCCGTCGGAAGATCAATCCACTTTCGAGTTGATTAAGTGGGCGGAAAGCCGAAGAACCCAAAGTGTGGTTTGTGCAGGTTCCAAGTGGAACTTGAGACTCTGAATATCAGGGTTGTGGGTTGTGTGCATAAAAATCAGTGACTTTTTTAAAAATTTAAATCGGATTTTTTTTAAAAAAAAATGGATATATATATTTTTTTAAAAAAATGCTTTTGGAGAAAAAAATCTTTCTAAACGTAGTTTTCTATTTAAGTTAAAGTCCAAAGGCCTATAAGGATTTGTTTTAAGTTTTTCATGTGTGCTAAAACTCAGTCTAAGTTGTTTTTTTTAATGCTTTTAACAAGCACAGATACGTATACTGCAATGTTACTGTTTTTGATTTAAATTGGATTTTTGGAACGGACTTCCGGAACAAATTAAGTCTGAGAACCAAGGTTTTTAAAACTGAGTTTGTGTATTTATTTTAAAATAGGGTTTATGTATTTATTTAGGTTGGCCGAGTTACGGCAAACTGCACATCAGGAAGAACTTTCTGAAAGTAAGAATTGTTCGATTGTGGGTGGTTTTTAAGGAGGGGTTGCAATTGTGCAATTTAAGTCTTTTCGGCAATCGCTCCACGTAAGGTAACTCGAAATAATTTTGCAATTAAAAAGACACGTGCAATAAAAACAGCCCACACGATTTGATACATAAGGCGAAACAATTAAAAGATCGCTTTCGTACGCAAAAACGTTTTGAAGTTTTGCAGAAACAAGCTGCAATATGTAAAAAAAAAAGGTCTTAAATCTGATACATGCTATTAAAACAACAACAATGCCTCCTTTATCTCGCACCATCACTCCCAAGTGGAACCCGAGTTCGAAAGACGAATTCCCGACCCGGGTACGGAAAAAAGGCTTCGGAATTCAGAACGCAGACTCGTTCAGATCCCAATTCCTGCCTAGGACTGAAAACGACAAGAAGGGGCCACTTCAAAGTCCACAAAGCTTTCAGAATTAAAAACGTGCAAAAGCGGCTGAGGTTTAGCAACGCTCTCTTCCCATCTGGCAGCTCAGGTCCGGCAAAGTTCCTTTCCCGTCGCAGCTGAGGTCTTGCAAAACGATTTGCTTTCACCTCGCAGCCAATTTGACCGAATGAATCAAAACCGAATTTGGGCGAGATGCGATTCCCAGCTACGAAATGAAAATCTGAAATATTGCTGAAATTCCAGCTACGAAATGCAAATTTGAAATGTTGTTGAATTGTTGATTCGTTTGAATACAGAAAAGATGCAATTTGCAAAATAATAATAATAATTTAATATTTATACCCCGCCCATCTGGCTGGGCTTCCCCCGCCACTCTGGGCGACTTCCAAAAAAATATTAAAATACTGTGAAACATCAAACATTAAAAGCTTCCCTAAACAGGGCTACCTTCAGATGCCTTCTAAAAGTCTTTGACATCTGGTTGGAGGGCGTTCCACAGGGCGGGCGCCACCACTGAGAAGGCCCTGACCCTGGTTCCCTGTAACTTGGCATCTCGCAGGGAGGAAACCGCCAGAAGACCCTCGGGAGATGGACCCCGCTGTCTGGGCTGGACGATGGGGGTGGAGACTCTCCTTCAGATATACTGGGCCGAGGCCGTTTAGGGCTTTCAAGGTCAGCACCAACACTTTGAATTGTGCTTGGAAACGTCCTGGGGGCCAATGTAGGTCTTTCAGGACCGGGGTTATGTGGTCTCAGCGGCCGCTCCCAGTCCCCAGTCCGGCTGCCGCATTCTGGATTAGTTGCAGTTTCTGGGTCACCTTCAAAGGCAGCCCCACGTAGACCACATTGCAGTAGTCCAAGCAGGAGATAACCAGAGCATACACCACTCTGGCGAGACAGTCCGCAGGCAGGGAGGGTCTCATCCTGCATACCAGGTGGAGCTGCCCTGGACACAGAACTGACCTGCGCCTCCATGGACAGCTGTGAGTCCAGAATGACCCCCGGGCTGCGCACCTGGTCCTTCGGGGGCACAGTCACCCCATTCAGGACCAAGAAGTCCCCCACACCTGCCTGCCCCCTGTCCCCCCAAAACAGTCCTTCTGTCTTGAGCTGAGCTGTGCCTCTCAAGGAAGAGAGCTGGAATTTAACGAAAAGAGACCACAACGCGTACCTTGACGTACGTCTCGTTGTTGCAGGCTTCGGTGAAGATGCTCGGATTGGCCGGACGCACAATCTCCCCGTCTTCCCCTGTGCATTCGTCTTGCTCCAAAAGAGTCATCAGATAACGTGCTGGAGGAGAAAAGCAGAAGTCACGAGACACCGCTGCAGGTTAGCAATGGGTCCAAATGACTGTACAAAGCCGAAATCTGCATATATTGCCCCTCCCACTTTTGCAGCTGGCCCCGCCTCCACTGGCCTGCTGCCCCGCCCCCAGAACGGACTTTGGCCCCCGGCCGGAAAATGCTTCCCCTATCATTATGCACTGGGACGTGGGTGGCGCTGTGGGTTAAACCACAGAGCCTAGGACTTGCCGATCAGAAGGTCGGCGGTTCGAATCCCCGCAATGACGGGGTGAGCTCCCGTTGCTCGGTCCCAGCTCCTGCCAACCTAGCAGTTCGAAAGCACGTCAAAGTGCAAGTAGATAAATAGGTACCACTCCGGCGGGAAGGTAAATGGTGTTTCCGTGCGCTGCTCTGGTTCGCCAGAAGCTGCTTAGTCCTGCTGGCCACACGACCCGGAAGCTGTACGCCGGCTCCCTCGGCCAGTAAAGCGAGATGAGCGTCGCTACCCCAGAGTCGGTCATGACTGGACCTAATGGTCAGGGGTCTCTTTACCTTTACTATCATTATGCAACACAGCTCAGTTGGCAGAATCACAGAATTGCAGAGGTTCCAAACCTGTGCAATTCAGGAATCGAACCCGCAGCCCTGAGAATCTCAGGCTCAAGCGACTGCAGCAGTCTGGAGCTTTTTAGCTTAAGGGGAACTGCGAGGAGAGGAGAAGGGACCCCTCGCTGGGGGTCCTGTAGCCCAACGCCGTGCAATGCAGGAATCTTTTGCCCAAGGCGAACCTCGAACTCGCAACCCGGAGTCTCAGGCTCAAGCGATTGCAGTGGCCTGGGGCTTTTTAGCACAAGGGGGGCTCGAACCCACAACCCGGTGTTTATAAGAGCCTCCCATTCCACGGACCGAGCTCTCCCCGGCTCAGAGCAGCTTGGTCGTGGGTTCGAGCCCCGCGGGTTTGACTAGATGACCCCTGGTCCCTCGCGACTCCCACTGGGCAAGGAGAGGCGCCCCTAACCCGGAACTCAACTGTTCTCGAGGCGCTGCAAGCTCTTCCGCCCTTTGGCCCGGGGGATGAGATCAGAGTTGCGTATGGCTTGGTTGATATAGTACTGTTTTCGCTTCGCCGGGGAAAACCTCTTTGCTGTGGGGCTGGCCAGCGGCGGCAGGCAATCCTCAATCCTTCTGCAAAAAGGGAAAGCGAAGCGTTTTTAATAATAATAATAATAATAATTTATTATTTGTTCCCCGCCCATCTGGCTGGGTTTCCCCAGCCACTCTGGGCGGCTCCCACAAAGACCAAAAATACACTAAAATGTCACACATTAAAAACTTCCCTGAACAGGGCTGCCTTCAGATGTCTTCTGAATGTCAGGTAGTTGTTTATCGCTTTGACATCTGATGGGAGGAGAGACTTTGGCCACCTCCGGAGAAGAGAAGACTCCCTGGAAAAGACCCTGATGTTGGGAAAGATGGAGGGTGCAAGGAGAAGGGGACGACAGAGGACGAGATGGTGGGACGGTGTTCTCGAAGCTACCAGCATGAGTTTGACCAAACTGCGGGAGGCAGTGGAAGACAGGAGGGCCTGGCGTGCTCTGGTCCAGGGGGTCACGAAGAGGCGGACACCACTAAACGACTCAACAACAACAAACTCTGCAATTTCTATGGATAAAAATCAAGTTTGCAGAATTCACAGCTCTTGCGGCGGTCCAATAGATGCCGCAAAGCTCTCCCCCAAAACTGGCACTTGCAGGTATTTTACAGGCTCTGGCAGTTGACGTCATTCGAGGAAGTTTATTCAGAGATGAGTAAGCGAGGTAGGGTCATGTTGTCCCAGATACATTGTGTATGTGTGTTTGTGTTTGTGTTACCTAACAACCCAAATCATCCCTGGTGAAACCATGGCAAAAGGCTGCCTGCAACGTACCGTCCTCCCGACGGAACTACCCGCCACAAGAGATGGTTTCAGTAGCTTTTAGGCCAGGCAATGAGGAAGGGCTCCTTCTGCCAAGCAGAACCTCCAGCTTTGAGGCGCCGTCAAAACGTCTGGTAAGCCAAACCGGCCGGGTGTGTGTGTGTTTGCATGTTGTGTCCCGCACACCAAGCTCACGGTCTGCCCAGGGGCTGCTGTTGTTGTTGTTTAGTCGTTTAGTCGTGTCCGCCTCTTTGTGACCCCCTGGACCAGAGCACGCCAGGCCCTCCTGTCTTCCACTGCCTCCCGCAGTTTGGTCAAACTCATGCTGGTAGCTTCGAGAACACTGTCTAACCATCTCGTCCTCTGTCGTCCCCTTCTCCTTGCGCCCTCCATCTTTCCCAGAATCAGGGTCTTTTCCAGGGAGTCTTCTCTTCTCCTGAGGTGGCCAAAGTCTTGGAGCCTCAGCTTCACGATCTGTCCTTCCAGTGAGCACTCAGGGCTGATTTCCTTCAGAATGGAGAGGTTTGATCTTCTTGCAGTCCAGGGGACTCTCAGGAGTCTCCTCCAGCACCAGAATTCAAAAGCATCCATTCTTCGGCAATCAGCCTTCTTGAAGGTCCAGCTCTCACTTCCATACATCACTACTGGGGAAACCAGAGCTTTAACTATACGGACCTTTGCTGGCAAGGTGATGGCTCGGCTTTTTAAGATGCTGTCTAGGTTTGTCATTGCTTTCCTCCCAAGCAGCAGGCATCTTTTAATTTCGTGGCTGCTGTCACCATCTGCAGTGATCATGGAGCCCAAGAAAGTCAAATCTCTCCCTGCCTCCATTTCTTCCCCTTCTATGTGCCAGGAGGTGATGGGGTACCCTTCTCCAAATCAGGAACCCCCAAACGGGGTCTGATCCGGCAGAGCTCTCCGCACCCCGATTTCCTGAGTTGTGCCTCCGAAATGGAACCTCCAGTTACAGGAGAAGTCTATCTTAGGAGATGGATCAACTTGCTTCCTCCCGGAAGGAAACAGCTGTTGCATTACCTGTTTGTTTGCAAGCTTCTTGCAAAGGTTCCTGAACCCACCATGCTTTTATTATTTTAAAGAAATCAATTCCTTTTTTCCAAATAATAGCTACAGATATTCAGTGGCAAAGCTGTCCCCCTTACTCACCCATAGGGCTGGTTTAGGGGGGCTCCCGGTTGCTCCTCGTGGCCGGCTCCTCTTGCAGCGCCAGGATCTGTCCCCTTCAGCACCACCATGGCTCCAACCCCAACCCTGCAAGATCCTGAGGTCTGGGACCCGGATACCACCCCAGGTTTTTGCAAAGGCACCCGGCCCAGCCGCCTCCCCGGCTGCACCGCCCCAGGAAGACGCGTCAGCTCCGGGGGGAGGAAGGGAGCAAAGGGCTGAAGGAGGAAGAGGCGGCGCTACGGGCCGGGAGGGAGTTAAGCCTCCCTTGCAAAAAAGCAAAAGCTGATGCAACGAGCGCTGCCGCCTTTGCAAGATGCAGTTTGCTCCGGGCTTTGCAGGGCGCGGCGTTGCACGGGATGTGTTTGCGTGGCGTTGCATTGCATTGCATTGCAGCGCGTGAGAGTTTTGCATTTGCATTGCACAGAGTGTGTGTGTTTGCATTGCACGGAGTGTGTGTGTGTGCCTTGCACGGAGTGTGTGTGTGCCTTGCACGGAGTGTGTGTTTGCACTGAACGGAGTATGTGCGTGCATTGAACGGAGTGTGTGTGTTTGCATAGCACAGTGTGTGTGTGTGTGCCTTGCACCAAGTGTGTGTGTTCGCATTGCACTGCAAAGGGCTTTTTTTGCATTCCACTGCAAGTCGTGTGTGCTTGTGAGCTGGACAGCACTGCAATAGATCTCCAGTTGTGGCCGCTGCGAGGACCTCCAGATGTTGCTGTCCTCCTACCTCCCAATCCCCAGCCCCTTAGCCAGCATGCCCAATGGTCAGGGACGAGGGGAGTTATAATTCAGCTGTGTTGTTGGGTCTCCCTGCCAGCAGCTTGCGCAAAGATCAGGGCTGGATGGGAGTCCAGCAACCTCTGCAAGACCCCTGCACCCCGGTTGCACCACCTGCAAAGGAAACTCCTTGTTGCCCCTCTGCATGAGTGCCTGCTCTGCCTTGCATCAGGATTGACAGCCCCAACCAGAAGCCCCTGCAGACATTGCAGGACTCCAGGGATTCCTCTCAGCTCCAGCCAATGGGCGTTCCCATAGGAGAGGTGACGACAACAGCTTTCATTTGCATACTGCCCTCCCCACAATTCAATGCGGTTGGACCCCATTAGGAATGTACCATGCTTCACATATGTGTTGGAAATAAAGCGCCAAGTTATCTTTCGGAAGCGAGAAGATGATTTAAAAATAATAATAAAATAAGCAAAAGATTTGGTAAATAAATAAAAGGGCAGTTCATTTTAGTTCGCCATAACGTCAAAGTTCTCTTCAAGGAAACCTTTAAATACCAGACGGAGCAGAGATAGGTTTGTGCTCGCTTCGGCAGCACATATACTAAAATTGGAACGATACAGAGAAGATTAGCATGGCCCCTGCGCAAGGATGACACGCAAATTCGTGAAGCGTTCCATATTTTATGCGCCCCTGCATTACTTTTCTTGCACGGCATCCTCAGGCCAAAGACACGCCTTTTTTCCTTCCTCTCCCCCCTCATTCTTCAGCTTGCAAACTCCACATTAGTTGCGCCATCCTTGCGCCAAAGGGGTATTTATGGTTTGATTGCAACGTGCACCCCATAATCTGACATTTTGGGAAATTAGGACGCCCCGGAAGGGTTTTGAACAAAGGATGAAGCAATAAATAATAGTATGTTTTGCTGGTCTTAATACAGCCCCATGCATAGTCAAGCCGCAATTGTCACCCCTTAAATGGCTAAGGCTGGCAAATATTTAAAAAGAGCCTTTGGACGATGCAAAAAAAAGGAGGAGGAAATAATAATTAACAGCACGGTCTGGTTTGCTGGTCTTGAATCAATAGGAGTATAGCATCTAGATCAAGGGAAGTAATAGTGCCACTGTATTCTGCTCTGGTCAGTCCTCACCTGGAGTACTGTGTCCAGTTCTGGGCACCACAGTTCAAGAAGGACACTGACAAACTGGAACGTGTCCAGAGGAGGGCAACCAAAATGGTCAAAGGCCTGGAAACGATGCCTTATGAGGAACGGCTAAGGGAGCTGGGCATGTTTAGCCTGGAGAAGAGGAGGTGAAGGGGTGATATGATAGCCATGTTCAAATATATAAAAGGATGTCACCTAGAGGAGGGAGAAAGGTTGTTTTCTGCTGCTCCAGAGAAGCGGACACGGAGCAATGGATCCAAACTACAAGAAAGAAGATTCCACCTAAACATTAGGAAGAACTTCCTGACAGGAAGAGCTGTTCGGCAGTGGAATTTGCTGCCAAGGAGTGTGGTGGAGTCTCCTTCGTTGGAGGTCTTTAAGCAGAGGCTTGACAACCATATGTCAGGAGTGCTCTGATGGTGTTTCCTGCTTGGCAGGGGGTTGGACTCGATGGCCCTTGTGGTCTCTTCCAACTCTATGATTCTATGATTCTATGAATATGCATGCACATTATTGTATCAATTGCTGCATGCATGCATTAATATATCATTATTTGGGTGTAATAGCCACGTTGCAATCAGCTGGCATTTTTGGAAAGGTTTTTTTTGGGGGGGTTGGGGGTAAAGAGGGATGCCAAAGGGGTTGCAACTAATGTGGAGTTTGCAAGCTGAAGACTGAGGGGGGAGAGGAAGGGAAAAAAGGCGTGTCTTTGGCCTGAGGATGCCATGCAAGAAAAGTAATGCAGGGGCGCATCAAAATATGGAACGCTTCACGAATTTGCGTGTCATCCTTGCGCAGGGGCCATGCTAATCTTCTCTGTATCGTTCCAATTTTAGTATATGTGCTGCCGAAGCGAGCACAAATTTACCCTGTACCGCAGCCGTATATAAACCTCTGAATTGAAAATATTTCCAAGTCATGGTATAAAAATATTAGCTTCGTTCTTTCCTGTGTGTTGCTCCTCTTGTTCTGATTCAAACCCCCACCAAGATACCCCTTAGTCTCCTCCACCTTCTCAAATTAATCCATCCTATTTCTTTTAATTTCCCGCACCCCGATGCATGCTGGGAGGCCGCCTATGCAAATATGACCCCTCCTCAGCCTTTTCCTATTGAACAGGCGAGAGGCGGGTTGAGAGAGGCCCTCACTTTGTCTATTGAACTGCCTGAAAAGAAAAGGGGAGATTTGAATCGCCCCACTGAAACGAGCCCGTTTTGACAGAAGAGGGAAGGGATGCGTCTAGTTGCCGTGAGGTTTTTTAAATTATTTTATTCCGGCGGTTTGTTTGTTATTTTTTCAGGCACTCCTGAAGACAGCTGAGAGGAAGGGGTCCTTAACTAGGGCAGCAGGAGTTGGCGCAGGCGCAGAGAAGCTGGGCAGCCTGGATAGAGCGTTGGTGAGTAGGGGGGGAATGGAAGAGTTCATTTGTTACCCCTGGGGGGGGGGATGTCACAAAAACTAGCAATTTAACCCCAATAGGTGATTTTCAGGGCAATTTCCAACTCCAGGGGATTTTCTCCCCTTTTTCTTGCTGGGGCAATTAATCTTTGCGGTGCAATTGAATTAAACCTGCTGTTGCAATTCCTTTGCACTCTTAATTTTGCAGATTTAAATGCATGCCTTAGCAGCTGGATTTGCAAAATTAAGAGTGCACTGATTTCTCCTAAAAAATTAATTTAAAAAAACCGGTTTGGAAAAACGCTCCATTGGCCTTCTTAAAAAAAAAATGAACTCACCATTTCATTGCCAGTGAAATTCAATTTTCCCTTTCTTGCAAAGCAAAGCTTTTGGGAGCCAGCGAGAAAGGGGTGGTCTTAACCGAACCAAACACTAGGAATTAAAATTGCAAAATTAAGGGTCCTCCCATTTCTTGCTTTCTTTTATTTTTAAATGCTTCCTGGATTTGCAAATAAATGATTATCGGGTCATTGAGCGCATTCAAAATAATTGCAGGTGCAAAAACATTTCTTTTCACTCCCTTCTTTCCACAAAATGAAATTGATGGTGACAGCATGCTATAAGTGACTTTCACCGGAAACTTAAAATAAATAGGGTTTTGGTTTATCAACAGAGGTGTTGGGCAATGATTCAAATTTGGGGCTTTCCCCATGCAACCTTGTAACAAAATACAGGGATACCTTGGTTTGCCTTGGTTTATTGGTTTTCCAAAATTTTAAACAAACAAACATACATCTTAACTGTACTCAATCCAATCTTGGTAACATTGTTAAGTGACTTCCTCAAATCCCCCTGGCTGAGTTTCAATGTATATCATTGTAACGGTTTTCCAAAACCAAAATTAACTTCATCACTTAACATCATACTTTATCTTCATTTGGACTTTAAACATATTATTCTCTAACATCCCATAATTAAATCCTAAGCCTATCTGGTATTTGCAAGTTTTTCCAGTTAAGTTATTTTAGCATATTTAACTAAAGAGTCCTTGAATTTCATCCATTCCTTCTGGTATTCCTCCTCCTTCTGGTCGCGGACTCTTCCGAAAAGTCCATCATCTTCATCTGCCATTCCTCCACTGTTGGGACTTCTTGTGATTTCCCATTTTTGGCCAACAAAACTCAGGCTGCACTTGTGGCACACAAAAACAATCTAACATCTGGAAACGATGCCTTATGAGGAACGGCTAAGGGAGCTGGGCATGTTTAGCCTGGAGAAGAGGAGGTTAAGGGGTGATATGATAGCCATGTTCAAATATATAAAAGGATGTCACATAGAAGAGGAGGGAGAAAGGTTGTTTTCTGCTGCTCCAGAGAAGCGGACACGGAGCAATGGATCCAAACTACAAGAAAGAAGATTCCACCTAAACATTAGGAAGAACTTCCTGACAGTAAGAGCTGTTCGACAGTGGAATTTGCTGCCAAGGAGTGTGGTGGAGTCTCCTTCTTTGGAGGTCTTTAAGCAGAGGCTTGACAACCATATGTCAGGAGTGCTCTGATGGTGTTTCCTGCTTGGCAGGGGGTTGGACTCGATGGCCCTTGTGGTCTATTACAACTCTATGATTCTATGATCTTTTTGGGGCAATTCCAAGAAGAAAGGCCTCTGGTTTCTTAATAAATGTATATTTCAACATTTTTTTTCAATTAATTATAAATCTTCTCCCAGAAGTCTTTCACCTCGGGGCAAGTCCACCACATATGATGAAAGGTACCCTCTTTTTCTTTGCGTTTCCAACATAGATTATCAACTCTTGCCCCGCGCTGCTGATCTTGGAGCGAGATGGACCTAGCTTACGTCTGCGAGTGGGAAAAGCGCCCTAAAAGCAACCACTGTCCCTCCATTCCTCTGGTCTGCGCCTGGTCCTGCCGCAACCTGATCGCGTTCACGACGGACCTCAAGAACGAGGAAGAGAAAGGTAATTTCTTTGCAGGGGAAAGCCTGTAGAGAAAACCCAGAGCGGCTTCTGCTCTCCAGGTGAGCATCACTCGTAAGTCTAAGGCTGGCTCCCCTCCTTTCTTTTTGCCTTCTTCCTTAGACCTCACCCACATGATTCACATCTTGGACATGGAGCACCCCTGGGACGTCTGCTCCATCAATTCCGGACACGTGGAAATCATCACTTGCTTGGAATGGGATCAGTCGGGTAAGGAAAGCCTCAACGCGGTTTGCAAAATGCACATAGCAATGAAATATATAAGCATAGCAATTATGTGTGTATGTGTTTTTGTGTGTGTGGTGTGTGTGTGTGTGTGTGTGTATGTGTATATATATGTGTGTGTGTGTGTGCGTGTGTGTGTGTATATATATATATATATGCAGGTTTTGGTGTCCTCGGGTGTCTTCCCGTGTAAAAGTTGGGGTGTCTAGGCGACGTTTCGACGAGGTCTCACTCGTCATCTTCAGGCTGGTGCTTTCGGCTTCTTGTTACTGGAACAGAGCAGGATCTCAGTGTTTGAGTTCCTATAAATACTGTTGAGGAGGTGTGGTGTATAGCCTCCAATGTTCTGGGCAGAGAGGAGGTTCCCAGGCTAGTGTGCCTTTTCTTCTTTTGTTCCTTAATTACTTGAGGGATATCTTGAGTGATTTCTTGAGTGATTTCCTGAATCCCACTTAGGTGGGTCATTAGGTGTGGATTAGTTGCTAAAGCCTTTGTGTCTTGAACTCTTGAACTTTGTGAAGAGTTTTTCTGAGAAGATGGCTGTACTGCACTTGGTTGTGCTCTGGCTTGGCTTCGTGTATAGGGGCGAGCTGTGGTTTTGTGGCCTGTGCCAGCCAGATCTGTGTAGGGATTGCAGGGGGGTGCAGCATCCGGAGGTGCCACCCTGGTTTGGCTACTGGATGGTGTCTGTAATTTATCTGTGGAGAGGGTCTGGGTTTGGGTCTGGTGTGGTTGATTGGTGATGGCGTTCTGTGTGCCTCTGGATCTGGTGTCAGATTTTGTGGGGAGGGCTAATTTCCAGATGTCTGGCAAGCGGGATGTGTCGTCACGCTTGTTCATGTTGTGAGGGTGTTTCTCTATCTCGATGGCTTCCATGATTATTCTCTTGTGGTGATGTTCCATGTTAAAGAGCAATTTGGAATCTGCAAAATTAATTTCGTGTCCTGTTTCTTTCATGTGTTGGAAAAGAGAGGAAGTTTTTTCTTCTTTTTTGACGGCATTCTTGTGTTCTGCGATCCGTGCATTTATTCGTCTGTTTGTTTGTCCAATGTACGTGGCTGGGCAGACTTTGCAGGGTATTTCATAGACCCCTTGGTTTTCCAACTGAATTTTATCCTTGGGGTTTCTGAGGATATTGGCTATTTTTTGGTTGGTGCAAAAGGCTGTTTTGATATTGTGTTTATGGAGGATTTTGCTAATTTTATCTGTAGTGCCCTTGATATAAGGAAGGAGGGCTATGCCATTGTTTTCTTCTGTGTCTTGGTTTTTGGGGGGTGTTTCTTTTTGGATTAGCTTCGTAACCCTGTTTTGCTGGTATCCATTGGCAATTAACACATTTGAGAGATTCTGTAACTCAGTTGTCAAGTGGTCTTCGTCAGCCAGGCGTTTGGTTCTGGAGATGAGAGTCTTGGCTACGGAGTTTATTTGTGCAGGGTGGTGGTGTGATTGTGCATGTAAGTAGCGGTTGGTGTGTGTTTTTTTCCGGTAGATAGTGTGTCCTAGGGAGCCATCAGGTTTTTTGTAGATTAGGACGTCAAGGAAGGGAAGTTGGTTGTTGGCTTCTATTTCCATAGTGAATTGTATTTTGGGGTGTAGGCTGTTGAGATGTGTGAGGAAGCTATCCAGTTTTTCCTTCCCGTGTGGCCAAATTACAAAGGTGTCGTCAACATATCTGAGCCAAAGTTTGGGTTTGTGTTCTGACTTGTCTAAAGCATTGGTTTCAAAGTGTTCCATGTACAGGTTAGCGATGACCGGTGAGAGGGGTGATCCCATAGGTGCTCCTTCTATCTGTTTGTATCTTTGTCCATTGTGGATGAAGTACGTGTTGGTTAGGCAGTGGTTGGTCAGGTCCAAGATGTATTCGGGGGGATTGTATTTGTTTTGAATGGCTGTCAAGGCTTCATTAATGGGCACTTGTGTGAAGAGAGATACAACATCGAAGCTCACAAGTAGGTCATTGGGTTGTAGGTTTTGCTTCTTTATTGTTTCTATGAACTGGAAGGAGTTTGGAACGTGTGAAGAGATGGATTCTGCATAGGGCTGAAGTTGCTTGGCGAGAAATTTAGCGAGATTTTGTAGAGGTGAGCCTATGGAGCTGACTATTGGTCTGAGTGGTGTTCCTTCTTTGTGTATCTTGGGGAGGCCGTAGAGTTTGGGGCATCTGGATGATTTTTCTCTGGGGATGATTCTTAGCTGGATTTCTTCACTGATAGGAGAGGCTTTTATTTTGGATTTGGTGGTTTTTTCCAGATAGGTGGTGGGATCTGTTTTTATAGGTTGGTAGGTAGGGTCTTGGAGTAGATTTGATAGTTTTGCTTGGTAGTCCGATGTGTTCATCACAACAGTGGCATTACCTTTGTCTGCTGGGAGAATGATTATGTTGTTGTCTTTCCTCAGGTTGGTGAGTGCTTTCTGTTCTTCTTTGTGTAAATTGCTTCTGGGTGGTTTGCTGGAGCAGAGGATGTTGGTGACTTCCTTATATCAAGGGCACTACAGATAAAATTAGCAAAATCCTCCATAAACACAATATCAAAACAGCCTTTTGCACCAACCAAAAAATAGCCAATATCCTCAGAAACCCCAAGGATAAAATTCAGTTGGAAAACCAAGGGGTCTATGAAATACCCTGCAAAGTCTGCCCAGCCACGTACATTGGACAAACAAACAGACGAATAAATGCACGGATCGCAGAACACAAGAATGCCGTCAAAAAAGAAGAAAAAACTTCCTCTCTTTTCCAACACATGAAAGAAACAGGACACGAAATTAATTTTGCAGATTCCAAATTGCTCTTTAACATGGAACATCACCACAAGAGAATAATCATGGAAGCCATCGAGATAGAGAAACACCCTCACAACATGAACAAGCGTGACGACACATCCCGCTTGCCAGACATCTGGAAATTAGCCCTCCCCACAAAATCTGACACCAGATCCAGAGGCACACAGAACGCCATCACCAATCAACCACACCAGACCCAAACCCAGACCCTCTCCACAGATAAATTACAGACACCATCCAGTAGCCAAACCAGGGTGGCACCTCCGGATGCTGCACCCCCCTGCAATCCCTACACAGATCTGGCTGGCACAGGCCACAAAACCACAGCTCGCCCCTATACACGAAGCCAAGCCAGAGCACAACCAAGTGCAGTACAGCCATCTTCTCAGAAAAACTCTTCACAAAGTTCAAGAGTTCAAGACACAAAGGCTTTAGCAACTAATCCACACCTAATGACCCACCTAAGTGGGATTCAGGAAATCACTCAAGAAATCACTCAAGATATCCCTCAAGTAATTAAGGAACAAAAGAAGAAAAGGCACACTAGCCTGGGAACCTCCTCTCTGCCCAGAACATTGGAGGCTATACACCACACCTCCTCAACAGTATTTATAGGAACTCAAACACTGAGATCCTGCTCTGTTCCAGTAACAAGAAGCCGAAAGCACCAGCCTGAAGATGACGAGTGAGACCTCGTCGAAACGTCGCCTAGACACCCCAACTTTTACACGGGAAGACACCCGAGGACACCAAAACCTGCATTCCTGTACCCGTGAAAATCTACGAAAGCATATATATATATATATATATGGATAATCTCATTGCTCTGTGTTTGTGTGTGGTATGTATAATATATATGTGTGTGTGTGTGGAGGCAGTGAGAGATTTTACTTTCTTGGGCTCCATAATCACTGCAGATGGTGACAGCAGTCACAAAATTAAACGAGAGAAAAGCAATGACAAACCTAGACAGCATCTTAAAAAGCAGAGACATCACCTTGCCAACAAAGGTCCGTATAGTTCAAGCTATGGTTTTCCCAGTAGTGATGTATGGAAGTGAGAGCTGGACCATAAAGAAGGCTGATCGCCAAAGAATGGATGCTTTTGAATTCTGGTGCTGGAGGAGACTCTTGAGAGTCCCATGGACTGCAAGAAGATCAAACCTCTCCATTGTTAAGGAAATCAGCCCTGAGTGCTCCCTGGAAGGACAGATCCTGAAGCTGAGGCTCCAAGACTTTGGCCACCTCAGGAGAAGAGAAGACTCCCTGGAAAAGACCCTGATGTTGGGAAAGATGGAGGGCACAAGGAGAAGGGGACGACGGAGGACGAGATGGTGGCACAGTGTTCTTGAAGCTGCCAACATGTTTGACCAAACTGCGGGAGGCAGTGGAAGACAGGAGGGCCTGGCGTGCTCTGGTCCAGGGGGGCACGAAGAGGCGGACATGACTAAACAACTAAACAACAATGTGTGTGTGTGTGTGTGTGTATGGATAATCTCATTGCTCTCTCTGTGTGTGGTGTGTATGAACATATATATGTGTGTGTATACATATGGATAATCTTATTGCTCCGTGTGTGTGTGTGTGTGTGTGGTGTGTGTGTGTGTGTATATGTGTGTGTGTGTGTGTGTACGGATAATCTCATTGCTGTGGGTGTGTGGGCGTATACACACACACACACACACACTGTTTTACAATTTAAAGTGCAGTGGTACCTTGGTTCTCAAACTTAATCCGTCCCAGAAGCCCGTGGAAAGTCATGCAAAACGGATTAATCCGTCCCAGGCTTTTAAAAACAACCCCTAAAACAGCAACTTAACATGGATTTAAGATTAACCTCCAGGCGCAATGATGCATTTGGGACGCAGAGCAGGACAGTGAAAATTGGCCTTAAGATCTTCCACTTGAAAGCTTTCGTAGGTCCAAGGCGAGAGCCTGTCCCAATCTGTGGGGAGGTTTTTTTCTGGTGCTTCTTCCAGACGGAGGAATTGCCATGAAGGGGCTGCTCCGAGCTTTTTCGACTCTCTCCCGCCGCAGGATCCCGGCTGCTGTCCGCCGACGCCGACGGCCACATCAAATGTTGGAGCATGGTAGAGCACTTGGCCAACAGCTGGGAGAGCGCCGTGGGCAGCGTGGTCGAAGGCGACCCCATCGTGGCCCTCTCGTGGCTGCACAACGGCGTGAAGCTGGCTTTGCACGTGGAGAAGGTGAGCGAGGCCAGGCGGGAGGGTTTTGTCGTCTAGGACTTGCTGATCAGAAGGTTGGCGGTTCGAATCCCCGCGACGGGGTGAGCTCCCATTGCTCGGTCCCTGCTCCTGCCCACCTAGCAGTTCAAAAGCACACCAGCGCAAGTAGATAAATAGGTACCGCTCCGACGGGAAGGTAAACGGCGTTTCCGTGCGCTGCTCTGGTTCTCCAGAAGCGGCTTAGTCCTGCTGGCCACATGACCCGGAAGCTGTACGCCGGCTCCCTCGGCCAGTAAAGCGAGATGAGCGCCGCTACCCCAGAGTCATCCACGACTGGACCTAATGGTCAGGGGTCCCTTTACCTTTACCTTTAAACAAGCTCTAGCTTAGGGCCACACTCTCTTGCGGACCCCCAAAAAAATTTTAAAGGGAAAAAACCCAACTGGACGTACATTTCCAAAATACAAGATAAAAAACAAATGAAATAAAACCTGCATGCAGCAACCGTGTTTTGTGTTGTGTAGGCTCCTATGATGTAAGTCATGGGCTCTCTAAAATATCACTGATTTGCTCCTTTCTATATATAGGGTGCCGACATTCTGCTATTTATCATGATTTGTAGTTTGCATCATATATTTTACACCTCTTATTATTTCATGCAATAGCAAGTTTCTAGAGACTGGATTATGAATTTTTCCCAGTTGTGCTTCTAAAGGAACTTTTGCTATTGCCAAGTGCCAATGTGTCTGCATTATTCAGTTTGTTATGAATAAAAAATCATTTTAAGTTAGAGCTGAATACATATTTCACTATTAATATACCTCTTCTTAATTGCATTTCAGTTCAACAATGATAAAATACATATTTTGTTATGTGCAAAGGGCTTGAGATACCTATCAGGTCCATAAATTACCCTATAGCATAGATTCAACACACAAAAAACAGTGACAATTTGTTGACAAAGGACAGCTGAACATAGAAAGGGCCCCATGACCTTCAGGAGCTTAGGGCCACATCAAACCTCAGTGCAACCCTTGATTTTTATCTACTCCCTTTTTTAAAATCATTTTTATTGGTTTTCCAATAAAAACCTTCTAATTAAATATCCAATCATAATTAGAAAAATAAAAAAACTAAAATAAAAAAGATCGAATGGTATTTATTGATTTCTCGATTTTTTTTGTCCCGCAGTCGGGAGCGTCGAACTTTGGCGAGAAGTTTTCGCGGGTCAAGTTCTCCCCGTCGCTGACGCTTTTCGGGGGCAAGCCCATGGAAGGCTGGATCGCGGTCACCATCAGCGGCCTGGTGACGGTCTCTCTGCTGAAGCCCAATGGGCAGGTGCTGACCTCGACGGAAAGCCTGTGCCGCCTGCGGTGCCGCGTGGCGCTGGCCGACATCGCCTTCACAGGCGGGGGCAACATCGTGGTGGCCACCTCGGACGGCAGCAGCGCCTCGCCCGTCCAGTTCTACAAGGTCTGCGTCAGCGTGGTGAACGAGAAGTGCAAAATCGACACGGAAATCCTGCCGTCGCTCTTCATGCGATGCACCACGGATCTCGCCCGCAAGGACAAATACCCGGCTATCACCCACTTGAAATTCCTCACCCGGGACATGTCCGAGCAGGTGAGGGCTTCCCGGGTGGCGAGTTCGAATCCCCCCCCCCCGCCGTAACTGTCAACTGTCCCTTATTTGGCGGGACAGTCCCTTATCCCAGCGCCGTGTGCCGCTGCTGTCCCTTATTGATGATGTCACTTAAATTTCCCGGGTTTCAAAGGAAGCAGCTCCTCTCCCTCCCTCCCTGCCGGCCCGACTTGTTGCCCTATTGTGGTTTTGTATACAGTGGTACAAGGGATGTGGGTGGCGCTGTGGGTTAAACCACAGAGCCTAGGAATTGCCGGTCAGAAGGTCGGCGGTTCGAATCCCCGCAATGACGGGGTGAACTCCCGTTGCTCGGTCCCTGCTCCTGCCAACCTAGCAGTTCGAAAGCATGTCAAAGTGCAAGTAGATAAATAGGTACCGCTCCAGCGGAAAGGTAAATGGCGTTTCCATGCGCTGCTCTGGTTCGCCAGAAGCGGCTTAGTCATGCTGGCCACATGACCCGGAAGCTGTACGCCGGCTCCCTCGGCCAATAAAGCGAGATGAGCGCCACAACCCCAGAGTCGGCCACGACTGGACCTAATGGTCAGGGGTCCCTTTACCTTTACCTTATACAGTGGTACCTCGGGTTACATACGCTTCAGGTTACAGACTCCACTAATCCAGAAATAGTACTTCGGGTTAACAACTTTGCTTCAGGATGAGAACAGAAATTGTGCTCCGGCGGCACGGCAGTGCAGCAGGAGGCCCCATTAGCTAAAGTGGTGCTTCAGGTGAGGAACAGTTTCAGGTTAAGAACGGACCTCCGGAACGAATTAAGAACTTAACCCAAGGTACCACTGTACGGCGTTTTCCTCTGCTCACCCCCCAGATGTTGCTCTGTGCCTCCAACCAAAACAACAGCAATGTGGAGTGCTGGTCTCTCCGGAAAGAGGGCTTGCCGGTCAACAATATCTTCCAGCAAATCTCCCCCACAGGTGAGTTTCTGGAGCTCAGGTGATGCTTCCCTGCATTTGTAAACGTTGCCCACCTGACTGGATTGCCCCAGCCGTTGATTTCTCCATCTCTCTATATCTCCTTTCCTCCCTTCTGTCTCTCTTCCATCTCTCTGTCTCTCCTTTCCTTCCTTCCAACTCACTTTTCCATCTCTATCTCTCCTTTCCTCTGACAACAACCCTGCGAGGTCAGTTGGGCCAGAGGCACAAGTGGCCGGCCCCCTGAGGCGTCGCCCAGAGAGCTCCGCGGCCGAGAGGGGGAATTCGAACTCAGGTCCGACTCTCTTAACCACTACGCTGCGCTTCTTATTCTCCTACCTTCTTCTTATTTCTCAGTCGGCGACAAGCCGCCCATGATTTTGAAGTGGCGGATACTCTCGGCCGCCAACGACCTCGACCGCGTTTCGGCCGTGGCTCTCCCGAAACTCCCCATCTCCTTGACCAGCACAGATTTGAAAGTCGCCAACGACACCAAATTCTACCCTGGCTTAGGTGAGGAAACCTCTCCCTGTGCCCTGGAAATGTTGTCATTATTATTCTTATTTCGCGATATACCCGTATTTTTCGCTCTATAAGACGCACCAGACCACAAGACACACCTAGTTTTTGGAGGAGGAAGACAAGAAAAAAAATATTCTGAATCTCAGAAGCCAGAACAGCAAGAGGGATCGCTGCGCAGTGAAAGCAGCAATGCCTCTTGCTGTTCTGGCTTCTGGGATAGCTGCGCAGCCTGCATTCGCCCCATAAGACGCACACACATTTCCCCTTACTTTTTAGGAAGCCCCACAGAGAGTGCATGGCAGTAGACGCTCCTTCAGGTCTACTGGGCCTTTGAGGCCATTTAGGGATTTCAATATGGGACGCAGGTGGCACTGTGGGTTAAACCACAGAGCCTAGGACTTGCTGATCAGAACTTTGGCGGTTCAAATCCCCGCAATGACGGGGTGAGCTCCTGTTGCTCATTCCCTGCTCCTGCCAACCTAGCAGTTCCAAAGCACATCATGTGCAAGTAGATAAATAGGTACTGCTCTGGTGGGAAGATAAACGGCGTTTCCGTGCACTGCTCTGGTTCGCCAGAAGCGGCTTTGTCCCGCTGGCCACATGACCCGGAAGCTGTACGCCGGCTCCCTCGGCCAGTAAAGCGAGATGAGCGCCGCAACCCCAGAGTCGGCCACAACTGGACCTAATGGTCAGGGGTCCCTTTACCTTTATACAAACAAACCGATCGATTGGTCGTTTTGCGAGTGATTTCCAGGGAACGCATTGTGTTGAGTGTGTGGGTCTTGAGTTCCACTTTCCCTCTGAAATGTCCCCCACCTCGTGCTGTTTTCCCCCCCTCCTCCGCCGCCCAGGACTCGCACTCGCCTTCCATGACGGCAGCGTCCACATCATCCACCGCGTCTCCCTGCAGACCATGGCGGTCTTCTATGGCTCGACGTCCCAGCGTCCGGCGGACGAACAGGCCATCAAGAGGCAGAGGACGGCCGGACCCCTGGTCCACTTCAAAGCCATGCAGATGTCCTGGACGTCACTGGCCTTGGTCGGCGTCGACAGCCACGGGAAGGTACATAGAAAACTTACAACTACAACGACTAATCTTTATATCACAACACTTTATATGTTTTCCAATTCTAATATAAAAGGTAAAGGGACCCCTGACCATAAGGTCCAGTCGTGGCCGACTCTGGGGTTGCGGCGCTCATCTCGCTTTACTGGCCAAAGGAAAAAGGATTCTGGAATTTTAACAAAAGCCTTTTTAAACATTTTCTTTAACTCGTTATATATCATTTCCCAGAAAGCCTTTACCTCATTGCAAGTCCGCCACATGTGGTAGAATAAACCTTCCCTTTCTTTACATTTTCAGCACTCGCTAGATCTTGCCTTAGACATTTTAGCAAGTTTAACTGGCATTAAATACCATCTGTACATCATTTTATTTAAGTACACTGCATGCAGTTAAATTAATGCCTTCCTTCCACAACCTTCCTCAAGATCCTAACTGAATATTATATCCAAAATCTTTAGCCCAGTGTTCAGCAAACTTTTTCAGCAGGGGGCCGGTCCCCTGTCCCTCAGACCTTGTGGGGGCCAGACTATATTTTGAAATAAATATATGAACGAATTCCTATGCCCCACAAATAACCCAGAGATGCATTTTAAATAAAAGCACACATTCCACTCATATAAAAACACCAGGCAGGCCCCACAAATAATCCAGAGGTACATTTTAAATAAAAGGACACATTCTACTCATGTAAAAACATGCTGATTCCCAGACCATCTGTGGGCCGGATTGAGAAGGCGATTGGGCCGGATCCGGCCCCCTGGCCTTAGTTTGCCTACCCATGTTCTAGTAGCAGGTGGTTCCCCAGGCTTGCTTGCCTGAACTGAAGTTCAGTATGGATAAGACAGGTTCTAGTCCAGGGGTCAGCAAACTTTTTCAGCAGGGGGCCGGTCCCCTGTCCCTCAGACCTTGTGGGGGCCGGACTATATTTTGAAATAAATATATGAACCAATTCCTATGCCCCACAAATAACCCAGAGATGCATTTTAAATAAAAGGACACATTCTACTCATGTAAAAACATGCTGATTCCCAGACCATCCAGGGGCCGGATTGAGACGGCGATTGGGCCGCATCCAGCCCCCTTGCCTTAGTTTGCCTACTCCTGCTTTAGTCCATTGTATCGCCACCCCTTTAACCTCTTCATCTTGAGTATGATTACGTTTCCAACGCTTATTTGGTGGTTAAATGGTTATCTTCCCTTCCGACCTCTCCGCAACACCAGCTCAGCATGCTCCGGATCTCCCCGTCTATGGGCCATATCCTGGACATGAACATCTCCCTCCGCCACTTGCTATTCCTCCTGGAGTATTGCATGGTGACCGGCTACGACTGGTGGGACATACTGCTTCACGTCCAGCCCAGCATGGTGCAAAACCTGGTGGAGAAGCTTCACGAAGAATACATGCGCCAGAATGCGGCCCTTCAGCAGGTGAGGCCGGAAGGGGAAGGGAGGAAGCTCCTTCGCCCCGACTGCGTTGGAATTGAGTGGACGGCGCCAAAGGGTGCTGGCATGCATGGAGGTGCCTTTTCGCAACCCACCAGCAGGTGGCGCTAGCCATCTCGAGCTCCTCGGGGATAGGAAAGGGTTCCTTTGCGACGGGCGCATACGTCTTTATCTACTTGCACTGGTGTACTTTCGAACTGCTAGGTTGGCAGGAGCAGGGACCGAGCAACGGGAGCTCACCCCGTCATTGCGGGGATTCGAACCGCCGACCTTCTGATCGGCAAGTCCTAGGCTCTGTGGTTTAACCCACAGCGCCACCCGCGTCCCCTTAGACAGGGTGGACTTGATTGAAATCAAATTGATTTCAATCAAGATTTCAATCGTTAGCCAGTAAGACTTGGTTTAAATCATTATTGCTGGTATCGTCTTAATATTTACAACCAGACGACTGGATTTCTTAGGGACAGGGCCAATCCTGAATGTGACCATTATGCTCATTTGCCTTCAGTCCCAGTGAAGCTCTGTTGGATGAAATATTCATTGCCTCTGGTCTATTCTGGGGGGATCCTGCAATGTGTTTTAAATTTTTACTGCGCTGACTAACACGTCGGAATCTGCTCTGGGTCAATATCGTGTGGAATTTCACGACAGCATAACTCTTTTTTTTTTTTTTGCTTTGGCAGGTGCTCTCGACTCGGATTATTTCCATGAAGGCGTCGCTGTGCAAGCTCTCCTCCACCACCGTGTCTCGGGTCTGCGACTATCACGCCAAGCTTTTCCTGATCGCCATCAGCTGCACCCTCAAATCGCTCCTCCGTCCCCCGGTCTTGAATACCCCAGACAAAAGCCCTGGCGACCGTCTCACAGAAATCTGCTCCAAGATCACCGACGTGGGTGCGTGACTCCGCAGTGACATACCGTATTTTTTGCTCTCTAAGACTCTCTAAGACTTTTTTTTTCTTGTTTTCCTCCTCCAAAAACTAGGTGCGTCTTTTGGTCTGGTGCGTCTTATAGAGCGAAAAATACAATGATGATGGTGATAATAATAATAATAACAATAATAATATATCACAGGCATGTCCAGCAGGTCAATCGCGATCTACTGGTCGATCGCGGGGTGTCCCTGGTAGATTTTGTAATCTTGATCGATCTCCCAAAAAAACAACAACAAAGAAGGGGGGAAAGGCTCAACAAATTTGGGTCTTCCTCTCCAAAAAAGGCTCAACAACTTTGGTCAATCCAATATGTAGATCGCTGCCAGTTTTTTCATAGTGAGAGAGTAGATCACAGTCTCTTGGGAGTTGGACATGCCTGATATGTCATAACAACAACAACAACAACAACAACAACAACAACACGATAACAGGGCCGGGTTTAGGTTTGATGAGGCCCCCACCTCCTGAAGGTGATGGGGCCCTTTATATGTCCAGCTGTCCTTTGTCAACAACAAATTGTCGCTGTTTTTTTGTGTCGAGTATATGCTATATGGTCATTGATGGACCTAATAGGTATCTCAAGCCATTTGCCCATGTGGCCCTGCAACCAGTCCATGCAGAATGTAGGCACCCTGTATATAGAAAGGAGCAAACCAGGGCATATTTTAGGGAGCAGGCGGGGCCCTTGACTTAAATCATAGGAGCCTACACAACACAAAACACTGTTGCTGGATGTAGGGTTTTTTTTTATTTCCTTTTTTTGGAATTGGACATCCAGGTTTTTTTTTCTTTTAATTTTTTTGTGGGGCCCTAAGCTAGAGCTTGTTGAGTTTATATTAAATCCGGCACTGGCCAACGTTCAATGTTCCCTTTCCAGATATCAAGAAAAAAGCACAACAAGAACTCAGGCCAATGTAAGTTTCAATAGCGGGAGCAGTCCCTACTCACAATTCAATAGTCAATCGAAACAGAAACGAATCCATTCCAAAGTATGTATTGTAATAAAGATTCCAAACTCAAATAGAGATTACAAACTCTAACAGAGATTAGAAACTCAAAGAGATATGTATAAAACTCTTAATTCGTTACAAAGGTTTTTTTCCTTTTCACCCAACAATAATGCTCAGTGATTGAAACTGAGTCTCCATCTGCAAGCTGAGAAATCATAAGGATCATTGATTGTGGAGTGAAAAGGCGGAAATATTTCTAATTACAGTTTTATACATATCTCTTTGAGTGTGTAATCTCTGTTAGAGTTTGTAATCTCTATTTGAGTTTGTAATCTTTATTATAATGTTGTTTTTGAGTTGTTTAGTGGTGTCCGACTCTTCGTGACCCCCTGGACCAGAACACGCCAGGCACTCCTGTCTTCCACTGCCTCCTGCAGTTTGCTCAAACTCATGTTTGTAGCTTCCAGAACACTGTCCCACCATCTCATCCTCCGTCGTCCCCTTCTCCTTGTGCCCTCCATCTTTCCCAGCATCAGGGTTTTTTCCAGGGAGTCTTCTCTTCTCCTGAGGTGGCCAAAATATTGGAATCTCAGGATCTGTCCTTCCAGTGAGCACTCAGGGCTGATTTC
The DNA here is from genome assembly GCF_965153285.1 of Podarcis tiliguerta. NCBI lineage: Eukaryota > Metazoa > Chordata > Lepidosauria > Squamata > Lacertidae > Podarcis > Podarcis tiliguerta. The sequence goes on along the minus strand of NC_139551.1, from coordinate 1,453,735 downwards.
CTTCAGAATGGAGAGGTGTGATCTTCTTGCAGTCCATGGGACTCTCAAGAGTCTCCTCCAGCACCAGAATTCAAAAGCATCCATTCTTCGGCGATCAGCCTTTTTTTATGGTCCAGCTCTCACTTCCATACATCACGACTGGGAAAACCAGAGCTTTGACTATACGGACCTTTGTTGGCAAGGTGATGTCTCTGCTTTTTAGGAGGCTAAAAATATTATTATGTATTATAATATTATTTATTATAATACAGACTTTTGAATGGATTCGTTTCTGTTTCCATTGACTATTGAATTGCGAGTAGGGAACCCCTTCCACTGCTGAAACGTCCATCGGCCTGAGTTCTTGGTGTGCTATTTTCTCGGTATATTTAATAACAAGAACTCCCTTTCCAGATATCGACAAAGTGATGATCAACTTGAAGACGGAGGAGTTTGTCTTGGAAATGACCACTTTGCAGTCTCTCCAACAGCTGATTCAGTGGGTGGGCGACTTTGTCCTCTACCTGTTGGCCAGCCTTCCGAACCAGGTGAGACCCCCTGAGACCCCCATTGCGCCAACGGTTTCCCAAATTGCCTTCCGGGTCGACCGGCAATCCGACTTTCCGGGGACGGCGCGTGAAAACCCAAAATACCTCCAGCTCCGAACGCTCATCATATTACATAGCTTTCCTTATCGTACATTTTCTTATTCATAAATTTAATCCCATTTTAGTCCTAGGCCTAATTGTTTCTTTCTTTCTTGAATATTACAATATTTATTCCAATAGTCTTTAAATTCCTTCCAGTCTTCTTGGTATTCCTCTTCTTTCTGGTCGCGGATTCTCCCGGTCAGTTTGGACCTTCCTAACTGTAGCCTTATTGGAGTTCACCGATTGGGTCTGCGTTGCTCCGGGACAGGAGGAAGGAAGTCAAATGACACCGAGGTTGATTCCAAGAAAGAGTTTATTCTGCTCTCCGGATAGCAGAAGGCACTTGCGTGATCAAGTCCAAAGAAATCACAAGTTTCACGCAGTACATATATCCTCCAGGCACCCTTTCCCTCCTTCCCATATAAATCCATCCACGTCATCCTATACACGCAGGTTGACATCACATATGTTCTTGCTCTGGTATTCTTAACCATAAAAGGGAATTTCTTCCTGTACTTCTGACCATAAAAGGATCTTTCTCCTCTTTATCTTGGAGGAAGAGGTCGTCATCTCCGAGAACACACTTTTGGCCTTCTTCCGGACTTAGGTCTGCGCGTCTTTTGTGGTCAGCACATAAGATAAGGCATGGACGTGTCTTCTCTGTTCTACTGATACAGTCAAGGCCATCCCTGCCATCACAAACTGATAAAGGAGAGAGATTTGAGCACAGCCGGGTTTTTGGTTATACATTGACTCAGAGCTCAAGTTAATGGATTTTAGCTAAGGAAAAATAGGGATTTTGGTGCAGTTTCAAACTGCCTGCGCACTCAGTTTTGGGTTTGGGAAACCCATTTATTCAATAATAATAATAATTTATTATTTATACCCCGCCCATCGGGCTGGCTTTCCCCAGCCACTCTGGGCGTCTTCCAAAAAAAATATTAAAATACTGTGAAACATCAAACATTAAAAGCTTCCCTAAAGAGGGCTGCCTTCAGATGTCTTCTAAAAGTCTGGTAGTTGTTGTTCTCTTTGACATCTGGTTGGAAGGCGTTCCACAGGGAGGGCGCCACCACCGAGAAGGCCCTCTGCCTGGTTCCCTGTAACTTGGCTTCTTGCTGGGAGGGAACCACTAAAATACAATAATCTATTAAACATTAAAAGCTTCCCTAAGCAGGGCTGCCTTTAGATGTCTTCTAAAAGTCTGGTAGTAATTTGAGATATAAATCGAACGTCGAGAGTTTTGACCTTCCTAACCTGCCCCCTTTCCCCCCAGGGCTCGGGTCCCGTCCGCCCGGGACACAGTTTCCTCCGCGACGGCTCCTCCCTGGCCATGCTGCGGGAACTGATGGTCGTGATTCGCATCTGGGGCCTCTTGAAGCCCAGCTGCCTGCCCATCTACACAGCAACTTCCGATACGCAGGACAGCATGTCCCTCCTCTTCCGGCTCCTGACCAAACTTTGGCTGTGCTGTGAGTAGGGGATCGAGGCTCGATGCAACCACAGACAGAGCAATATAGAAATCACATTAAAGCGGAACCGACTCATTCAGCCTTTGTTTGTGTAATTCAGACCAGGGTGGATAAAAACCAATGCAAACCAGATTTTTTTAATTATTTAAATCAGATTTGCTTTTTATTTAAATCAGATTTTAAAAATAAAGTCCTAAGTTGTTGCTTTTTAAAAAAAACAGATTTTTAAAAACTTAAATCAGATTTGTTTTTTATTTAAATCAGATTTTTAAAATCTGATCTATTACGTTTTCAGAATGTATTGGAAAAATTATATAGAAAGGTTTATTGGTTTGTGTCCATTCAAATGTAAGATAAAAGATACGCAAAGGGACTTGACAGGAAGTCAAAGATGAAGAAAGGATTTTGGGAGATAAAAGGGGAAAAAATAATTTACTTTCATTATTATCATTTTGTGTGCGGGTGTAGGTGTGTGGGTGTCTGCACATAGGTGTGTTGTATGCAATGTCTGGGAGGAAATAAGACGGTAAATAACAAATAAACTAAATATCGCTATATGTAATTTTTTTTTCTTAATTATATTTAGTGCTAGTAGGGCTGTATTGTTTTTTGTAACATAAAATCATTCAATAAAAATTACCGTATTTTTTGCTCTACAAGACTCACTTTTCCCCTCCTAAAAAGTAAGGGGAAATGTGTGTGCGTCTTATGGAGCGAATGCAGGCTGCGCAGCTATCCCAGAAGCCAGAAGAGCAAGAGGGATTCCTGCTTTCACTGCGCAGCGATCCCTCTTGCTGTTCTGGCTTCTGAGATTCAGAATATTTTTTTTTCTTGTTTTCCTCCTCCAAAAACTAGGTGCGTCTTGTGGTCTGGTGCGTCTTATAGAGCGAAAAATACAGTATATTTAGTGGTAGTAGGGCTGTATTGTTTTTTGTAACATAAAATCATTCAATAAAAATTAATTAAAAACAACAACAACAAAGAAGCCAGGTGTGTCCTCTAAGCCTGACGGCCCCCCGTTGCCCCTCACAGGTCGGGACGAAAGCCACCCCAGCGAGCCGGACGACGCTTTGATTGACGAGTGCTGCCTCCTGCCCAGCCAGCTGCTCATTCCGAACCTCGACTGGTTGCCTGTCAATGACGCCATCATCCACAAGCTTCAGAGCAAGCAGCCCGTCCGCATGCAGTTTGGGAAGCCCCCTGGGCAGGGCCAGGGCCACCCCGCCTCCCTGCAGTTCGACGCCTTCGTCAGGTAGGTGTCGGGCGATGGGGAGACAGCGGAACTCCCTGCCACAGGAATGCCACCACCAGCTGTCATGGCTTATTTAAAAGAGGACTGGGCATACAGTGGTACCTCTCAAATCAGAACCAGTGAAGGCGGTGAAGGTCCTGTGTGAGTGTCTGGAGGCGGTTGGAGGATGGATGGCGGCTAACAGATTGAGGTTGAATCCTGACAAGACAGAAGGACTGTTTTTGGGGGGCGGGCGGGTGTGGGGGACTGCCTGGTCCTGAATGGGGCAATTGTGCCCCTGAAGGACAAGGTGAGCAACCTGGGAGTCATTTTGGACTCCTGGCTGTCCATGGAGGCGCAGGTCAATTCTGTGTCCAGGGCGGCTCCATCTGGTACGCAGGATGAGACCCTCCCTGCCCACAGACTGTCTGGCCAGAGTGGTGCATGCTCTGGTTGTCTCTTGGACTACTGCCATGCGCTCTCCTTGGGGCTGCCTTTGAAGGTGACCTGGAAACTGCAACTAATCCAGAATGCGGAGGCCAGACTGGGGACTGGGAGTGGAGACCACATAACACCGGTCTTGAAATTGGCTCCCAGGACGTTTCCGAGCACAATTCAAAGTATTGGTGCTGACCTTGAAAGCCCAAAACGGCCCAGTAGACCTGAAGGAGCGTCTCCACCCAGGACACCGGGGTCCCTCTCTCAAGGGCCTTCTGGCAGTTCCCTCTCTGCGAGAAGTGAGGTTACAGGGAACCAAGCAGAGGGCCTTCTCGGTGGTGGCACCCGCCCATCAGATGTCAAGGAAATAAACAACCGTCTGACTTTTAGAAGACATCTGAAGGCAGCTCTGTTTAGGGAAGCTTTTAATGTTTGATGGATTACTGTATTTTAATATTTTCCACCCAGAGTGGAAACCCAGCCAGATGGGCGGGGTATAAATATTATTAGTATAATAATATTATTAGAATATTATTATTAGAATAATATTATTATTATTGCTTCCCAAACGCCGATGTTTTGCCTCCTTAATTCAGGGCCCCCGGGCAGCCGAAGATCGACCACTTGCGGCGGCTCCACCTCGGAGCGTACCCCACGGAGGAGTGCAAATCATGCACCAGGTGAGTGCCAGGGAAGAAACAAAACCCCGGCGACGGGAGGCAGCGTCTCCCAGCGGTTACAGCATCCCCGGTCCGGTCTTCCCCGTCTCCTGGCGGGAGAGCGGCGGCCAGTCAGCCTGGGGTTCGAACACCAGTAGGGCTGGGGAAGGAGAAGAGGGGAAAATACCCGCGTGGTTTAGACCTGAAGGTAGCTGCTGCCGACCCGTGCCGGCCGTATGGGGCTAAGATGCAACTTCCGGTCTTGACTCCGCAGGTGCGGCTGCGTCACCATGTTGCATTCGCCCAACAAGACGACGGCCGTCAAACAGTGGGAGCAGCGCTGGATCAAGAACTGCCTCTGCGGCGGGCTGTGGAGGAGGATGCCGCTGGGCTACTCGTGACGGCGCCCCCGCCAGGCCGGGAGGAAGGACTGCAGGGAAGCCGGACCGGAAAAAAATAAGGCGGTTTTGTAAATATAAAGGTTCTGAGTTTTGCAAAAAGGCTGTTCGTTTTTGTGTTTCTTGGCATTCCCTTCTGCAGAGTCTCTGCTTTTTCGAAGATTGAAATGGCCACCTCTCATCGGTTTGCAACAGGTTTGCACTTTTTCATTTATGTTTTTAAAAATCGTTTTTTCCGATCCGAATTTCGTGGTGCGCTTTTGCAAAAAACGCAGAAAACCTCGGGGTAACGACGAGCACGTCCGTGGAAACGACGTGCAAAAACGCCTTGCGCCAGGAGAAATTTTTGCTTGCGGGAAACAGCAGGGATTGCACAAAAAAACAGAGAAAATTGTGCTGAAACGCCGAAGGATTTTTTTGCAGGTTTGGAGAACTTGAAGCCTGGAACGCGTGGGAAAGACATGCAAAATCTAATTTTTGCATCTTATTATTTTTTTAAATTGATTTTATTTAACATCATCATTACAAAATATTGCAAATACATACATACATATTTCAGATAAGCACACGTATATAAAAAAGAACAAGAAAGGAAAAAGGAAGAAAAGTTGGAAGAGTCAATCAATGACATTTTATTATTGAGATATTTGTAGAATAAATTTGGAAGAAACTCTTCTAATATTTGCATCTTAAATTTGCGGGGCAAGGAGCAATCCTCTAGCTATTGGCGCTTAAATGGCCGCAAGGGATCCGTTGGTTGCGTTGGCCAAGACTCCGTCGATCCATCCGGCGTACGGAGCGGTTCGGGTGTAGATCCCGGGTTTCTTCCAGTTGCCGCAAACTCGCGAGCCGGTGGACACGACGGCTTCGGCGACGCCGTTGCAGACGAGGGGCCCCCCTGAATCTCCCTGGGGAAAGGGGGTGAGAAAAAAGCAAGAACATCGGATTTTTGCCACTACTCTATAAGCCTGGGGTCAGCGAACTTTTTCAGCAGGGGGCCAGTCCACTGTCCCTCGGACCTTGTGGGGGGCCAGACAAAAAAATATATATGAACCAATTCCTATCCCCCACAAATAACCCAGAGATGCATTTTAAATAAAAGCAACATTCTACTCATGTCAAAACATGCTGATTCCTGGACCGTCCGGGGGCCGGATTGAGAAAGCGATTGGGCCGGATCCAGCCCCCGGGACTAAGCTTGCCTACCCATGTTGTAGTGGCAGGTAGTTCCCCAGACTTGCTTGCCTGAACTGAAGTTCAATCCGGATAAGACAGAGAGGTTCTAATACAGGGGTCAGCAAACTTTTCCAGCAGGGGGCCAGTCCCCTGTCCCTCGGACCTTGTGGGGGGCCAGACTATATTTTGAAAATAAATAAATGAATGAATTCCTATGCCCCTCAAATAACCCAGAGATGCATTTTAAATAAAAGGAAGGACACATTCTACTCATATAAAAACACACTGATTCCCGGAACATCCGAGGGCCGAATTGAGAAGGCGATTGGGCCTGATCCGGCCCCCAGGTCTTAGTTTGCCTACCCATGCTAATAAGCCACGTCCTGTGTTCGAATTATGCCTGCACTCCCAGGATTCTCAATGATGATGGTGATTTCTCATTAACATTTTATTAAACAGACATGACATACAAAAAACCCCAAACCAATCTTGCATTAGATACTTCTAGACTTAAGAGATCGTTATCACAGTATACGTAATCCAATTGTCCAGATATCTAGAATAGAGTGTGCCATATAATGGAAATAAAAAGAGAGAAAGAAAGGAAAAGGAAAATAAACAACGATAAAAGCGAAAAGTTGGCGTAACTAAAACAATCAAAGAAAAAGCAGTAATTCATTCATTCCAAAAAATAAATACCGTATTTTTTGCTCTATAAGACTCGCTTCCCCCCCCTCGAAAGTAAGGGGAAATGTGTGTGCGTCTTACGGAGCGAATGCAGGCTGCGCAGCTATCCCAGAAGCCAGAACAGCAAGAGGGATTTCTCCTTTCGCTGCACAGAGATCCCTCTTGCTGTTCTGGCTTCTGAGATTCAGAATATTTTTTTTCTTGTTTTCCTCCTCCAAAAACTAGGTGCATCTTGTGGTCTGGTGCTTCTTATAGAGCGAAAAATACGGTGATTTTTGCAGAGGGTCATTTAGTGGGGAAAAAACCCTGTGACGCGGTGAGGCGAGTTTTGTACACTAGAATCCTTCTGTTGCCCCGTGCGAAGAGGAGGAACTCTCGTGCAAAAACGTACCTTGCAGGAGTCTTTCTTCCTGGAGTCGGCGCACATCATTTTCTCGGTCACCTCCCCGTCGTGGTGAATCCGCTGGTTGCATTTGGCTCGGCCGATGACCCCCAGCTCCACGTGCTGCAAGACGTCCGGCCGCTTGCCCGTATTGCGAGTGATACCCCAGCCGGCCACCTCACACAGGGTCCCTTCGGGGACGTCCCCGCCCTGGCGTTGGAAAGCCAGCTTCTGGACATCCGGGTTGAGGGAGGCCGCCTCTTCCAGCTGATTTGCAGAGAGGGAGAGAGACGGTTGAAAACACAGCAGGTTTTCATAATAATAATAATTTATTATTTAGAATCATAGAATCCTAGAGTTGGAAGAGACCACCAGGGCCATCGAGTCCAACCCCCTGCCAAGCAGGAAACACCATCAGAGCACTCCTGACATATGGTTGTCAAGCCTCTGCTTAAAGACCTCCAAAGAAGGAGACTCCACCACACTCCTTGGCAGCAAATTCCACTGTCGAACAGCTCTTCCTGTCAGGAAGTTCTTCCTAATGTTTAGGTGGAATCTTCTTTCTTGTAGTTTGGATCCATTGCTCCGTGTCCGCTTCTCTGGAGCAGCAGAAAAAAACCTTTTCCCCTCCTCTAGGTGACATCCTTTTATATATTTGAACATGGCTATCATATCACCCCTTAACCTCCTCTTCTCCAGGCTAAACATGCCCAGCTCCCTTAGCCGTTCCTCATAAGGCATCGTTTCCAGGCCTTTGACCATTTTGGTTGCCCTCCTCTGGACACGTTCCAGTTTGTCAGTGTCCTTCTTGAACTGTGGTGCCCAGAACTGGACACAGTACTCCAGGTGAGGTCTGACCAGAGCAGAATACAGTGGCACTATTACTTCCCTTGATCTAGATGCTATACTCCTATTGATGCAGCCCAGAATTGCATTGGCTTTTTTAGCTGCCGCGTCACACGTTTCCCCAGCCACTCTGGGCGGCTCCCAATAGAATATTAAAAACACTATCAAACGTTAAAAAGCTTCCCTAAACAGGGCTGCCTTCAGATGTCTTCTAAAAGTCAGGTAGTTGTTTATTTCCTTGACATCTGATGGGAGGGTGCTACCACCGAGAAGGCCCTCTGCCTGGTTCCCTGTAACCTCGCTTCTCGCAGGGAGGGAACCGCCAGAAGACCCTTGGGAGAGGGACCCCGGTGTCTGGGGTGGAGACGCTCCTTCAGGGATACTGGGCCGTTTAGGGCTTTAAAGATCAGCAGCAACCCTTTGAATTGTGACCAGAAACGTCCTGGGAGCCAATGTAGGTCTTTCAGGACTATGGTCATTAGTCTGGCTGCCAAATTCTGGATTAGTTGCAGTTTCCGGGTCACCTTCAAAGGGATCCCCACGGGGAGCACATCGCAGTAGTCCAAGCGGGAGATAACTAGAGCATGCACCACTCTGGCCAGACAGTCTGCGGGCAAGGAGGGTCTCATCCTGCATACCAGATGGAGCTGCCCTGGACGCAGAATTGACCTGCGCCTCCATGGACAACTGTGAGTCCAAAATGACTCCCAGGCTGCGCACCTGGTCCTTCAGGGGCACAGTGACCCCATTCAGGACCAGGGAGTCCCCCACACCTGCCCGCCCCCTGTCCCCTAAATACAGTCCTTCTGTCTTGTCAGGATCCAACCTCAATCCGTTAGCCGCCATCCATCCTCCAACCTTGGCGTTTTCAGCGCCACACTCTCACCGACGGAGATTAAATTAGTCCAAAACTTCTGGCGTTTGCCAGAATACCCTGCGTCTTATTTGCACATGGGATTTCCCGTAATGCAAACGTCGTGTTTTCCAGAAAACCGGTTGCTCAACCTTTTCCACCTCTTTGGGGAAATTCCCTGAATCTGCCCTCCTCTAAAATTCTCAATTTCGGGGATCAACACTTCTTGCTTCCTTGTCGCAGAGATATTTTTCGGGGAAAGGGCGGTCAAAATGGCAAGGCGATCCAGCTAGGGCTACCCTAATCAGCCTGACTTTGCCCCCTATTTTATTTTCAATTTAAATCCTTTTTATTGGTTTCTACAAATGCAAAATGCAGTTAAATAGAACATAAACAAGCATAGAGACCACATCACACCGGTCCTGAAAGACCTACATTGGCTCCCAGGACGTTTCCAAGCACAATTCAAAGGGTTGGTGCTGACCTTGAAAGCCCTAAAGGTAAAGGTAAAGGGACCCCTGACCATTAGGTCCAGTCGTGGCCAACTCTGGGGTTGCGGTGCACATCTCGCTTTATTGGCCAAGGGAGCCAGCGTACAGCTTCCGGGTCATGTGGCCAGCGGGACTAAGCTGCTTCTGGTGAACCAGAGCAGCACACAGAAACGCCGTTTGCCTTCCCGCCGGAGTGGTACCTATTTATCTACTTGCACTTTGACGTGCTTTCGAACTGCTAGGTGGGAAGGAGCAGGGACCGAGCAATGGGAGCTCACCCCGTTGCGGGGATTCGAACCGCCGACCTTCTGATTGGCAAGTACTAGGCTCTGGGGTGCCACCCACAGTGCCACCCGCGTCCCATATTGAAATCCCTAAATGGCCTCAAAGGCCCAGTAGACCTGAAGGAGCGTCTACTGCTATGCACTGTCCGTGGGGCTACCATTTAAGATGACCCAGAAACTGCAACTAATCCAGAATGCGGCAGCCAGTTTGGGGACTGGGAGTGGAGACCATATAACCCCAATCCTGAAAAACCTACATTGGCTCCCAAGACGTTTCCAGGCACAATTCAAAGGGTTGGTGCTGACCTTGAAAGCCCTAATCGGCCCTTTATCCTTGAAGGAGCGTCTCCACCCCGGACACCAGGGTCCCTCTCCCGAGGGCCTTCTGGTGGTTCTATCCCTGTGAGAAGCGAGGTTACAGGGAACCAGGCAGAGGGCCTTCTCGGTGGTGGCGCCCCGCCCTGTGGAACGCCCTCCCCTCAGACGTCAAGGGAATAAACAACTATCTGACTTTTAGAAGACATCTGCAGACAGCCCTGCTTAGGGAAGCTTTTAACGTTCGAAGTTTTATTCTGTTTTTATATGAACTGGAAGCCGCCCAAAGTGGCTAATGGGAAAATCAGAGGGCCACTATGGTTTAGGGGTTAGAGAGCGACCTACTGGGAACTGAGAGACCCGGGTTCAAATCTCCCCTTGGCCCTGAAGCTCACCGGGTGTGACTTTGGGCCCGTCGCTGCCTCTCCACCTGACTTAGTGAGGTTACAGGGAACCAGGCGGAGGGCCTTCTCGGTGGTGGCGCCCTCCCACCAGATGTCAAGGAAATAGACGACTTTCTGACTTTTAGAAGACATCTGAAGGGCAGTCTTATCTAGCATCACTCACCTGTACCAGCAAGAGGTCGTCGTGGTTGGTGTCTCGGTGGCTTCCAGGGTGGGCGATCAGCTGGCGGACCCCATAGAGGCGCTTGTGGGGTTCGGGGAGAGAGAGCGATCGTGCCCCTAGGAGAACCGCAAAAGTTCCGTTGCCCCTGCGTGGAAAACCACCGTTAGGTTACTGGTTCCAAAATGCTAGACTTCTGCAATGGGGTCTTTGTGGGGCTGCCTTTGGGGCCGGATTCGGGGGGCCCTGATCGGCAACACCATTGCGGAAAAAGCCCCACCGGTTGTTCCCTTACTATTGAGCCGGGTTCGAGGTGTTGGTACTCATTTACAAATCTGTCCCCATGCAAAACCCTATCATTCCTATTGAAGTTGAAAAGTGTCCCCAGATTCATTGGGGGGAAATCTGGGAAACTTTATTTACAAGGCCCTGAACAACTAAGTCCAGAGTCCCTCGGGAACGGTCGGAGTAATTCCTGAATAAATTTTATTGGGGTTTATAAAGAATGCTGGATATCGGATATCTTTTGTGTCCAAAACGCAAAACATTTATCTAAATGCAAAAAAGGAAAAAAAGATTGAGTTCCTTCGACTACAATACGGTTCCTAGAACCTCATATCTTGGTTGTCTGTAATCGTCTTAAACTTTGTGGAGAGATAAATTTGTTCACCTGCGGAGTTTTCGATCTAGACTACGCCGGTCACACTTTGAGGAAGCTACCTTCTCCGTATAATTTATATGAATCGTATAATTATTCTCTCCTGGTTTTTTTCACTCGATCGACTTATTTGGAATGATTTCACGCAGGATCTATTGCTTCCGCCAAGCGGCAGAAAGGATTGGCTCGGCAGAGCAGCGAAACCCAACGGGGAAATCCAAGGGGACAGCTCTGTCGGTTTAGAGCCCGGTGTGGGGATCATGCCAAGGTTGCGGGTTCAAATCCCGTACGGGGCATCCGAATTGTGGCGGGTCAGGCTAGATGACCCCCCGGGGTCCCCTTCCCGACTTGACAATTCTACAATTGGAAAACTTACGCATCCTCCAGGCAATGGGCAGCGCTCAGCACCCATTCGTCAGCGATGAGGAAGCCGCCGCAGAGGTGCTGCCCATTCAGTTGGAGGGAGGCCATGTACGGGCGCCGGGGGGCGTCCCGGCCCCCCAGGATACGGCCTCTGGGGCGGCTTGCTGCGAAGGCAAGAGCACAGAGGGTTAGATCATGGGTAGGCAAACCTAATTATCTGTATGCATGTAAAAACTGTTGCTATTAGAAAAACGGGAAATGAAATATTTTTAAAATTAAAAAAATAAAATAAAAAGGCACAGCATCAAAGGAAAGAGGGAGGAGGAGGGCAGAGGAAAGGGAACGCAAGCCAGAATAAAGCAGTTTCTATGTTCCGGTGTTTGGGGGGGTAGCACAGGGGTCCGACAAGCCCAAGATCTGCCCCCCAAAAAACCCCAGAATGCACGCTTTTTTAACAAACTTGCTTAATAGGGCAGCATACTGAGACTCAATTGTGCTTTTGCGCAATCTACTCGGCGTAGAGCTGTTGAAATGAATGGCGGCGCGGTTTGGATGGATCTGCCCCGATTGGGAGCCCAGAGAATCCCATATTCTCAGAGTAAAACCTAATTTGCAAGAGTCACCCAGCAACCTCTGAAAGTCGGCCTATATTTGCATCGATTAGCATATGCAGATGTTATGCAAAATCCGCATCCCAGAGCCTGTGTTGTCTATGAAGTCCTTTGGAAGACACAGACAACGTCGGACCACGAGGCAGCATAGTGGTCAGAGCGTTGGACGAGGTCCTGGATTCGAATTCCCCCTGAAAGTCTCTTTGTGTCCATCTCCCTCTCTCTCTGACCAAACGCACAGGGTTGTTGTGAAGTTAAAACAGAGGGGAAAAAGGAAAATGTCTTGCTCCCTGGACAGGATAAGGCAGGCTATCTCTATGTGGGACAAGAAGCTACAGTTAGAACAGGATATGGAACAACTGATTGGTTCAAAATTGGGAAATGAGTACGACAAGGCTGTATATTGTCTACCTGCTTATTTAACTTATATGCAGAATTCATCATGCGAAAGGCTGGGCTGGATGAATCCCTAGCCGGAATTAAGATTGCTGGAAGAAATATCAACAACCTCAGATATGCAGATGACACAACCTTGATGGCAGAAAGTGAGGAGGAATTAAAGAACCTTTTAATGAGGGTGAAAGAGGAGAGCGCAAAATATGGTCTGAAGCTCAACATCAAAAAAACGAAGATCATGGCCACTGGTCCCATCACCTCCTGGCAAATAGAAGGGGAAGAAATGGAGGCAGTGAGAGATTTTACTTTCTTGGGCTCCAGGATCACTGCAGATGGGGACAGCAGCCACAAAATTAAAAGATGCCTGCTTCTTGGGAGAAAAGCAATGACAAACCTAGACAGCATCTTAAAAAGCAGAGACATCACCTTGCCAACAAAGGTCCGTATAGTTCAAGCTATGGTTTTCCCAGTAGTGATGTATGGAAGTGAGAGCTGGACCACAAAGAAGGCTGATCGCCGAAGAATTGATGCTTTTGAATTCTGGTGCTGGAGGAGACTCTTGAGAGTCCCATGGACTGCAAGAAGATCAAACCTCTCCATTCTGAAGGAAATTAGCCCTGAGTGCTCACTGGAAGGACAGATCCTGAAGCTGAGGCTCCAAGACTTTGGCCACCTCATGAGAAGAGAAGACTCCCTGGAAAAGACCCTGATGCTGGGAAAGATGGAGGGCACAAGGAGAAGGGGACGACGGAGGATGAGATGGTGGGACAGTGTTCTCGAAGCTACCAGCATGAGTCTGACCAAACTGCGGGAGGCAGTGGAAAACAGGAGGGCCTGGCATGCTCTGGTCCAGGGGGTCACGAAGAGTCGGACACAACTAAACAACAACAACATAATAAATACCTAAATAAGAGATATATATAAATAAGAGTAAGCAGAATTTTGCAGCTGACTCACCATCTGCGACGAAGAGGCCCAGAACAACTGGGAGCCAAATGGAAGAAAAAGCCATCTTCATGTGAAGCTTTCAAAAATAAGTTCTGCTGAACTTAGGAAAGATATATATTGGTGTGTTTGCATGTGATTTCCAGGACGTATTTTATCGCCTCCGAAGCGTGGGATTTTATTTTTCCCCTTCTCTGCACAAACACAGAAGAGGAAGCAGCCTGTTTGCATTGGCAATCTGGTCGTTTCCTCCGTTGACACATGAAATCTGATAAAAGCTGTTTGCCAGAGCTCTGCAAGTTGCGTGGATTTCGAAATCCCGAGTCCTTGGGACAGGCCTATGTCGTATGTCCGTCAATCGATAAGTCACATTCCTTTGGGGCGTTAAAAAAAGAAAAGCTCTTTTGGGTTTCCCTAGGGGGGGGGGGGGACTCAACAAATTTGGGGCTTTCCCTGGGAAAAAAACAACTCAAATGCAATGCAGGACAAATTGGAGCCAGTAAGTTGTATTTGAGTTTTTTCTGCTTCTAAATGTTTTCCGACCACTGCTTTATATTTTTGTCGCAACGATCCTTTCAGTTTTTCTTTTACGTTGCATACAGCTTGGAGACCCCCCCCCAACCAAGGCTTCTAAATAAATAAAGTATGTCACCAATGAATCCTGCCTGCCGTTGCATGTCAGGCCCCGCCGACGCTGCCGTTGCATGTCACCTATCGAAGTCCACAAACGCCACCTGGGCATGAAAACCAGACTTTTAAAGAGACTATTTTGGGTGAATATTGGGCAAGGATTCCTGGGATATATTGGAAGCCGGGGGGGGGGGGGAGGATTCATTCAGACCCATACATTGGTTCTCAAATGCCTTGGTACTCAAACAAATTGGAACCCAAACACTACAAACCCGGAAGTAAATGTTCCGGTTTGCGAGCTTTTTTTGGAAGCTGAACATGCTCCGTTTTGAGTATTACAGTGAGTTCTGTCTGCTTTTCCTATTTATTTCGCGTTTTTGTTTTTGCGGCTCTTTCCAGTTTTTGTGACTGTGGAATTGATGGATTGATTGTGTGACTGCAGTACGTTGATTATTGCTTTCATTTTATGGGTCAACGGTCTCGTTAGAGAGTAAAATTCACGTTAAGTTGCTGTTTTGGGGGTCGTTTTTAAAAGTCCGGAACGGATTAATCCGTTTCGCATTCCTTTCTATGGGAAAGAGCGCCTTGGTTTTGGAACGCTTTGGTTTTGGAACGGAATTTCCGGAACGGATTAAGTTTGAGGACCGAGGTGCCGCTGTGTTGAGATCATGATGGTCAAAGGGAAGCAGGTTCTGTCCCCAGCTGCCCCCAACAGCTGTAGGATTATCCAAGTGGCTTAAACTAAGCCTCTCGGCTCCCAATAAGTGCAGGGGCTCAAGTTTCCTCCTAATTCATAGCCTGGGCAGGGGGCTCAGGAATAAGGGGCAGCCACTCTGCACGAGCTCAGAGGAAGCTACCTCTGAGCCCTTCGTAGTGGAAACAGGTTTGGGGGCATAAACCCAGCCCCAGCCCCTCCTTTTCTTCCGGTTCCGCCAAGGTACAGTTAGCCTGAAGACGGGAACAGGTGCATTTTTATAAACAAAGAAACCAGCTCCCAAAGGATTTATCTCTCTCTGCGCTGGAACCACTCTGCCTGTGCTCAGAGACTACTTCCGCTCACTCCTCCCCAGGATGGAGAAACGGATTCTTGCCTGAATATATTTTTAAAAGTGGGTTTAAAAGGCTACCACACCCTCCTCCCCAAGGGTTATGAAATGGATTCTTGCCTGTTTTTTGGGAAAGTGGGTGAGATACAATCTGTTTATGCTCAGGGGCTAACCCCACCCTCCTCCCCAAGGGTTATCAAATTGATAATTGCCAGTTTTTTTGGAAAGTGGGTGGGTGGGATGTACTCCTCCCCAAGGATTATGAAATTGATAATTGCCTGGTTTTTTGGAAAGTGGGTGAAATGCACTCTGATTATGCTCAGGGGCTACCCCACCCTCCTCCCCAAAGGTTATGAAATTGATTCTTGCCTTTTTTTTGGAAAGTGGCTGAGATGCACTCTGTTTAAGCTCAGGGACTACCCACCTTCCTCCCCAAGGGTTATCAATTTGATAATTGCCTGGGTGTGGGTTTTTGTGTGTTTTTTTGAAAGTAGGTGAGATGCACTCTACTTATGCTCAGGGGCAAACCCCACCCTTTCCACCCCGAGGACTGGGGAACCGTTTCCTCCCTAATAATAATAATAATAATAAATTTGGCCCTGTTCTAAGGGAAACTAAAAGAGAAGGCGGGGGGAAATCTGCCTGGGGGGGGGGTTGAAGCCCCCGGACCTGTTTTTTTCACCGAGAAAGAATCGGATGGGGACCTGAAGGGTGGGCATTTTCTGTTGCTGAGTCTGTGCAGAGAGACCCCCCCCCCTGCGCAGTCAGTGATGGAGGGTGTGGCTCACGAGCCCATCTCTCCCCCCCATAAAGAACCCCCCCCCCAGCGTACCCTCCCCGCTCCCAAAATACCGCGCAACCCCAAATTTTGTCATTTGGAGATGCGCTTTTTGCGCCAAATCACCCGGGCATCACCGCGCTCGCTATGGAAACCGGAGGTTAGATAGAGACGCGCGCGCGGAGGAGCCGCCACCCACCGCCTCTCCCCCCCACCCACAAATCAAACCAGCGGGGGCCCCCTCCTCTTTTTCGCCCCTTTGTGCTCAGGCTTGCAGGAGCTGGGGCTAGAGAGAGAGAGAAATAAAGAAAGAAAGAGATTAAACCATGCTATCCATTTTTGGCTAGCGCAGAGCGCAGGGAAGGAGAGGCGGTCTGAACCCCCCCCCCCCAGTTCCTGAGCCCCCCCTCTCTCCTTGGTGGGGTGCAGGTGGTCATTCTTCCAGTGCCAACCCACGCCCCCCCCACCCGGATTTTGAAAACCTCTCCAATTTCAGAACCTTTTTAACCAAGGATAAAGGAGAATTGATTATTTTTTCGCTCTTCTCCCAAATCTCCCATGGTGGTGGGCGGAATCTAAAGCTGGAAGGAGACCCCCCCCCCCTTTAAAAAAAAAAAGCATGCATCCCTTTCGCCACTAATCCCAAGCAAGAGGAGGCGATTGAAATGTCCTTTTGTATCTTGGAGCGGCAAAAAGGGGCGAGATAAGATTTTTATATTTTTTGGAGAGGGTTGCGTCCTCCCTAGATGCGCGCGCGCCCCCGCCCCGTTTCCAGCTGCAAATCGAGGGGTGCCTCGCAGACGCCGGGCAGGTAAGTTTGATTTTATTTTTAAAAAACTGTTTTTCCTCCTCTCCCCTCGTTTTCTTTCTTTTTTTCTGCCTCCATCATCCCTCTCTCTCTCTCTCTCTCTCGCACGCGAATCCAGGCTTCTCTCTATCCACCCCATTTTGCGTCTTCAGACAAAGAGATGGTTTGGACTCTGTGTCACGCTGACTGCAATGAGACCCCCCCCCCCAAAAAAGCAAGCAGGGGGCTCTTTCCCCTCCCCCCAGCTCACTCTCTGACATTTGCATTGTCCTATTAGAACCCATCCCCGAACAATAGCCGCAAAATATCCAACCCCAAAAAATAAAAGGAGAAAATAAATCGCAGAACAGTCCATTATTATCAGGGCGATTATTCCCAGACACACATCACTTGGGGTTTCGGGTTTGGGGGTGGGAATGGTCTGAGACCCAACAAGACCCCCCCCCCGGGTTTTATGTAGTGATGAGTATTTTTATTGATCGATCGATGGATCGCTTATAGCCTCTCGGTCCTTGAAATGGAAAAGAAAAGGGATTTTTTTTATAAAAAAAAGATGGATGAAGCTGTTTGGTCACTTGTAACTTCCGAAAGCATCCATTAGCTCTGTGGGGAGGAAAACGCACACACCTTGGGTTGCGGGTTCCTTCGGAACTCACCGCCACAAGATGCTGGTGTTGGTGGTTCCTTGCCCGCCTTCGGAATGAATCGGTTTATTTCCGTCGCTGACCAGAGAGCTCTCCTCCGCCTTTCAAAAGGGAGTGGGCAGTTTAGACGCTGCTTATTGGTGTTGGCCGCCAAATGGAAACTCCATGTGGATTTGAAGTCTATCTGCGATTACCAGGGGCTGGTAGAAGAGGCTGCTGTGACCTTGTAGGATTTCTCAAACTGCGGTTGCTGGATGGAAATGGACCCTGAAACACTTCCCTTATTGGGTTGACTTAAAAAAATAATAATACATTTCTACGGCCATTTGATGCATCCTCTTTCAATGTTTTCTTTGCCTCTGCAGCAAGAGCCCTGGAGTCTGAAGCTGGCCGTTTCTGAGCCTCGGTTGGCCACCTCTGTGAAATGGGTTGATACTGATATTCCTCCTTCCCTGTTATCCCATGTTACAGAAGTAGCTAACAGAAGCTCAACAGGGGCTTGGCAAAAAACGCAGATAAACCTCAGGTTTGGATCTGAGCTGGAGAGGAGCGAAATAAATAAGAAAGAACGCAGCGGCTCAGAGCATGTGCAGAGTACACACTCCTCCTTAAGTAAATCAAGGAAACAGATTTGTTTGGGATCTGGGGAAGGGACTGGATTTCATAACGAAGGATGCCTTGCTCTGAGAAAATCCCAGGAGCTGTGAAATAACTGCTGGGTGAGTTATTTAAATTCATTTAATGGAAAACATGGGCTTAATCGTTTTTTAAACAACAAAAAACCTGTATTTCACATTTAAAGACTGTTTTTCTTGTTTCGTTCTATTTTTTTTAAGATATCTTTTATTAAAGTTCCAATTTTACAATTCCAAAACAACATTTAACCAACTTTAAAATACCCAGCGACTTCCATTCTTCTTTTTCCATGGTTCGTTTTACATTTCACACATCCCTGCACCTTTCGCTATAACCGTTCAAATCGGTTTTCCGCTTTCACATCCATCAAATATTATTTTCCCCTGTTTTGTTCCAATCCACCCTGGTCTTCGGGAGACGGTTCACATATATTCTGGCCTGTTCAACCTCTTTTTCTTAACGCCGACATGCCGTTCATAACATGGGAATATTCTTCCCAACGTGGAGCAGGGGGGGAAGCGAAGGCAAGCAGCCACAAATCGCTAAAACGCCGTTCGCTGCTCCTGCTCAGGCTGCACAGAAGTAGAATTTCGGTTCCTGAAATTCTTTCCGATTGTGCAAGTAAAATATAACAGATGGAATTCTACAGGGTGGGGTCTTAAGTGTGTGGAAACAGTCCAGGTTCAAGGATCCCCAGATGGCGGAGGCGTCAGGTGTCATCCTGGCGCCCGAGAATCTTCACTCGGTGGCAAACGGCCAAAAGCAGAGTGCGAAATACGCCTGGCTAATTTCGAATGCCGTCTGGTGTGGCTTTTGAGACAGATGTTGGGCAAGAAATGTTTCAGAGAGAGAGAGAGAGAGAGAGAGGAAGGAAGGAAGGAAGGAAGGAAGGAAGAGGAGGTTTTCTCCTTTCCATTTTTAAAACTGTATTATGAAGCCTCTTGTGTTACTTGGGTGCGGGAGTGGATTAAATAAGAAAATACAGATATGTTAGATCTGGAACGGCATGGTAATAGATTTGGATGGCATGCGTTTTTATGGCACGAGAAAGTACATAAAGGATTTTGCAACCATATAATTAGGAGATCACTTTCTAAAGTGAGGGAATAATATAAAGACCTATTGGAACAAAAGACTCCATGGTGGTTGTCTCCAACAGAGGTAATGGCAATCAAAAAATGAAACAGGGACACAACATGGTCTACAGATAGGGACCTACTAATGGAGATAGATGGGGAATTATAATACATTAAGTACGCTATTAAATATAGAGTCGAAAACAATGTTTTTTTAAGACTGTGAGAGATATAAAATAATGATATTAAAACGCTAAAAAAAGGCAACGTAAAGTATTAATAAGGGAGATAAAAGGGGTGAGTTTGCGTTTACACTAGCCACAGGGGCACCAAATATATAATGTTATCTTGTAGTCTGTTAAATCTGGTGCCAAATTTCTGGATGCACTGAAAGCGATCGTTTCCCTCAGTGGCCCGCTCTCTCTTGAGAGGGAATACCACCACCAACAACCCCCCCCCCCAAAAAAACACCCCATAGAATTGCAATAAGCCCCCACGCTTTTTACTAAGGGTCTGCGATCGCCGCTATGACCGCTGGGACTCCAAGTATCGATTTGGGTGTTAAATGGGTCATTTTGACAGACAGCAGATCTATAGGACCTGGGGGGGGGAGAGATGGACGTTCATCTAAATAGGGTCAGATCCAGTGTCAGTCCTGCTCAGAGTAGACCTGTCAAAATCAATATGCCTACGGTCTGGCCATGCCTGTGGATTTTAACTGGTTGGATCCATCGGTAGTCAAGTTCAGAGTAGACCCGTCGGAATCAACGGCTAACAGTCCTGAAAGACCTACATTGGCTCCCAGGTTGTTTCTGAGCACAATTTAAAGGTTGGTGCTGAGGTTTAAAGCCCTAAACAGCCTCAGCCCAGTATCCCTGAAGGAGCGTCTCCACCCTGGACACCGGGGTCCATCTCCCGAGGGCCTTCTGGGGGTTCCCTCCCTGCGAGAAGCGAGGGTACAGGGAACCAGGTAGAGGGCCTTCTCAGTGGTGGCACTCTCCCATCAGACATCAAGGGAATAAACAACTACCTGACTTTTAGAAGACACCTGAATGCAGCCATGTTTAGGGAAGCTTTTAATGTTGGGTGTTTTTAATATTCTGTTGGGAGCCGCCCAGAGTGGCTGGGGAAACCCAGCCAGATGGGCAGGGTATAAATATTATTATTATTATTATTATTATTATTATTAGTCTTGTTGGTTTTAGCAGGTCTCCTCAATTGGATCCGACTGGGATAGGTCAGCATGAGACTTTCAAGCTCAGTGTTGTGGGTTCGAATCCCATGCCAGGCAAAGGGGGTTGGGCTAGATGACCACTAGGGTTCCCTTCCAGCTCTACAATTGTGTGATTTTAACTCCTGCTTGTTTTGGCTCTGTGATGTCCCGTGGCAGCGATGAGCAGGACCTAGGCTGAGAGCCCGACCCACCAGATTCCTCTGAATCCCACCGCTGACACCATGATCTCGGCAAAGGACAAGGCCAAGGCTCCGAAAGACAGCATGACTCTTCTTCCCTGCTTTTACTTTGTCGAGGTAAGCAGAACTTTTCCATCATAAATGCAGGTAAAGGTAAAGGGACTCCTGACTGTTAGGTCCAGTCGTGGCCGACTCTGGGGTTGCGGTGCTCATCTCGCTTTACTGGCCGAGGGAGCCGGCGTACAGCTTCTGGGTCATGTGGCCAGCATGACTGAGCCGCTTCTGGCGAACCAGAGCAGCGCATGGAAACGCCGTTTACCTTCCCACCAGAGTGGTACCTATTTATCTACTTGCACTTTGAGGTGCTTTTGAACTGCTAGGTTGGCAGGAGCAGGGACCGAGCAACGGGAGCTCACCCCGTCATTGCGGGGATTCGAACCGCCGACCTTCTGATCGGCAAGCCCTAGGGGTCCCTTTACCATTACCCAAAAGATAGCACCTTCTTCTCCCCCCGCCCTCTCCCCTTTGTCTCCCAGCTGCCCATTGTGGCTTCCTCGATTGTGACGCTCTACTTCTTGGAGTTGACGGACCTCTTCAAGCCCGCCAAGGTGGGTTTCCAGTGTTACGACCGGGCCCTTTCCATGCCCTATGTGGAGACCAACGAAGAGATGATCCCATTGCTCATGCTGCTCAGCTTGGCTTTCGCGGCCCCCGCGGCCTCCGTAAGTAGCCTTCCGGCCTCTCCTTCCCTCTTGGGTTTTTATTATAGCTACAGTCGGTAGAGGTGGAGGTTCTTAATCTGCGGCTCGTGGGTACGGGTCCCACACTGGGCAAAAGATTCTTGCTTTCCCACACCCAACCAGGGTTCCTCGGATGAAAATAGGGACATCATCATCATCATCATCGCCCTTGACTAGACTTAGCCATCCAGGGGACCTTTACCTTATAATTATTCTAGTTACAGGTAGGTAGCCGTGTTGGTCTGCCGTAGTCGAAACAAAATAAAAAAAAATTCCTTCTAGTAGCACCTTAGAGACCAACTAAGTTTGTTCTTGGTATGAGCTTTCAGATATCTGATATCTGAAGAAGTGTGCATGCACACGAAAGCTTATTATTATTATTATTATTATTATTATTATTATTATTCCCTGCCCAGCTGACATCAGCCACTCAGGGCGTCTTCCAACATATATAAAAACATAATGAAACATTAAACATAAGAAACCAAAATTATATACAGGCCTGCCTTCAAATGACTCGGGGGTTGGATAACTCCATCCCCTCCAACGTTTCTCCCCTGAAAAGAGGGACGTCCTATTCCATCCCCTCCAACGTTTCTCCCCTGAAAAGAGGGACGTCCTATTCCATCCCCTCCAATGTTTCTCCCCTGAAAAGAGGGACGTCCTATTCCATCCCCTCCAACGTTTCTCCCCTGAAAATAGGGACGTCCTATTCCATCCCTTCCAACGTTTCTCCCATGAAAACAGGGACGTCCTATTCCATCCCCTCCCATCCCTTATCAACCAGCCCTGCACACCTGGGCGGAGAAGTTGCCGGGAGGGGAGGGGCTTGCTCTGACCCCGCCCTCTTCCCTCTCTCCCTCTCAGATCATGGTGGGCGAAGGCATCATCTACTGTTTGCAGTCCAACGTCAAAGGCCGCGCCAGCTCTGAGGGCAGCATCAACGCCGGCGGCTGCAATTTCAACTCCTTCCTCCGCAGGACGGTCCGGTTCGTGGGTAAGTTCGTCCCCATCCTCTGGTAAAAGGTAAAGGTACCCCTGACCATTAGGTCCAACCCCTGACTCTGGGGTTGCGGCGCTCATCTCGCTTTATTGGCCAAGGGAGCCGGCGTCCAGCTTCCGGGTCATGTGGCCAGCAGGACTAAGCTGCTTCTGGCGAACCAGAGCAGCGCACGGAAACGCCGTTTACCTTCCCACCGGAGCGGTACCTATTTATCTACTTGCGCTGGCGTGCTTTCAGATTGCTAGGTTGGCAGGAGCAGGGACCGATCAACGGGAGCTCACCCTGTCATTGCGGGGATTCGAACCTTCTGATCGGCAAGTCCTAGGCTCTGTGGTTTAACCCACAGCGCCACCCACGTCCCTCTCCCCATCCTCTGAGCCCCCCCAAACCCCACTTTTCAGGGCATACACAGGGCAGAGACTGTCTGGCTCTCCCTTCTCATTCAGCCCTGCAGAAAAGAAAAGCACAAAATTCTTAGCATCCAAAAAAGAAAACTCCGTAGCTCAGTGGCAAACCATCTGCTTCCTTTTCCCCCCCTTTGCCAAATCATTTTGATTGATTTTCCAAATCTTAACCAATCAACCACAAACCAAAACCAATTCAATACAGTTTTTCAGCATTCCCACACTCTGTCCTCGATGCATTCAAAATTTCCTGCAGTTATTTCTAATTCACGTTTCATTCTCTATCGTTATCCTTAGCGGGGATTTTGGTTTGTTATTTTTAACCTATTATCCTTCTCCATCTGCTATCTGTTTGCCAATTCCTGCAGGTGCTATATTTTCACACTTCCGAAAGCTGCGGTTGCTCGTGAAACAGCATTTGGTCGATAATTATTATTTCTAAAATAAACCCCCATCCTTCTGTGTGCACGAGAACCTAATAGTTTGCATTCGTTAGATGTTCTCCCTTTGCTTCTTAATTAAGCACGGTCTGCTTTGTTCAAGATTCTTCCAGCCCAAATCCACTCTAATTTCCAGTCCATTTATGTCCTTCCTCCTCTCATGGTCTATTGTCCATTTCAAAACAGGAATTTCAATGACATCCACCTTATTGAGCTGATTTACGTCTAAGCTAAACAAGCTCTCACTTAGGGTCTCAGTCTCTTGGGGGCCCCAAAAAAATTAAAGGAAAAAAACATCTGGATGTACATTTCCAAAATATAAGAAACAAACAGAATAAAACCTACGAACAGCAACAGTGTTTTGTGTTGTGTAGGCTCCTGTGATGTAAGTCATGGCCCCCGCCTGCTTCCTAAAATATCATTGCTTTGCTCCTTTCTATATATAGGGTGCCTACATTCTGCTAGGGACGCAGGTGGCGCTGTGGGTAAAACCACAGAGCCTAGGGCTTGCCAATCGCATGGTCGGCGGTTCGAATCCCCGCGGCGGGGTGAGCTCCCGTCGTTCGGTCCCAGCTCCTGCCCACCTAGCAGTTCGAAAGCACGTCAAAGTGCAAGTAGATAAATAGGGACCGCTTTATAGCGGGAAGGTAAAGGGCGTTTCCGTGTGCTGCGCTGGTGCTGGCTCGCCAGAGCAGCTTCGTCACGCTGGCCACGTGACCCGGAAGTGTCTTCGGACGGCGCCGGCTCACAGCCTCTTGAGCGAGATGAGCGTGCAACCCTAGAGTCGGACACGACTGGCCCGTACGGGCAGGGGTGCCTTTACCTTTACCTTACATTCTTCTATTTATCATTATTAGTAGTTTGCATCATATGTTTGCACCTATTCCATGTTTTAGCAAGTTTCTAGAGACCAGATGATGAGTCTTTGTAAACAGTGTTCCTAAAGGAACTTTAGAAATGTGTTTGCATTATTCAGTTTGTTATGTATCAAAAACCACTTTGAGTTGGAGCTTAATAAACATTTCACTATTCATATACCGTATTTTTTGCTCTATGACTCACTTTTCCCCTCCTAAAAAGTAAGGGGAAATGTGTGTGCGTCTTATGGAGCGAATGCAGGCTGCGCAGCTATCCCAGAAGCCAGAACAGCAAGAGGGATTGCTGCTTTCACTGCACAACAATCCCTCTTGCTGTTCTGGCTTCTGAGATTCGGAATAATTTTTTTCTTGTTTTCCTCCTCCAAAAACTAGGTGCGTCTTGTGGTCTGGTGCATCTTATAGAGCGAAAAATACGGTACTTCTTCTTAACGGCATTTCAGTCCCACGATGACTTCGATAAAACAAATCTTTTGTGACGTGCAAATGTCTTGAGATACCTCTGAAGTCCATAAATGACCATGTAACAGATATTCCGCACACACAAAAAGTGACCATTTGTTGTGGACAAAGGATAGCTGGACATAGAAAGGGGCCCCCCATGACCTTCAGGGGCTGAGGGCCGCATCAAACCTAAATCCGGCCCTCTCCGTGGGTTTGGAGAGATGGATAAGGACCCCAACCCCAGGCTTGCTGTTTCTCTGCCCCTGGGCTCCATTCCTGCGGGAAACAAATCTCTAATGTCCCGGCAGGTGTGCACGTTTTCGGGCTTTGCGCCACGGCCCTCGTGACGGACGTGATCCAGCTGGCCACCGGGTACCACGCCCCGTTCTTCCTGACAGTCTGCAAGCCCAACTACACGCTCCTGGGCATCTCCTGCGATGCCAATCCTTACATCACACAGGATATCTGTTCGGGGCAAGACCAGCACGCCATCCTCTCGGCCAGGTGAGGCCGGGACGCTGTTCCGAAATTCGGTGGTCAAATTGGCGAAAATGTACAAAACGGGAAACAAAGTTTGTTGGAAATGTAAAAATAAATTTGGGGACCTTTATCATATGTGGTGGCCATGCAAGAAAACGAAAAGATTTTGGAACCTGATATATGATGAATTAAAGAAACTTTTTAGATACACCTTCCAAAAAAACCCAGAGGCATTCCTATTAGGGGTAATAGGGGATGAAATAAAAGAAGAAGACCGTAAGTTATTTCGATATGCAATGGTGGCAGCTAGGGTGCTTGTAGCACAAAAATGGAAGTCATCAGAGATTCCAACAGGTAATTTTTTTTGAATATGCTGAAATAGCAATAATGACAAATAAAATTCGACACCAAAAAGGGTCAAAGTTCACAGAAGAATGGAGTAAATTTATGACATACAGCGGTGCCTCGCAAGACGAAATTAATTCATTCTGCGAGTTTTTTCGTTCTGTGAGTTTTTTCGCATTGCGAAGCACCACTGTGTATTGACGGTTTCCCATAGGAATGCATTGGCGGTTTTTTAAAAAAAGGCACAAGACGTTTCGTCTTGCGAAGCAAACCCATAGGGAAATCCGTCTTGCGAAGCAACTCAGAAAACGGAAAACTCTTTCGTCTTGCGAGTTTTTCGTCTTCCGAGGCATTCGTCTTGCGAGGTACCACTGTATATAGAATGGAACTGTAGAAGTTTAAGAACTACAGCAGGATTAGGATAATTCCTGTCACGTGTGTAGAAAAACAGAAGAAACTGTAAGAGGAGATGTGCATTGTGAAAACCACAACTGGGAGGGAAAGAAGTCGAGGCGCAATATAGCGCAATCTAAAATTCGGTGGTGGTGACCGCCGCCCGCTGGAGCTAAGCGGGGGCCCCCGAATCGCCCCCACTCTGCACCCCAGCTTGCAGCAATTGTTTCTATATTACATTTCCTTTCCCCCCTTTCCTCTCCCCAGGAAAACGTTCCCTTCGCAGCATGCCACGCTCTCTGCTTTTGCCGCCGTCTACGTGTCGGTGAGTCCCCGGTCCCCGTCCGCGATCCGCTGGCTGTAGGATCAGAATCGGCTGCTGATTCCTGGGAAGCAACTCTGTGATCCAGGCTAGGGTGGGGTTGAGGACAGTGGTACCTCGGGTTACATACGCTTCAGGTTACAGACTCCGCTAGCCCAGAAATAGTGCTTCAGGTTAAGAACTTTGCTTCAGGATGAGAACAGAAATCGTGCTCTGACGGCGCGGCAGCAGCAGCAGGAGGCCCCATTAGCTAAAGTGGTCCTTCAGGTTAAAAACAGTTTCAGGTTAAGAACGGACCTCCGGAACGAATTAAGTACTTAACCCGAGGTACCACTGTATTGGGCTGCAACAAGGCCCCAACCCCAATCTGCTTCGGTTTCAAGCCTTCGCAGCAAGGGTGGTGAATTTTGCAATCTTTAAAATTACGTTCTTGTTTTTTAAAATGTTTTTATTAGCAATTTTAACATAACATATCATATTCATTATTTTCCCCCTTTTTCCCACCCCCCAAACCCTCCCCCAGGACTTCCCTCAGTTCCCCTCTCTGATTTCTCAGCACGTCTTATTCTCTGCATGTTATAAAATTAGACAAATCCTTACATTACCTGTCTACCGTGTCATCAGTCAATAAATCTGTGCATGCTTATTCAAAACCTGCCAATTCATTTTGTTGTCTTTCTAAGTAATTTGTGAAAAGTTCCCATTCTTCTTTAAAGTCACAGTTGTCCATGTTCCACAGTTTGTATGTCCGTTTGGCCAGTTCTGCGTAGTTCATCCATCTATCTTGCCACTGTTCTTTTGCCGGGGTTTCCTCATTCTTCCATCCTAAAATTATGTTTCCAAAAGTTTAGCATGTATACTTTGTCATTTTTCCAACTCCCTGCCCTGTTTTCCACGGCGTGGTGGCAAACGTTGAAGGGCAGGACCTTAATTGTGGTGGCCCCCTTAGCCGTGCTCCCCCAACGGGAGCCCACAGCCATGCCCCCAATGAGTCCATAGCATCTCCACCCCCCATCTTTCATCCCGGATGCCGGGGTCCAGCTCCCAGGGTCTTCTGGCAGAAGTTAAGTTACAGGGAACCAGGCACAGGGCCTTCTCGGTGGTGGCACCCACCCTGTGGAACACCCTCAAGGAGATAAATAACTACCTATAATAATAATAATTTATTATTTATACCCCACCCATCTGGCTGAGTTTCCCCAGCCACTCTGGGCGGCTCCCAATCAAATGTTAAAAACAGCACAGCATTAAATATTAAAAACTTCCCTAAACAGGGCTGCCTTCAGATGTCTTTTAAAGATAGGATAGCTGCTTATTTCCTTCACATCTGAAGGGAGGGCATTCCACAGTGCAGGCACCACCACCGAGAAGGCCCTCTGCCTGGTTCCCTGTAACCTCACTACTCGCAATGAGGGAACTGCCAGAAGGCCCTCGGCACTGGATCTCAGTGTCCGGGCTGGACGATGGGGGTGGAGACACTCCTTCAGGTATACTGGACCAAAGATGTTTAGGGCTTTCAAGGTCAGCACCAACACTTTGAATTGTGCTCGGAACGTACTGGGAGCCAATGCAGATCTCTCAGGACCGGTGTTATATGGTCTCAGCAGCTGCTCCCAGTCCCCAGTCTAGCTGCCGTATTCTGGATTAATTGCAGTTTCTGGGTCACCTTCACAGGTAGCCCCACATAGAGCGCATTGCAGTAGTCCAAGCATGAGATAACCAGAGCATGCACCACTCTGGCCAGACAGTCCGCGGGCAGGGAGGGTCTCATCCTGCATCCCAGATGGAGCTGCCCTGGACACAGAATTGACCTGTGCCCCCATGGACAGCTGTGTGTCCAAAACGACCCCCAGGCTGCACACCTGGTTCTTCAGGGGCACAATTGCCCCATTCAGGACCAGGGAGTCCTCCACACCCGCCTGCCACCCCAAAACAGTACTCCTGTCTTGTCAGGATTCAACCTCAGTCTGTTAGCCGCCATCCATCCTCCAACCGCCTCCAGACACACACACAGGACCTTCACTCGTTCTGATTTAAAGGAGAGGTAGAGCTGGGTGAACCACCTGACTTTTAGAAAGCATCAGAAGTTTTTTTTTTATTTAAATGTGATGTTTTATTACGTTTCAAAAAGCGCCTTCACGACCCCCTCCGTCAATCTTTGCAGATGTACTTCAACTCCATCATCTCCGACAGCACCAAACTCCTCAAACCCATCCTGGTCTTCGCCTTCGCCATCGCGGCCGGGATCTGCGGCCTGACGCAGATCACACAGTACCGCAGCCACCCCATCGACGTCTACGTGGGTTTCCTGATCGGGTCCGGCATCGCAGCATACCTGGCAAGTCTCTGGGCATGTTTAGCCTGGAGAAGAGGAGGTTAAGGGATGATATGATAGCCATGTTCAAATATATAAAAGGATGTCACATAGAGGAGGGAGAAAGGTTGTTTTCTGCTGCTCCAGAGAAGCGGACACGGAGCAATGGATCCAAACTACAAGAAAGAAGATTCCACCTAAACATTAGGAAGAACTTCCTGCCAGTAAGAGCTGTTTGACAGTGGAATTGGCTGCCAAGGAGTGTGGTGGAGTCTCCTTCTTTGGAGGTCTTTAAGCAGAGGCTTGACAACCATATGTCAGGAGTGCTCTGATGGTGTTTCCTGCTTGGCAGGGGGTTGGACTCGATGGCCCTTGTGGTCTCTTCCAACTCTATGATTCTATGATTCTCCTAATACCCCTTTCCCGGACTTTGGGGGGGACACAGGGGTTGGGGGCACCTCGCTGAAGCTCAAGAGGTCCGCGGCGAGTCGGGGCCCGGGTGGGCGAACACGTGGGAATGTTCAGGGAGACAGGAGAGGATATATTGATTATTAAAATCCTTTCTAACTTGCGCTGGCAAGTTCTATATTACAGGGGCCAGCAAACCTTTTCAGCAGCGGGCCGGTCCACCGTCCCTCAGACCTTGTTGGAGGCTGGACTATATTTTGAAAAATAATAATAATAATGAACGAATTCCTATGCCCCACAAATAACCCAGAGATGCATTTTAAATAAAGGGACACATTCTACTCATGTAAAAACACACTGATTCCTGGCCGTCCGCGGGCCAGAATGAGAAGGCGATTGGGCCAGATCCGGCCCCCGGGCCTTAGGTTGCCTACCCATGACCTATAGAGTCCTTAAGTGTCTTCCCTATCGGTAGGAGGAAACAACAGAGGCCACGCAGACGACACAAAAGGAAAGAGGGATGAGGAGGGATGAGGGAACCGAGCGAGCTCAGGCTCCAACTCTTCAACTTGTCGTTTCTGCAACCTCCAGATGTAATATCTGGTTAAACAATGTGAGAAACGTGAGGCTGGACCAGGCAGATCTTCCCTACAAGTTATTTAGGAAATAGAGGACATCTTTGCATGCTCTTGTTATAAGAAAAAACCTGCTCCTTTTCCTTTATGGGGTACCCAAGAGCCCGTCTAGAGTCCTTAAGTGGCTTCCCTATCGGTAGGAGGAAATAATAGAGGCCAAGCAGAAAATATTGAAAAGCAAAGCAGCTAGTAAGCCTGATCTTTATGTTCGCGGAACCGGAAATCGCTTCTGCACATGCCCAGACACCAAAAATTTAGATAAATAGATAGATTAGATAGATGATAGATAGATAGATAGATAGATGATAGATAGAGATAGATAGATAGATAGATAGATAGATAGATAGATAGATAGATGATAGATAGATGATAGATAGATAGATGATAGATAGATGATAGATAGATAGATAGATGATAGATAGATATAGATGATAGATAGATAGATAGATAGATGACAGATGATAGATAGATAGATAGATAGATAGATAGATAGATATAGATAGATAGATGATAGATAGACAGACAGATAATGTTTTGGAAATGTACATCCAGTTCCCCCCCCTTTAATTTTTTTTGGGAGCCCCCAAGAGAGTGGGGCCCTAAGCTGTAGCTTGTTTAGCTTAGACGTAAATCCAGCACCGGTCTTTAACACCTGCCGTCTCCTGCCCCCAAACAGGCCTACCACGCCGTGGGCAACTTCCGCGCTCCGGCCGAGAAGGCCCCGTCCAACCCCCCCGCCAAGGACGCTTTGCGGGCCCTGACCCAGCGAGGCCACGACTCGGTCTACCACCAGAACAAGTCAGTCAGCACTGATGAGCTGAACCCGCAGACACGGCTGGAGGGCATCAACCGTCAGGTCCAGCGGGAGAAGAACTCCCTGGGCAGCCTGAAGCGGGCCAGCGTCGACGTGGACCTCCTGGCCCCCCGCAGCCCCATGGGCAAGGAGAATATGGTCACCTTCAGCAATACGCTGCCCAGGGTCAACACGCCCTCGATGGACGACCCCGCTCGCCGCCACATGACCATCCACGTCCCCGTGGACGCCTCGCGGTCCAAGCAGCTGATCACCGAATGGAAGCAAAAGTCCGTCGAAGGCCGGGGGATGACCTTGGCCGAGGAAGTGGCCCGGCGAGTCGGCTCCGATTGCTTGGTCGGAGAGGACGACGAACATATCCCGCCGTCGCTGTACCCGACTGTCCAGGCCCGGACGGCCGAGCGCGCAGCCATGGGGCCCCGGGTCCTCATCCAGCCGAGACCCGGAGCGACCCAGCTGGTCCACATCCCCGAAGAAAGCCAGGCGAACGCCGGGGCCAACATTTCGCCCAAGAGCAGCTCGGCCGTGCGGGCGAAATGGATGATGATGGCCGAGAAAGGGTCAGCGTCACAGAGAGTGGCCAACCCGCCGCGCCTGATGCAGGTCATCGCCATGTCCAAGCAGCCGGGGATGGTTTCGGTGACGCCCAAACATTCGGAGACGTCTTCGTCGTCCACCAGCTCCGATTCCTCGCAGTACCGGTCGCCGTCGGAACGGGACAGCTCCAGCGTCGTCACCATCGACGCCCACGCCCCACACCATCCGGTCGTGCACCTGTCGTCCGGGAACGGGCCGTGGGAATGGAAAGCCACGCAGAAAGTGCCGGACGGGATGGACGCTTACGAGCTGAACGACATGGCCAAGGATTTCCGCGGCTTCCGGCCGGCCAAGAGCGCTGGCGTCTCCCCGGGGTCGTCGGTCAGCGACATCGAGCAAGACGAGCCGCGGTACGGCAGCGTGGCCACCATCAACGTGGCGGCGGGAGTGGGGGGTGGCGAGACCAGCCCGGCGGAAA
The DNA here is from genome assembly GCF_965153285.1 of Podarcis tiliguerta. Lineage (NCBI taxonomy): Eukaryota > Metazoa > Chordata > Lepidosauria > Squamata > Lacertidae > Podarcis > Podarcis tiliguerta. The sequence goes on along the minus strand of NC_139551.1, from coordinate 1,422,674 downwards.
ACATGCTGGGGGGGCCCAGCCGCGAGTCGACACTGCGCCGCAAGCCGACGAGCCTGACAGTCGGAGAGAAGGACGGCCAGGCGGAGGAGACGGAAAACTTCTACAAGAAGATGCAAGTTAACCGGCGGTTCAAAGACTAGGTCCGACCTGCGGGGCCAAAACAGGATGGGGACGATTCCTCCCGTTTCCAAAAATAAAATTGATTTCGGTCACCGTCTCCGTGGCAAAGATCTCCGTTTACCGAGCGTCGAACAGCGGGGACCCGGTGTCTACTTTGGGGAAGCTCTGTGGACCAAATTTTGGGGATTCTCTGCTGTTTTTTAGCCCAGGAATTGCCTGTCCCTCTTCTGGATTATCGCAGGGACATTGAGGGACCGCTGAAGGGATTGTTTTTTAAATACCCAACCAATTATCGGTGCTGTTGATTTTCAGGACAAGTGTAATTTATTCGTAACTACTGATTGTAAAGCCAGCCAGAGCGGGGAGCCTGGCATGGGGTGGTTTAAATATTACGGAAGGGACGCAGGACTGTACCCCTTGGTACGATCTCCCATCGCCCTGGAGCCAACACATTTTTGCAAAATGGGAGGGTGTGTCGTATTTGGAAAGTCAAGGTGGGCGGGTAATTTAGCTTGCAAGATGACGCCTCGGATGATTTGGAGACGTTTTCTTTGTCTCCAATGCAAGCAGGGAGGGAATCTGTAAATACCTGGGGTGCCCAAAGGAGACAGAAGAGGAGGAGATGATAAAAGCCTTGGAAAAAGATAGGATGTCCGGCTAGGGTGCCGGGGGAACAGAAGAATCCGCCGTGTCCGTTCTTCCCTGCAGCGGCCAAGGAGAGTATAATAATAATAATTTATTATTTGTACCCCGCCCATCTGGCTGGGTTTCTCCAGATTATACCAGGAGGCGACAAATGTGGTTTACCCGAAGCATTTAGTCTCTGGAGATAGACTGCCCCTGTCCTTGGGGGCTCTGGCTGTTGGCAGGCCCCCCAGCGAGCATCAGACGTTATCAGGCCGATACGTTTTGTTTGGGGGAGGCGAAGGGGGCATTCTTGGGGTGCTGGATTCTGCCCTCCCCCCAAAATTGGCACAAAGCGAAGGCAGAACTAGTGGGATTGGGGAGACCCCGGTTGCCCTGTCTGGAGAAAAACGGTGGCCTTTATTAGTCACGAGGCTTGTGGGGCAGAATCCGTCGTGCCCCTAAAGATGTGATGGGGAGATATGCGTATTATGAGGGTTTATAGCGTGGCATGGCTCAGTGGTTGGAGTAGGGAAGGAATGTAAAATGTATAGCCTTATGGGGGGGCGCCTTTGGGGTTGTAGAGGGGATGGCACCCCCTCTTCGCATGAGATGGGTTTATTAACTTGGGGGGCGGGATGGGAAGGGAGGAATGGGGCTCGATTTTGAGATGCAACGTTACCGAGACGTCAAAATTGGAAGTTACCACCGTAAGATCCAGTATTGCTATAGACCAGGTTTCCTCAAACTCAGCCCTCCAGATGTTTTGGACTACAACTCCCATCATCCCTGACCACCAGTCCTGCTAGCTAGGGATCATGGGAGTTGTAGTTCCAAAACATCTGGAGGGCCGAGTTTGACGAAGCCTGCTATAGACAACCAGATGTTTAAACTCACTTCCGGGTGATGGGATTTGGAGTCTGGCGACATCCAAAAGGGCGTCAGGTTAAGAAGGCAGGTTTAGGAAGTTTAAGTAAACCAGGAATTCCCTTGCTGCCGAAAATTGAATACCCCTTTCATGATTACACGTTATTTATCCTCTTCCTGTTCACGGAGTTTCCTGAAAGAGGAAGTAGCCACGGTTTCCGCCAATTTGACGGAATTGCATTTTTAAGCAAGCGCCTAATGGTTCCTAACGGAAAAGACTGCCCTTTCTTTGGACTTTGTTGTTAGGAAAGCTTCTGGGCAGACCGCCGCAAGGGTCCCTATTTTCCCGGAAAAGTCCTGGACATACAAAAGAGGTCTTAGTTTCTGACTGGATCCCATAATGCCCTCCTTTCGCTTAGGATGTCCCTTTTTTCAGGGGAGAAACGTTGGAGGGGATGGAATAGGACGTCCCTATTTTCAGGGGAGAAACGTTGGAGGGGATGGAATAGGACGTCCCTATTTACAGGGGAGAAACGTTGGAGGGGATGGAATAGGACGTCCCTATTTTCAGGGGAGAAACGTTGGAGGGGATGGAATAGGACGTCCCTATTTTCAGGGGAGAAACGTTGGAGGGGATGGAACAGGACGTCCCTATTTTCAGGGGAGAAACGTTGGAGGGGATGGTATAGGACGTCCCTATTTTCAGGGGAGAAGCGATGGAGGGGACGGAATAGGACGTCCCTATTTCCAGGGGAGAAACGTTGGAGGGGATGGAATAGGACGTCCCTCTTTTCAGGGGAGAAACGTTGGAGGGGATGGAATAGGACGTCCCTATTTTCACGGGAGAAACGTTGGAGGGGATGCAACTTAGGAGTTATCCCAGCTAAGCTATACTGAGACTCAAGCATTGAAATGAGTTGGCCTTTTAGTCCTGCCCATTCATTTCAATGGGTCTCAGTAGGACTTAGTCTGTGATGAATCCTATATATATATCACTCAAGAAATCACTCAAGATATCCCTCAAGTAATTAAGGAACAAAAGAAGAAAAGGCACACTAGCCTGGGAACCTCCTCTCTGCCCAGAACATTGGAGGCTATACACCACACCTCCTCAACAGTATTTATAGGAACTCAAACACTGAGATCCTGCTCTGTTCCAGTAACAAGAAGCCGAAAGCACCAGCCTGAAGATGACGAGTGAGACCTCGTCGAAACGTCGCCTAGACACCCCAACTTTTACACGGGAAGACACCCGAGGACACCAAAACCTGCATTCCTGTACCCGTGAAAATCTACGAAAGCAAATATATATATATATATATAGTTTGGGGTCGGTGGAGGGGAAGACTACCTAGTATTGTGGAGGGCTCCCCAAAAGGCCCCCGGGAATTCTGGGCCTCTGTTTCCATAGCGACGCCGACTGGGTACCTGAGCCCTGAGTGCAGGATCCGCCGTCTTAAGGGGAATGTTGGCATGGATAGAAGCGTTTATGTCTGCAAGGAAGGAATGTATAACCTTATGGGAAGATGATAGGGGGGGCTGTTGTTTTAATAGGGGCCCCCCATCAAATGGCATGGGGAAGTGGTTAGGTAGGAAAGGGGGGTCCTTTTTTGAATGGGGAAGCATGGGGGGAGAAATGGGCACAAGGTGGACATTAAAGGCATTTAGAAGGTTCCTCTCTCCCTGGTACTTTCAAGGAGCAAGAAGATGCAGATTTGAGTTTAATTGGCACGGTGCCGTGATTTGCAATGCATCCAACAGTCCTGTGAACAATTTTTAATATATATATAAATGGGGGGCAGAAACAGGAGACTTGGAGCCCACCCCTTAAGAACGACCCCTGCAATTCAGGCATCAGGTGGGTCTTTGCCTTTGATTTTGGGAAGCCTTGCTCTGCCACCGAGAAATAAAAATTAATCATGGACCGATTTCCAAGTGTGTGGTTTTGAGAGCATGGCGGGGTCTGGGGGTGGGAACTGTGCTTTCTCACTTCCCCCATCAGAGCCTGCTTGGGTATAGCTGCTGCTGCAGCCAGAGTGCTTTACAGAGGCTGCAAATCAACCGCTCGCGAAGAACAGGCGGTGTGTGTTAATAATAATTCATCGAGATGAGCTAAGGGCTTGGCATTTTTCCAGATCGAGGCAGCACCCCAAGTCACAATCCGCACTTGGCACACATCTCTTCATCTTCTTCGGCGATCCCTCATAGCCGACTAAGATTGTCTTCCATAAACACGGTTTTAGCAGTCAGTCCGTAAGTGGCTGTGGAGGCCAATTCTGGATCCACACGTCCTTCCACAGTGGGGACATTGGTTTCCGGGCTGGAGTTGATCCCAGTGAGGGTTTGCCAAGCGTGCCTTCCTCTTAGCACGTTTCTCCCTTGCGTCCTGAGTTCGAGAGTCTTCAAAGCCCAAGACACCTTTGGTAAAGGCTGTTCTCCAACTGCAGCGCTCGCAGGCCAGTGTTTCCCAGTTGTCGTTGTTTATACTACATTTTTAAAGACTTGCCTTGAGAGAGTCTTTCAACCTCTTTTGTTGACCACCAGCATTACGCTTTCCATTTTTAAGTTCGGAATAGAGTAGTTGCTTTGGAAGACGATCATCAGGCATCCGCACAACATGACCAGTCCAACGAAGTTGATGTTGAAGAATCATCGCTTCGACACTGGAGATCTTTGCTTCTTCCAGTACACTGGCATTAGTTCGCCTGTTTTCCCAAGCGGTGTGTAAAATATTTCGGAGACACAGTTGATGGAATCTTTCGAGGAGTTGCAGATGGTGTTTATAAGCGGTCCACGTTTCACAAGCATGCAGTAAAGTTGGTAGTACAATAGCTTCGTAAAGGAGCATTTTGGTTTCCCTGCAAATGTCACTTATGCACAGCTACACAGAGCAATCTGAAAGCCAGGTTGCATCATCACAGTGGGGAATCCCAGGCCATTCTGCAACCATCTCTCTCTTTCTGCTTTGCTGTCTCCCGGGAGGTTGGCAAGAAAAAACACTTTCGCCCTTTGCGATTTACTCCTTCCAAAGCAGCTAAGCCTTTAATATCTCCTCGTTGAAGCTCTCTCTTTTTATCTGGGCGCACAAAGCTAATTAGAGCTCAGCTTGGCGGCGAGGAAAATAACACCAGAATCCTCTTTTTTTCCACCCGGCAGCTGGAGAAACGATAATGCCTTCCTTCTCGCTTCTGTGCAGAGGAAATGGCCAAATCTGCAATATCCGGGTGGATATTGTGAGAAGGGGATTTCCCCCACACACCCAGAAACAACTCATAGAAATTCAGAACCAAAAGGAGTTGGGATTCTGCAAATCCACAACAGGACTTTCAGGGGGGGACACACACAAAATCTTCCTTAATTTCGTTGTCCGCTGGGAGTTGCTAAGAGACTCCTCATTCCTCTTTGCAGAGCTACAATTTCCAGGTTTCCCTTCAAAGCTTCTAGAGTATTTCGTGTCACAGCTGAGAAGGATCAATTTATATATTTAGCAAGTCAACATCTGGCCAGGGTGTGTGTTGGGATTAACTACGAATAGCTTCAGCCACCTGCCTCCGTTCCTCTCAATTCAGGCCTCTGCCGCCAAAGATGCCAATATTTTTCAAATTTTATATACCGCCAGGTGTTAAAGAAGGACGCAGGGCAGTTGACGTTGAAGGGCGCCACCGGCATAAGTGTCAACACATCGCCTAGCGTTCATGCAAAAAATAATAATAATTCAGCAATGCACAATATCATTCCTGCAGCAATAAACTCCAAAACCACTGCAGAAGGCAGGGGGGTTGTTATGCCGCTAAGCCATACTCAGAGTAGACCTGCTGAAATGAACAGATCGGAATCGGAGCATGCCTTTCTGTTTCCAGGAGGTCTTAATCGGACGCAACTGGAGTCCCGTAAGTTGTTACCTGCATAACTTGGGCGCCACTGTAAGACGTAGCCAAGTAACTCCAGGAAAATAAGGAAGAGGGGGTGCTTTTGCCTGGCTGATGGCACAGTGCCTCTTGCTACTTAGGTGGAGGATAATGAAATAATAACTTATAATAATAATAATTTATTATTCATACCCCGCCCACCTGGCTGGCTTTCCCCAGCCACTCTGGGCAGCTCCCAACAGATTAAAAACACAGTAAAACATCAAATGTGAAAAAACTTCCCAAAACAGGGCTGCCTGCAGATGTTTTCTAAAGTCGGATAATTGATTATTTCCTTGACATCTGGTGAGAGGGCGTTCCACAGGGCAGGTGCCACCACCGAGAAGGCCCTCTGCCTGGTTCCCTGGAACCTCACTTCTCGCAGGGAGGGAACCGTCAGAAGACCCTCGGGAGATGGACCCAGGTGTCCGGGGTGGAGACGCTACTTCAGGTTTACTGGGCCTTTGAGGCCGTTTAGGGCTTTCAAGGTCAGCACCAACCCTTTGAATTGTGCTCGGAAACATCCTGGGAGCCAATGCAGGTCTTTCAGGACCGGTGTTATGTGGTCTTGGCAGCCGCTCCCAGTCCCCAGTCTGGCCACTGCGTTCTGGATTAGTTGCAGTTTTTGGGTCATCTTCAAAGGTAGCCCCACGGAGAGCACATGGCAGTAGTCCAAGCGGGAGATAACCTAAGGCATGAGTAGGCAAACTAAGGCCCGGGGGCCAGATCCAGCCCAATCGCCTTCTAAATACAGCCCACGGACGATCCTGGAATCAGCGTGCAACAGTTCAATAAAGATCAGACTTACTCGCTGCTTTGCTTTTCAATATTCTCTGCTTGGCCTCTGTTATTTTCTCCTACCAATAGGGAACCCACTTAAGGACTCTAGACGCGCTCAGATACCCCATAAGGGAAAAGGAGCAGATTTTTTCTTATAACAAGCGCATGCAAAGATGTCCTCTATTTCCTACATAACTCGTCAGAAAGATCTGCCTAGTCCAGCCTCACGTTTCTCACATTGCATAACCAGATATTACATCTGGAGATTGCAAAAATGACAAGTTGAAGAGTTGGAGCCTGAGCTCGCTCGGTTTCCTCTTCCCTCCTCGTCCCTCTTTCCTCTTGTGTCGTCTGCTTGGCCTCTGTCGTTTCCTCCTACCGATAGGAGGAACTCTAGACGGGCTCTTGGATACACCATAAGGGAAAAGGAGCAGGTTTCCCCCCCATAACTTAATAATAATAATCACTCCGTTTATCCCGGATGAACAAATTCTATGTGCAAGAGTGACTAATGCGCCAGTCTCCTCCTGATCTGACACGGAGATGGAAGAGGTTAGGGAAGGAGGGAGCGTGGATCACCCACACTAAATGCTAAATGCGGGCACCCAGAGAGGGGGGGGGGCGGATAGGGTTGCCATGGCAAACAAGAGAGAGCGTGGGAGAAAAAGAGGGATTTTGAAAGCAGAGGGGGTGGAAAGCGAATAGCTCTGAGGTCATGGGGCCCACAACGCCCGTCTTCTAATAGGGGAGGGGGCGGAATAGATGAAAAGCAGGGGGGGGGGTTGGGGGGGAAGAGGTGTCCCCCCCAACAACGTCCCCCCGCCTCGCTTTTCCCACATCGCATGCATGCCGTTCTCACAACTCCCTTGCGATGAAGACAGATGCGCTCCCTCGGTGGCTGGCCTCGCCGTTGCCGCGGCAACGGGTACCGCTCCTCCGAGCATCTCTCCCCTCGCCATCATCACTATTGCTGCAAACATCAGGCTTTTCTTTTCTCCCCTTCCAAGAGATTGGGTGCTACCAGGACACCCCAAGCAGCTCGGGTTGGGGAGCCAAGCTAGAAATTTAATGAAATTTCATTTCCATTTTGACATATAATTCAGTTTCCAAACAGGTCAAACTCTGCCAGGAACAATCCGCAGATCTTTCCTTTTAGAAAAACAAAACGTTTTAAAATTAAATTTCAAGAAAGAAGTATTCCACATATACGCTCCAGTAAATTTTGGGTTTTTGGGGAAACGAGTGGCGCTGTGGGTTAAACCACAGAGCCTAGGAGTCGAGTCTTCTCCTGAGGTGGCCAAAATCTTGGAGCCTCAGCTTCAGGATCTGTCCTTCCAGTGAGCACTCAGGGCTGATTTCCTTCAGAATGGATGCAAGAATGATCTTCTTGCAGTCCATGGGACTCTCAAGAGTCTCCTCCAGCACCAGAATTCAAAAGCATCCATTCTTCGGCGATCAGCCTTCTTTATGGTCCAGCTCTCACTTTCATACATCACTACTGGGAAAACCAGAGCTTGAACTATACGGACCTTTGTTGGCAAGGTGATGTCTCTGCTTTTTAAGATGCAGGTAAATGTTAGGATATACTAAATGCAACAAAAGGGCCTCAGTTTCTCTCCCCCTCTCCTTTGGTTTCCTTAACTTATTCTTGCTCCGTAGACTAGTCCGATCCTTTTGGTATTTTGCGTTAATTTTCAATTAAAATATCCCCACCACCAAAAAAAATAATTGCATATACAGGGCAAGACACACAGGTTCCAAGTTTGATTTTACTGTTTACTATTCGATTCTAATGGGCTATTGAATATGGCTTCATTTCATATCGGCTGCTTATCGTAAAGTTATGGCGACTTCTTATATTGGATCCGAGTGCTACTATTAAGTGTTTGACGTGTTATTAGGTTTCCGTGTGTTGGAAGATGCTCAGAGTGGCTGGGGGATAGATACCGGTATCTGAGCCCAAGCGTTATGTCTCCCCCCTCTCTGTCCATTGCTGGCATGTGCCCCCCAGGTAGCTAAAAAAGACCCCCCTCCAGGCCCTTTCTGCATACACCAAAATATGTGGTTTGTGACTTTTTTGACATAAAGGCAGCTTATGTTCCTTGCTGGAGAGCCCCCTCCCCAATCAAGCGAGAGCATCTTTTTGCAAAGGCTCGTTTATAGCTACCCCCCAAAAACATTTGATGCACTTTCTATGGCAACAGAGGACTTTGCTGTCCCGGGAAAGAGCTTGCTGGGAGAGAGAGAAAAACAAAGACAGGAATACAATAGCCAGCCCCCCACTCCCTTTGTGCTTTTTCCCACTGGGGTTGCTATAGAGACCGCTGCACAATCCAGACATCTGATAATTAACGTTTCATTGCCATGCAGGGCTAGTTTTAAAAAATCTTAAAATTGCAGGACACTCATTTTTATTTTTTTGTTTGGGGAATTTTGCTTGTTTGCAAAAATACATTTTGCTTGCAGTGGAGAACCATGGGCCCCATTCCAAACCACTACTTCTTCGATCCCTCGTAGCCGAGTAAGATTGTCTTCCATGAACATGGTTTTAACAGTGAGTCCATAAGTGACTGTGGAGGCCAATTCTGGATCCACACGTCCTTCCACAGTGGGGACATAGGTTTCCACGCAGGAGTTGATCCCGGTGAGGGTTTGCCAAGCGTGCCTTCCTCTTAGCACGTTTCTCCCTTGCATCCTGAGTTCGCGTGTCTTCAAAGCCCAGGACACCTTTGGTCAAGGCTGTTCTCCAACTGAAGTGCTCACAGGCCAGTGTTTCCCAGTTGTCGGTGTTTATACTACATTTTTAAAGATCTGCCTTGAGAGAGTCTTTAAACCAACTTTACTGTACGTTTGTGAAACATGGACCACTTATAAACACCATCTCCATCTCCTTGAAAGATTCCATCAACGGTGTCTCTGAAATATTTTACACATCACCTGGGAAGACAGGCGAACTAATGCCAGTGTACTGGAAGAAGCAAAGATCGCCAGTGTCGAAGCGATCAACATCAACTTCGTCGGACTGGTCATGTTGTGCGGGTGCCTGATTATCGTCTGCCAAAGCAACTCCTCTGTTCCGAACTTAAAAATGGAAAGCGTAATGCTGGTGGTCAACAAAAGAGGTTCAAAGACTCTCAACGCAAATCTTTAAAAATGTAGTATAAACACCAACAACTGGGAAACACTGGCCTGCGAGCGCTCCAGTTGGAGAACAGCCTTTACCAAAGGTGTCGTGGGCTTTGAGGACACTCGAACTCAGGACACAAGGGAGAAACGTGCTAAGAGGAAGGCACGCTTGGCAAACCCTCACCAAGATCAAATCAACTCCCACCCGGAAACCATTGTTCCCATTGTGGAAGGACGTGTGGGTCCAGAATTGGCCTTCACAGTCACTTACGGACTCACTTCTAAAACCGTGTTTATGGAAGACAATCTTCCTCGGCTACGAGGGATCGCCGAAGAATACCTTTAAGGGAGTTCCGTTTCATGGTGGAAATGCAGAGTGACCATCTTTCAGTGGGGCGAAAACGGGGTTGAGGAAGGCAAATTGATGGACAGGGTTAATACTGATGTGCTACAGCCAACTTTTCCCCATTGAAAGTTGTCACTCTATAGTATAGCACCTTTCCCTCTTCACCACCAGAAACTTAAAAAAAAGAGATGTGTTTAAGACTTGCAGAGTTCCCCCCATCCCCAGGAAAGCATGGAAATAAATAATAATAATAATAATAATAATAATAATAATAATAATAGGTGCATAAAATGGGAGGCAGCTGGAATTATATTAGGAGGAAGGGCAGTTGAGCATAAAAACAAAAGAGAACGAAACAAAAAAAAAAGGCACAATAATAAAAAGTAGGGAAGAAACAGAAGCAAAGGATACAGAAGACATTTATTGAGAGCCAAAATAAAAAGAAGTACAGATAAGCCAATCGACTGCTTTCTACAATCCAAACAAGAAAAATAAGTAATGGGCTACAGAAGAAAAAGTACTACGTTCAGTATAGAATAGTTTTAATTTCTTTTTTTTGTTTTCTTTTTTTGCATTACATTTTTCCCCCCTCGTGAGCCAGGCGATGGAATTTCTGACACGAATGGTAAGCCCTCCCCAGCCCCCAATACTGAACCTGTAATAAGCTGGTTATCAAAATATACAATACATCTGTTTTTACCAAAAAACGTGGGTTCTGCTGCCCCCTCATGTCTTACAACAGGTATAAAAAATTATAAATATTTACACCTTTTTTTCCTCATTACTCACATTTACATGCAAAAAAACACAGGATTGAAAAGGAGAAGGGGGGGGGGAGAAACCAGGGGGGGAAAAAGGAAAGATGAAACCCCCCTTCTCCCCCCCCCCACTGCAACCCAGTTAAACTGCTATACGCCTGTGTGCGTCTGAAAACGTAGCAACTCAACGCATACGGATATAGAAGGTTTGCTGGCGGATTCTCAAGCTATTTCTTAAAAAGAAAAAAAACACACGTCAGCAGGGAGAGGGGTTGCGATGTCCAAGCAGCTCGCCCAAGACGCAAAGCAAGCTTCTTAAAACATTAAAAAGATGCTCGAGATCGTTCTTAACAAAGGTTAGCATTTAAACTGGTACTTTTGCTGGGCGCCGCTGGGGGGGGGGGTGCCTCTCCGCGTGGTCCAACGGTGGCCCCCTTCTTCCTAAATCAACCGGCGTGGGGGGCCCCACCCCAGACCCCTCTTCCCCCTCCGGAGCCCGTTGCCTTTGGAGCCGGGCGAAGGAAGGGGTGATGGTGCTACGTTTCTCAACCCGGAAAGTGGCGCTGACCTTGCTGAGAAGGCCGACCCGTGCCCTCGACGCCAGCTATGGATCGGGGGGCAAGTAGGCAGGGGAGACGGCCGCCCGCCAAATCAAATGGCTCCCCGCCTCTTCCCCCAAGAAAACACGCACAAAAGGCGATGTGCACAGGGTCAGCCGAGAAAGCGAGGGCCACCCGACGGCTTCAGATCGGCCCTAGATTCCGGGATGGCGTTATTGCGAGCTCCGGGGAGGGCTGCCGGCCGAGAGGCTCTCCCCCCCCCCCCTCTACGCGGGCGACCCAAGGACAAATCCTGACTCAAAAAGACATCCATACACACCTCCAGCATAGATTGCATCCCCGTGATACTGGGATGGATATATTTTTTTTAAAAAAAGAAGATTTAAGACTTTTTTTCCTTTCCTTTCCAAAACCCACAGTGACAAAAGGGAAAAAAAGCAAGCCGTCCAACGGATCCCACGAAGAAGGGGATGCGGGCTGCTTGAGAGACAACACCACATACGTCGAAGAGAAAGAAAGAAAGAAAAAAAAAACGAACAACAACTTTGGTCCACAATTTGAGGAACTATAACCCTGATATTAAGTAGAAAGATTCTGGTTATCTTAAAATCTCACATGAGCCGAGAGGGAAATGTAAGGCAACGTCGGAATATAAAGAAGGCAATATATCAACCCGGGAAAGTTGGAGGTCACAGAAGAATTGTGTTTTTAGGTGCTATCTGGGTGGAGAGGAAGGAAACAAATTTGCATTTCTTTAAATAATATAGATACGTTTGGATTATTACAGTAAGACGACTCCTTTTAAATGTGGGTCCTTTCCTTCTCTCGAATTTGCTACTTTAAATACTTCTTCAAAGTACAACGTTAATCTTCAGAAACGAATTCATCTCGATAAAACTAAAATTATGTGCTAGTTGGGGGTTTTTTTTTTCCAGCTTATGAACGAAGAAAAAAAAAACTACAAGAGTACAGGATACATGGGTAATAGAAAGAGCAGGTTTAGATATATTTATACCATCTATATATAAAAAAAAGTTACGCTATTGCATTTTGCATATATAGATATATACGTATGAATTCATTAGAATATTTGGTCAACTGGAAATATTGCTAGGCAAAGGTAAGACTGCATTGTAGAACAAAATTATAGTAGGAAAAGGGGTTAAAACAAGAAGCTGAAACTACTAATAGTTTGAGATCGGAGATATATGCTGGTGGTTAAAGGGTGAAATCGAGGTTACAAAGGAATCTTAAACCAACCCTTTCGGGACGAGCCCCAAATTAAGATTCTGAACACAGATCTGGAGAAGCTGGCTGCTCCGGTTTAACTAATTGACAGTTTCCGCAGCTTTGGGGAATACTTAATGCGAAAAGGGGAACCCCCTTTTCGCTGAAACGCTGACTGATGGGGCAAAGGACACTGGCGCCCCCCCCCAAAAAAAATTCAAGCACAAATACATTATCGGCCCGATTTTGCGAACTTTGCGGGCTGGAGGAAACCCAACTCAGTCTGCAAGTTAATTTACATTTTATGTAGAGATATATTAAAGGACGGTAATGCTTTATCCGCCCCCCGCCCCCCCTCTTCGCAACTTTTAAGAATTTTCCCAGTGGCTGCTGTCCCCCCCCCCTTTTTTATTTTTACAGAAAAAGCTTCTAAGGCACAGGATGCTTGATGCAAGGCTTAGGGGAAAGGGCTCCCCCCCCCCCCAACAAAGGAAGGCATCTGTGTTCAGGAAAAAAAATGTATTTTAAGAAAGGGTCAGACTAGAGATAAAAGGCATTGCTGTGAAGCTGGTCAGCTTTCTGGGAATGGGTGGGTTTCCGTTAGTTTCTTAAGGGGGGGGGAAACCCCCCGGAGAAGCTTCTAACCAAGAACTGTAAACTTCTAAGTTTATGGTTTGTTGGTTTTTCTTGGTCAAATCTATCTATAGTCAACCCCACTCACTGCAAGAAAGGTTATAGCGGCGTGAATTAAGAACTTGCATTTTTCTTTTTATAAAAAGGAACACCCGGTAAACTGTTTTATCTTTAAAAAAATAAAATCTGCTGTCTTTTTAAGGTCACTTTAGCTGCAATCTCAATCTCTCTCTCTCTCTTTAAAGTGGCTTCTTATTTTGTTTCTGGAATGACGGAAGTTGTCCCACCCCCATGCCGGTGGCCCAGCCCTTGGGGGGAAAAGGACGCCGAGGCCACGAGGAAGGGTGGCGAAGGCGCTGGCTTTTTTTGTTTCGTTTCGTTTCTCAGTCAGGGTCCATATTCTGCCGCGCGGGCGCCTCCGGAAAAACCCCGCCTAGATGGTGGACTTTGAGAAGGAGACGCGCAAGTGGTGGTTTTCGCCGAGGTCGTGGTTGTGGAGGTCAATAAGGGACTGGATGGCCTCGTCCACGGAGCTCATTTGGATGAGAGCCATCTTGCGGTCTTTCCTGCCCGGGGAAACAAAAGCGTTCCGAGTCAGAGGACGGGGGAGCGCACACAGAGAGACCACGCGCGAGGAAGAGAGAGAGGACAGGAGCTGGCAATCCCAGGGGTGGGGCTGGATGAGCTTTGGGGGTCCCTTTCCAACTCTGCAGCTCTACGGCAAACATCAGAGAGGGGAGGCTCGTCGTTCAGCGGGCTGCCTCGCCACGGGGCAAGCCACTCCATTTCAGCTTTTGTGATCCGGACCAAAACCAAGGTTGAATTTGAAATGTGCCCCGAATCAGATCGGGGAAACAATGAACTAGGGGAATGTTGGTGATCAGGTACGGGGGACCCATCAAAAAGTATTTCCCGTGGCACTGTGTTGCGGCTCCTTCCCTCTGAGGTGTGGGGGAAAGAAGGAGCCTGCAGTCTGAATAACGCTGTATCTAGAGACCCGCAGGCAACTGGCCCAGTGCAGATACTCATGTCAGGAAAAGGGAAGACATTTCAGAGCCCTGTTCTTAAGAGGGCAATCTGCCTGGGCTCCAGGACTGCATCTTAAATTTCTAATGCTGAGCTCATCCGCCCAATGCAACACAGTAGAGTAGCTACCAGCGGCAGCTTCTGCAAGGCAACGGGGATCCACACTTACTGGAAGAATTTGAAGCCTTTCACCATCCCGCCGTTACTGGAGAACAGCAGCTTGAGGTCGTCTTCGATTATCGAAGGCCTGTGGGAACAGAAGGAGAATATGATTATGCCAAGGTCCGAGCTCTGGAGTCGCTTCACACATTCAAAGGGCCCAATTCAACAACCTCTGGAAAAATCAACATGAAATTCACTGCTTGCTTCACATTGAGATATTAGGTCCTGATATATCAAAGAAAGTCTCCCAAAGCAACTCCTCTATTCCAAACTTAAAAATGAAAAGCGTAATGCTGGTGGTCAACAAAAGAGGTTTAAAGACTCTCTCAAGGCAAATCTTTAAAAATGTAGTATAAACATCGACAACTGGGAAACATTGGCCTGCGAGTGCTCCAGTTGGAGAACAGCCTTTACCAAAGGTGTCCTGGGCTTTGAAGACTCTCGAACTCAGGACGCAAGGGAGAAGCGTGCTAAGAGGAAGCACGCTTGGCAAACCCTTGCCATGATCAAGTGCTGCCTGGAAACCAATGTCCCCACTGTGGAAGGACGTGTGGATCCAGAATTGGCCTCCACAGTCCCTTACGGACTCATTGTTAAAACTGTGCTTATGGAAGACAATCTTACTCGGCTACGAGGGATCGCCAAAGACGACGACTTACGGAATATTGGAGAGGTGGAGGGTGGCGGAAGGGGGGAAAATGTTTTGGAAGTTCTTGGAGCCTGGCTTCTTGAAACGGTGGAGGGGAGAGTTGCCGTAGTCCTTGGTCAGCCCCTGGTCTTCCTGCCCTTCGCGGGGCAACTGTACTGTCTGGTGCTTTGACAGAGTGATGCGGATGGGCTTTCCGTGAAGCTTTTGACCATTGAGGTGGCTCATGGCTGGAGAGAGAGGAAGAGGGAGTGTGTTAAGGAAACGATGGGGCTGTATCCAAGTTCCTAGGGCAGAGCAGACCCAGATGTGCCCCACAAAAGGTTTTTTTTGGGGGGGGGCAAGAGGAAACACTGGAGAAACACCCAGTGTGCTGGGTGCTGATTGTAAGCTACAGAAACCAACAGTCTGGCTTTGCGGAAATGCCCAGGGGCCGAGGAACAGAAGGGGGTGGTTGCATCAAACTACTGTATTTTTTGCTCTATAAGACACACCAGACCACAAGATGCACCTAGTTTTTGGAGGAGGAAAAGAAGAAGAAAAATATTCTGAATCTCAGAAGCCAGAACAGCAAGAGGGATTGCTGCGCAGCGAAAGCAGCAATCCCTTTTGCTGTTCTGGGTTCTGGGATAGCTGCGCAGCCTGCATTCGCTCCGTAAGACGCACACACATTTCCCCTTACTTTTTAGGAGGGGAAAAGGGAGTCTTATAGAGCAAAAAATACAGTAACTCTTACTCACAGCAGACCCACTGAGATAAATGGACCAAAACTGGTTAGGAACGTTAATCTCCGTGGGTCCACTGCAATCAATGGTTAGCTCATTGCAACCCAAACTCCACTGTGTCCCATAACCAATGGGAAGGTGGCGCTGTGGGCTCTGTGGGAAATGGCAGAAATCGCCTCCCTACTTTCCCAAATGCAAACCCCCCCGCTGCGTCTCAGTCCCTCCTGAGGATGGAAGGAGCCTTTCCAACTGCAGGAGCGCAACTCTGGATCTAACCCCTTTGCGTTGGCTGGAGCGATTTTACCCTACAGACGGGCCCCTAAATCTTCATTATGCATTTATAGGAGCCGGGCAAAATCGATTCTCCTCAACCAGACGTTTGGCTGATTCTATGGCCTTTTTCTATCTATCTGTTGCAGGGGATGGGGGCTATTGTTTTGCTATCTATTTGGTGGTTTCACAATTGTATTCTTATGTTGTGAAGCGCCCGCGATCTTCAGATGAACGGGAGGACAGTGGTACCTTGGTTCTTGAACTTAATCCGCTCCACACCCGAAACTGTTCGAAAACCAAGGTGTGGCTTCCGAAAAACATTTGCAGACCGGAACACTTGCTTCCGGGTCTGCAGCATTCGGGAGCCGATTTGTGGGGCAGTGAAGCCTGTTTGAGGACCAAGGTACCACTGTATACAAATTTAATAAACAACAGCACAGAAGCCTTTGTTAGCGCCACTCCTATTCCCCAACCCTCAGAGAAGAGGGGATTAATTAATAATAATTTTATTATTTACCCAGCTGGGCTTGATTGCCATCTGCCATTTGAACCAAGGCGTTTTCTTTCTTATTGAACAAGATCTTCACTCTCTGCACATCACCATACACGCCTTGGGAGGAAGCAAGGGAAGAGGGGGCGGTGGTGAAAAAAAGGAGGTTATCAAGGAAGAAATCCGCTTGCCTCTAGCCCAAAATCCAATCAAAGCACTTCCAAACCCCCCACCATTGCTCTCACTCCCGCTCGAAAGTTGGGTTTTGTTCTGCTCAGCAGCAGAAAAAAAGGTGGAACGATCTTTAGGTGGAGTTATAATAAAACACATGTTTTATCTTTGGGGGTGGGGGTTGTGCCCCCCAAAAAGTCACCCGTGGAGGCCTGGAGGGGCGCTCTGCACATGCTCTCTCTTCCTGACCCAACGAAACAGGCATGCAAAGCAATCAAAACCATGCACGATGATGTACGAAACAAAAAAAATGATTTAAAAACGGGGGAGAACTAAAGCTAGGGTAACGCAAATAATAAAAAAGCATCCGATCGAAGCGGCAAAACCCATCCCGCCGCCCCTTCCCCACCCCCCACCCCCCGCCGAAAAGCAAAACCTCAAAGTGAAATAACAACATTTTAAAAAAGGTAATAAAAAAAGTGTGAATGATAACGTACCGAAAAGAATAAAGAGGCATTGGGGTGTAACTCTCTTTAGAGTACAGCAGAGGCAAGGCAGCGGAGAGACAGGGAAGAGGTAAGGAATCGGAGGGGAGAGCGGAGGTTGCGTAAATCGTCGACAACGAAGGAAAGGTAGAGTCCCCGCAGGAAATGGCGAAATTGGTTGATGGATGATGAAGTTTTCAAGATGGTTAATATTGAAGGGCAGGTTGGTTTCCGAAGAGCAGGAAGGTATATTTTTTTTGTTTGGTTTGGTTTTGGTTTGAGGGGGGTGTTTGTTTTATTAAAAAAATAATATATAAAAATATATATATTTGTTTCAAGCAACAACAGGAAGCAGAGGTACCGTGCAGTCAGTTGGCAAAGAAATTCCGGATCGGGGAGAAGGGGAGGGGGAGAAAATAATAATAATTGAGGGATGGGGGTGGAGAGAAAAGGAAAAAAAAGTAGCAAAAAACATAGGTCAGTAAATACATAAAAGAAATATGTAGTGTTCCATCAGTAAAAGATTTATAGATTTCTAAAAACGTACAATACTTCGGTTTTACAGAGGAAAAACTAGTTAATAGGTTGTGGTTGGTTGGTTTTTGGTTGTTGTTTTTTTGTTTAAACCTAGTGGAACACAACAGTAAAAAGGAGAGCACTTTACTTAAGTAAGGTATAACTAAGAGGGAGAGGCAGTATCGCAACAGAGGGATTCACAGGCAAGAGGGCAAACTCCGGATCGTGACCACGTATAACAGTCACGTGGGGTGACGAGGGAGGCAGGAGTTTGAAAGGGTCCGGGTCAGCCTCCAGGACACAAGTACGTTTCCGAGCACAATTCAAAGTGTTGGTGCTGACCTTGAAAGCCCTAAACAGCCTCAGTCCAGTATCCCTGAAGGAGCGTCTCCACCCCCATCGCTCAGCCCGGACACCGGGGTCCATCTCCCGAGGGCCTTCTGGCGGTTCCCTCCCAGCGAGAAGAGAGGTTATAGGGAACCAGGCAGAGGGCCTTCTCGGTGGTGGCGCCCTCCCACCAGATGTCAAGGAAATAAACAACTACCAGACTTTTAGAAGACATCTGAAGGCAGCCCCGTTTAGGGAAGCTTTTAATGCTTAATAGTTGCTGGGGAAACCCAGCCAGATGGGCGGGGTATAAATAATAAATTATTATTCCCCAGATGTTGTCAGGTTGTAACGCTAACCACCCCTGGAGACTTGGCCAAACTGACTGGGGACGATGGGAGGACCCTCGTGCCAACAGCATCTGGGGGACGCCACAAAAGGCCTGCCCCACTGAACCCCTTCAGTATGGCAGGCTGTGATGATGGAGTAGGCCGGAGTTCAGCATTCTTTGTAAGCCAGGGAGTTGCCTGGGAGCACAACTGAGCTTTCCCCCCTTCTGCTTACAAAAAGGTTCCCCGACTTGACACCAACTTGCTAAGCCGGGAAACTCCAGCGCAGGAAGCGATCAAGGTTTGAAGAGAAGGGTCCTCGGACTAGCCACCTGCCATATCGATACTGGTGGGTCCTGGTGGTGGGGAACGGGAGGATTCCCTCTGGAGAATACTGCCTCTCCAAACAGTATGCACAGATTAAGTTTCTACAACACTGATTATACAAGCAATGGAAAAAATAAAAAGGTCGAGGAGACGTTAGTTCACAGCTTCACTACAGGTATCGAGGTTTTTAGCCCAAAAGGAGAGAAGCTGAATGGATGAGGGAGCGTCGGAGGAACATACACGCAAGAGGCGCGAGGAGCTGCTCAGCAATTCGCCTAAGGCACTGTTCCCCAACCTTGGGCCTCCGGCTGTTTTTGGACTACAACTCCCATCATCCCTCGCTAGCAAGACCAGTGGTCAAGGATGATGGGAATTGTAGTCCAAAAACAGCTGGAGGCCCAAGGTTGGGGAACACTGGCCTAAGGGACAGACAAAACCACGGGGGCATTTGAAGAGAACGTGGCGGCCACGTTTTGAGACTGGAGGTGCAGAGTTCAGCAGGCAGCGACACAGCAGACGGCTGCGCTTGCATGGGCTTCCTGGGAAACAACTGCAGCACAAAAAAGGGGCAGGTGCGTTCAGATTCTGAAACTCCTTCTCCTCTCCCTAAAGACTCTCAGACCCTTAGCATATAATGCAGTTTTCTGGTAGAGATGTGAGGCCATTCTGCCATCGGACGGTCCTACCCACCTGTCGAAAGTTGGCCCGCGGGGTTGAGGGGATGGTAAATGACCTGCCCTGCCGGGCCAAAAAAAGGCTGCTCGCCTCCACTCTAAAAGAGGGCAACGTTCAGGGTTACCTCCATCCTGCGCCATAGCATCCCTATGCCCCAAACGGTTTCTCTCTCGAGGAAGTGGATTGTGGCGGAACATATTGTTCACCGGACATTTCGCTGATTTTTACGTTCTGTGGCAGAACCCCACTAACTGCTTGCTTTGGGAAGTGGTTTTACCGCTTAATGTTTTAACCCACCTCCCTGCTTTTCCCCTGTGATTTATACTACAATGGCCCAACGGTTACAAGCAGCAAGAATGCAGCTAATTGCATGCTCCTCCTAGCTAATGTTATTTCCAACAGGCTCAAGAATTCAAGGATCTATGTGGGAGCTCAACGCTGTGCCTCTCTGTTTTGTCAATTCAGGGGAGCTACTCAAGGCTGACCACCCCTCCATGCCTTCTTTTGCTAGTGAAAGAGGAGAGGGGTTTCTGGTTGCCAGGGCTCAAGGGCCCACTAGGCTGAAGACTAAGGCTTAGTTCCAGTTTTTGTGACAATCTGCGTAAAAAAGGTAAAGGGACCCCTGACCATTAGGTCCAATCGTGACAGATTCTGGGGTTGCGGTGCTCATCTCGCTTTATTGGCCGAGGAAGCAGGCGTACAGCTTCTGGGTCATGTGGCCAGCAGGTCTAAGCCGCTTCTGGCGAACCAGAGCAGCGCACGGAAACGCCGTTTATCTTCCCACCAGAGCGGTACCTATTTATCTACTTTGACGTGCTTTCGAACTGCTAGATTGACAGGAGCAGGGACCGAGCAAGGGGAGCTCACCCCGTCATGGGGATTCGAACCGCCGACCTTCTGATTTTCATAGAACTGTAGAGTTGGAAGAGACACCCTGGATCATCTGGTCCACCCCGCCTTGCAATGCAGGAATTTTATCCAGTTTGCTTTTTCATGAACCTGTTTTCAAAGTTGATTTTTACTGAAAGTTCTAGTGAATGTTTTATACTCTTTGTAAGCAGCTTGTTTTATTTACAGTTCAGCAGAAGACTAATTTTGTTAAACAGGTAAACTGAAATTTAAATGGGTCTACACTGAGAGAGTAGAGCTTCATTGGGCACAACCCCAACATGGGAGCGAGAATTGCTGGCAGCACCTCATGCTCTGAAAAAAGCAGTTATAGTGGACAGAAAAAGACATAGCAAAACAGATTGAGATTGGTTATTTTCCTATTAAGTTTTTTTAAAATTTTATAGTGGTTCTCTCATCCATGTCTCTGCTTTGGAGCTTCTGAAACAACCAAGATAAGCAGAAATCCAAGATTCTGGCCACAGCCTTGTCAGTTTCAAGCACCGGGGGGCTCAAGCAATGTACACAAACACATTGCAATAACACCTGAATGCAATTTCACAGAAACCCACTTCAAAGGCAAAGTGGGTCTCTGCTGAATTGCATCCTTTTTTTACACAGAAAATACCAGGCTTCATTTTTTGTTTGCCTCGAGAGCCTCAGTTTGCAAGGCAGCCAAATGTTCCAACTCAAAAAAGGGGAAAGGGGGGTGGGAATGTTAAAATGGAACTTAAAAATGTTTTAAAAAGTTAAGGAGCAAAAATTAAGTAAGGCACAACAACACCAACAACAACTTTAAAGGAATTTCGGTCAAAGGTGGGAATGTACCAATGCATGGCAAAGGAAATATATAACTTGCAAAAGGTAAAATGAAGCTAAAGCTGGCAAGGGGAGGGGAGGGCAAGGAATTAAGATACCCATGAAGGGGACAGAAGCCACATCGTCACTCCAACTGAAGAGTTCTTAAAAAGTCATGACATGCCAAAGGGAGAAACCAAAGGGGAGGATCTGGGCTACTGTGAGGTCGACCCAAGTAGAGACAAAAGCTTAGCGGGAGATTTCACATTCTGAATTTTTCGCTGTTGGGAGTGAGAGCAGACCAGCTAAACCTTTGCGCTTGGTAAGGCAAGGAAGAGGGCAATGGTTTATATAGGCTTCCACCTGCGTCTCTTTTAAGTCAGGGACGGGGAACCTCTGGCAATAGGAACTGGGGGTCCAGCAATGTCTGGGGAGCGGCTGCTTCACCCCCCTTCTTGCTTTAAGTCACCCACTTAAGAATTACACCGGGCTGCCCGTTCATCCCCCCCTCATTTTATCGCATTCCAGTTCAGAGAAAGGAAAGGTGGTTGGCACTGTGACGCTTCAGCGTTAAAGTATTTCGTGAGAAGCGACTGGAGAGAGAGGCGAGAGCAGAAAGTAACTGGAAGAAGCAAAAGTAAATAATAATATAGATATATATATATGAGATATTAAAGTTGGACAGAAGAAGATTTATTACAAGGCTTCCACTAACCTCGGCGTTCAAATTGCTAACCAGCAGAACGGAGTTCCCAGCCCCGGAAAGGCCGGGAATTGCAATCCGCCCTGCGGCTGCTGCGGCGGCCGCTGCTGATGGGATACCCAAAGGAGCAAGAGCTCCGTGTACATTGGGGACTGAGAGGCCTGGAAAAATTAAAGCGTATTAACCAGTGAATGGAAGTCCACAGCGCATCCTCGGCTGACACGCCGTGGGGCTGACCCACGGTGCTTCTTTGGAGAGAGGGGGTTTGCGTCTCGGTGCCCCCCTCAACGCAAAGGGCCACAGAGCCTCTCCAGTTCTGCGTTTGTGCTCTCGGGCTTCTGGCAACAGTTGGGGGGGGGGAGGCATTTTTCTCTCTCCTTGGGTGCTGGGGGGGGGGGGGGGCAACCAGACAAGCTCTAGGTGTGTCTGGTTTCCGAACTGGATTCGGCAACATTCCACGGGTTTATCTAAAGCAAAAAATTCCACCACTGGGGAGAGAAGCAGGGGAAAGGGGGGTGCGACACACACAAAAAGCGGTGCATTCCTAAGGGGTCTTTCCACCAATGCATGCCTGGAAGTGCCTCATTCAGTCGGATCATGCACATACCAAACCACAGCTGTGTGCATTCCAGACATTTTAAATATATATATATATATGCACATATATATTTCTACAAGGGTTTCGTTTTCAGAAGGGGGCCTTTCGAAAGCAGGCAACCGAACACCAGCTTGTCTGAAAAGCCCCCTTGCGTGTTACCACTCGTCAAAATTCCTCGCTCGAAAGGCACGTTTTACCTGTTGTACGCCACAGCACACAAATAAAGGGGGGGGGGCTGGTTCTGCCGTTTTCCCATGGGATTACACCACGGGCAGGGAGAGACAGGTACAGGGGCCGAGCATTATCAATATATGCGCCCCGTCACACAGACACCTCCCCCCCCCCCAGGACTGCCGTTATGCGCAGCAAGCTTCAGAAACAAAGAATCTCACCCGAGATTGCTATAGGGAGGTCTGCCTAGACACTTAGACCAACTGCTACCAGGGTCCTTACCCGAAAAGCAGCAGTAAATCTCAGGACGGTCTGTGATCCTTCCCTCCCTCCAAAATTCTCCCCTTGATAACCCTGTGAAGTGCAAAGTGAATTTCCTTCGGCCAAATATCTGTTTGCTGCTGCAACTGTGCTACTCTACAAAAGCTGAACCCTTAGTGGCCTGCAGAGTTACGGGCAGGATCGTACCCACGAGGACGTTGGCACGCTTGGGGGAAATCTCCCAGATTTTGCAAGTAGTACAAAAAGGACTTTTGGGAAATAGGTGGAGCCTCTGGCTATGGAATGCTGAGCATCTGTTGGGGAAACAAATATAGTTGGGTTTTTTTTTTGGGGGGGGGGGAGAATATCCTGGAAGGGGGGCCAATGCTAGCTGGCACCCCTAAAAAGGAATGCTCCACGCCACAGCATTTTGCCCTGGCTTCCCCAGCTTTTCAAGTCATATACAAAAGCCTTTTGCCTTGAGCGTAATTCTAGCTATCTCCCCTTGCTCATTTTGGATGCTCGCTTAAGTATTCACTGGGCTCAAGTATTCACTTAAGTATTCGCCCAGAGTGGCTGGGGAAACTCAGCCAGTTGGGCAGGGTATAAATAATAAATATTATAATTATTATTATTACTTCTGTGCGGTTCCTACCTACCTCCTCTTTGTGAGATCAGTGTTGGGACATTAAAAAGAGAGGAAACCAGCCCTAATAACCAAAGAGGAAATTTGTCCCACAGGGATCTTCAAGGATGACAACTAATTTTTTTTAAAAAAACCAGGGGCTCAAATGCTGAAACCCCGAGGTCTGCCTAACGCAGATTATGCTCAAGGGCTTCGTAATCTCTTCCTTTCCTCAGCTCCTCAGCCCCTGATCTGCTGGCTGCGTTTTGGGACTCTTACAGGCCGTAAGGGTGAAGGGGAAGGAGCTGCCGGCGTCTGTACGGCAGAAGCGTGCGAGTGGCGTTTGGGAAAAGGCAGCAACCTCAAAAAGGAGCATTACCTGCAGCTTGAGGAATCGCAAAAGCGGGCGGGAAGCCGGCCCCTGTGTAAGGAGAGGCAGAAATGATCCCTGGAGCACCTACAAAAATAAAAAGAACAAACAAGGGGACCTGTTATTTAGATTTCGTATGGATGCGTACATCAGAAAGGGGCAGCAAGAAGGATGTCACGGCCTTAAGAAACAGCAGTCTGTAAGCGTCATGCAAGCTAAAGGGGGAAACTGCGCCCCCCACCATCAGTTCTGGGTGCCTTCCTTGGAGATCCAACAAAACGACCCTTGTCTCAAGAGGTCCAGAGGCTAGCCACCCCTGCTGTAAAACACTCAAGGTATCTTCATGAGGGGGAACAGAAAGGGGTTGCTTCTTTGCTGTCTTGTGGTGGTGATCTTTCATCTAGCAGTGGTGCCTTTTCACCACTTAATTTTTTTGCTAGTTCTCAGATGGCAGAAGCTAAGCTACACATGTTTAGGTAGCGCAGGAAACAACAGTTTGCAACTCACTCTCCCGCACTGAGCGTACCCACAACTTTACTTATACAAAGCTAAGGCAGATACATTTTGCATCGGCCTCACTAAACAATTTTATTTCTGAGCAAACATGGAGTTTTAATCACAGTCGTACCCTGGAAGTCAAACGGAATCCATTCCGGAAGTCCGTTCGACTTCCAAAACGTTTGGAAACCAAAGCGCGGCTTTCAATTGGCTGTAGGAAACTCCTGCAGCCAATCGGAAGCCCCGTCAGACGTTCGGCTTTCAGAAATAGTTCGCAAAGCGGAACAGTCACTTCCGGGTCTGCGGCGTTTGGGAGTCAAAACGTTCGAGAACTAAGCTGTTCGAAGACCAAGGTACGACTGTATTCTGCCCACCCTAGTGTCAAAAATTAAAGGACGTTTTGCATTAAAGGGTCATGCTTCCTGTAAGATCTATTTTGCTGGCTACCGTCAGATTAGGACACTGGACAAATCCAGCAGGACTTGATTCTTCCAAGCCAGACACGGAAAGGGAACTTGCAGCCATTTGCTGCTACTATGACAGGCAGGGAGAAAAGGGCTCAAGCTGAGAGCAGCTTGCCCAGTCGCTGAATCTACAGCCAAGGGGAGCGTTGGAAAACTCTTCCCAGTTCATAGCACGTTTCCGAAGCCACTCCTCACCCCCGTCACACACCCCAACCCGCCCCTCACCAAAAGCAGCTGCCATGGTCTGGTCGAGGGAAGGCTGGCTGTCTCCAGAGGGCAGATCTGGCCGGGTATAGTCCCTGCTCTTGTCGTTGTTGTATTTCACGTTGAGGCTGGTGAGCTTGGAGAAGTCGATGCGGAGTGTGCAGCAGGCGTTGTAGATGTTTTGTCCGTCGAGAGACTGCCGGGGGGGAAGAGAGGCAAAAGGACGGGTTAGGTTCAAGCCAACCAGGGTGCTTAATGAAAAGTTCGCTACTTGTCCAGGACGTGTAGCTTGGGGAAATAACCGAAAGTAAATGCCCAACGAGCGCATCTGCACTCTCTGTAAAACAGTACTTGAGTACGTCCCCCTACGAGGAATGATCCTTGTTGGGTCTTTCGGGGTTGATGATTAGAAAAAAAAGGAAACACACCTTTGCAAGGTGGGAGCCCAACTTTCAAAGCCTGCATCTCTCCCAAAAGACTATGTGCGGCATGATTAGGCCATTTCCCCTTTTCATTCTGTTTTCAACTGAAACCGTCTCATTTGCAAACCCGCCTGTGCAATTTAGGCCTCTTACCGGTAACTTAACCGCCACCAGCACACCCTGCAAGCTTGCAGTTCACACAAACATATATACATATGCAGAAATCAACGCCTTAATTTTCGGCCGGTCCCATGTTTGCTTCCAGATGGGGCAGAAACACAACCGCCCAAGTTTGCTATTAAGGTAAAATGACGCCGATTCTAAAAACAAAAGTGATTTATAGTTTCTGAATTTGCATGCGGTCTATTAAAAACATCCGGTGCGTTTTAGCTGCCAATTCAGACCTCGCAATGGTTTAAACCAGGCATGTCCAAAGTCTGTACTGGGGGGTCTAATCCGGTGGTCGATGAATTCCAGTTCCCGTGGCAGTACATGTCCTGCCAGCAAAATCCTAAAAAAAAAGCTCAACAACTTTGGTTGGCCCTCACGCATGCTCACTTCAACAAATCTGGCCCTCTTTGGAAGAAGTTTGGGCACCCCTTGGCTTCACGAACCCTTGTTTAACGGGATGCCTGGATTGGGCTGAGGCGAGGCCTGCCTGCCAATTCAAACTTCAGAGCTCTTCTTTGAAGAGACGCAGCGGGGTCTAAGATTGTGCCTGTTACATCTGTGCACCTCGAGAGACAACGGAGTCCACCTGGTGACCTCCCCAGGTGTAGTGGGCTGCCTAGACAACACCCCCCCCCTCGGCCTTGCTGACGTGGTCCAAAGGAAAGCAGAGCAAGACGGTTGTCACTGGCTTGGCTGCAGAAGGAGCCTGAAGGCGGCGCACAAGGCACCATCCAACCCCCTTAGGGACTCCACTCCCAATTTGTGTAGAGTTTACTCCCATACCTTTCCTTCTCCCGAAGGTACCCCATAAAGGCAGCAGAGGTTTAAGACCAGCGTTCTCCTCCACCAAGATGGTCCGCCTTCCCAGGTTGACAAGCCCCACCTGCCCCTCACTTCCCTTTACAGCAGGGGTGGCCAACTCCCAAGAGACTGCGATCTACTCTCGGGGTTAAAGACTGGTAGTGATCTACCCCATTTTTTGGGGTTTAGGTCAAAGTTGTTAAGCTTTTTAAGGGAGGAGGATAGCCCCTTTTTTTAGGGGTTCAGGGCAAAAACGCTGAGCTTTTTTCAGACGTGCCTGCTCTACAGAAACCGCCTTCTTGACTGACTCTTGGTCTTGTCTGCTCACTCCGCCAGAGCATGCAGGAGAAGCCCCTAACTCAACAAGGGTTTAAGACCCACCGGCTCCCCTCATCTGGTTCAGCCGGCTAGTCGATGCTTTTCCCTGGGTGTGGCCGCTGTAGCATGCCAGCAGCTTCCAGGAGCCACAGGTGAGAGCACCCGTGTTTAGGCATGCTTTGCCATGCTCCTCCTGAACAGCTGCCTCTTGCAACATGCCTCTTCCCCTTGTGTTGCGGCAGATTCGAGACCGGAAGGAACCGCGCAAAGCAGGACTCACCAGTTTGGCGTGCTGGGCGCTCATCGGGTCTGCATACTGCAACAGCGCCTGGAACTGGTTGTTCTTGGTGAAGGTGATGATTTTCAGCACGGTGCCAAACTTGGAGAAAATCTGCGTGCGCACAAAACAGAAAAGCCGCGTGAAGTAAACTCTGGAAGTTGCGTTTTTTGGCCAAGACTGAAACTCTCCGTTTTGAAAGCATGAAAGCAACACAGCAGGAAGACTGCAGCTGCTATGGATCTGCCAATTTGCCCAAGGCGCTTGTGAAGTTTCACAGCAGAAAAGAAAAAATGGCAAGGAAGGCTCTTCTCCCAACTTGCCTCACCAGGCAGATCAGAGGCCCCAAAGCCCCAGACTGAGCCTGGCAACACTAGAGGGCAGCAGAGGCGTAAGGAAACCCACAAATCTTTCTGCTCCGGGAGCGTAGTGTCTACGGTGAACAGCTGGAGCCTGGGCTCTGTTGCAAGGGCAGGAAGTGAAGAGCACGTCGCCCACAGAGGCTTTTGTGACTTTTTGAAACAAGAGGACCACCCAGAGCAGGAAGAGACCTAATGGCAAATGGGGCCAGGCAAAGGAAAGGGGGTTATTTCCCATCTGGCAGGAAAGCGAGTTTTTCTGTTGCATATAAGCAATGTCAAGTGTGTGCAGCTGAGATGGGAGCTCCTTGCACCCTTATCTGGGAGAGCCGAGCGAAGAAGCCAAGCTTTGCGCAAGGAGTTAATGTGTCACAAGCAGCTTCAAGCACGGTTAACTTCTGAAAACGCGTTTCGACCTTTAGAACCACACTTTCAGAAGCCTACACCTTGCTCTCCCCCCACCCCAAAAGGCACAGCCAGAAAATGCAAGCTCAACTCCCTGTGTCCTGAAAAGAGCAGAACTCAAGAACTTTGCACCCAACGTAAGTCGCAGAAAATCTGCTGAAATTAAAGGGCATCTCTCGTCCACGTCGACGGGCCGAGCCGGAGACAAATTTAGTTGGGGGCCAGGCTCACGCGGCCGTGCGCAGGCCTCTATGCAGATACCAAGACTTGCAGGGCAAGGAAAACAGGCCCACAAACAAAACTCAAAAAGTAGGCAGTGAAAAAGAGCTTTCTTCGCCCCACAGCCCCATTTTCTCTTAAATTCTCTTCCCTCGCAAGCCCCCACATGGCCAGAACACCAGGTGATCTTTTCTGGCCAACAACCATCCAAGCCTATTTCGTATGAGCTGCCGGGAGGAATTTTTTAAATTAAAAAAAGATACATCACACACAACCCCGGCACCTGGCCGCTCCCCATGCCAGAGGACCCTCTCTCACCTGATGCAGGACATCCAGGGTGACAGGGTAAAAGAGGTTTTCCACAATGATCCTCAGGACTGGGCTCTGCCCGGCCATGGCCATCCCAGCATCCACAGCTGCGGCCGTGGCAGACAGCGCGAGGTTCCCAGACTGCACGGAGTTCACCGCTTGCAGGGCTGCCTGAGCGCGCTGGGGAGCCAAACGTTTTCAGTACGTTAATAAGCAGAGAGGTGGAAAGAGAAAGATGCGAATCGGCTTCAGAATCATGTTGCCCCCTGTTGAACAGGACATTGAATGACAGGCAGGCATGCAGGGGGGCCTTGGGAACCTGGCCTTTAGCCTTAAGAGATGAACGGGGATGACGACAAGATGTTTTCTTCATCCTGTACACAAAAGGACAGGGACCCTGCGGAACTCGAGATGCTGTTAAGACTCCCAGGAGCCAGACAATGGTCAGGCTGAAGCAAGCCGAAGTCCAAGCAACACCTATAGGGCCCACAGGTTCCCCTGCCCTGCTGCACATTGAGTGTGAACTCTTCCAACAGCCACAGGTAAGACATTAACACACCATCTATGTGTAATTCGTTGAAACCGATGGCTTCCATGGCCTGTAAGTTAGAAGTAACCAAAATGGAACATGCACGTTCAGGCCAAGTTAATACATGTTACCATGCTGTGAGCCACAGAAAAATAAGGAAGACCTCAGGTCAAGTGTGGGCTCGATCCGGCTAAGTTTCACCCAGAGCAGACACACTGAAATTAAGGGCCGTGACTAACTTAGGTGCATTAATTTCAATGAGTAAATGTTTGTTGGACAGAATCCTTTGTTTCCGTTATAAACTCACTAGGTTACCCTGGGCAAGCTGCTTTCAGCTATATTATACCCTTTCTGTATTTAGGTAGGAGTGCAATGTTGATCTAACCTACAGGGTTTTTTGGAAGGTTAACGCAACGCGGTGGGTTTTGAGCACCCTACAACACTAGAAAATGTGAAGGCGCATCATGAAATACTAAGGTAAAGGTAAAGGGACCCCTGACCATTAGGTTCAGCTGTGGCCAACTCTGGGGTTGTGGCGCTCATCTCGCTTTATTGGCCGAGGGAGCCGGCGTACAGCTTCCGGGTCATGTGGCCTGCAGGACTAAGCCGCTTCTGGCGAACCAGAGCAACGCCATTTACCTTCCCGCTGGAGTAGTACCTATTGATCTACTTGCACTTTGAGGTGCTTCCGAACTGCTAGGTTGGCAGGAGCAGGGACCGAGCAACGGGAGCTCACCCCGTTGCGGGGATTCAAACCGCCAACCTTCTGATCGGCAAGTCCTAGGCTCTGTGGTTTAACCCACAGCGCCACCCGTGTCCCCATTAAATTCTAGGTAAGGTAAAATGAAAATAAGTAAGGACTTCGATCTGATCCAGCATGAGTATTCTTAGTACACTCTTCCCTGCCTTACTTTACCTCACTGGGCTACAGACAAATTATGTTCACCTCTTCTCAGCAACGTTGCCGTCGCTCGTCTCTTTCCTCAGCAAATTTAAATACAGCCATGGACACAGAATGTTACCCCAAAGCCCTGCTGCTTGAAATCCCGACTCACCGCCTGGTTTGGAGAGTTGTCTGTCTTCAGCTCTTTGTGGTTGGAGAACTGGATGTAAATGGCCTGGCTCCGAAGGACAGGAGTTACCGTGGTGTAGTAGCTAACCATGGTGTTAGCTGCTTCCTCCGTGTTCATTTCTATGAAAGCCTAATTGAGATAGACGGACGTAAAACACGTGCTGCATCAGCCTCAAGTAATCTTAGCCCAAAGGCTGCAGTTCAATTTCTGAACAAGTCATTTCTTCATATACACAGAGCCCTTAAATACCATATCACAATCTACTCTAATTTGGGACATTAAAGGTGTTTTTTTAAGGTGCCTGCATGCCACACAGGAAACAGGGCTCTTAGGGTGCTGGAGGTCACTGACTTCACGACGGTTCAGTCTTTGGAAGTTGGGGAGCTGGTAGGCCTCATAGCCGCCCTACTTTCAGCAGTGCTTTCTGACTTAATTTCTGATTCAAACAAAACTTCAAGCCCCAGCTGTTAGGATCCAATTGCCATCAACTGACAAGAAAGATCCCTAACCTGTTTTTTTAAATAAGCGAGGATAGTGGAAGGTCAGTCTTCAACAACAAAAAATGTGAGGTACACAGGCTGCATGTGGCTACCATTAGCTAGTGTTTGCCTTTGCAAATTGTTTCTGAATTAAGCCTGAGCAACAGCAACAACAATAAAGGCATCCAGGCATCGTGAGGTAGCCTTGCACAGCTGCTGCCTCCAAACCCAGCCTCCGCCTCGGCGCTCTCCTTCCTGATCTGCCCTCTTCCACAACCAGAAATGCATAGCTTTTATTATTTATGGATTGCTATTCTGCACTTCCATTTTCTGGGCAGCTTGCAAGACGAACCCAGACGCGAGAGCATTTACGTGAGCCTAGGCAAGACATTTTTACCCAAGAGCTTCAAACTGGGGATGCCAACAAAACTAAGCAAAAAACTTTATACATGCAAGGGATGTCACTGACTTCCAGCCCCAAGGATGTCAGTACAGTCTCTTATCTTGAGTATCTCAAATTGTCAGGTTATTGTTTACCACGCATGGTTTGTCCGGGGGGGAGAGAAGACCACGAGCCTGGGTTCAGACGTAATGTTAAGCTACGCCATAGCTTAGCCCCAGGGAGCACAGAAACAGTAGGACTGGAGTAAGGAGTGCCAAGCCTATTATTTCTGCTTTGAGAAGCTGCATGTCTGCTCATTCAACTAAGCTATGCCTTCCACTTCACAGCCAATTTGAAACTTGGTGGCTTGCGTTGGAAACTAGCTTCTTTTATGGAATATGGTCCCTAAAACTGATATAAGCCAGTTTCTATGCCTGCTCAGGAAGGAAAACGCCGCCGTCTACGCAAACGGTTTCACTTCTCCAAGCAGCTGCAAATCAAGCTATCGATTGGAAGGCTGAAGCTTCTGCAGCTGAAAGTGAAGATTCCGATGGTACAGCTAATCACTTCTACCAGAGTTAAATGGCTCCACCTGTACGTACATACCTGATTCTTCCCTTTCAACATCAGCAGGTTAGTGACCTTGCCAAAAGGCAGCCCCAGGGAAATGACTTCGGCTTCTGTGACGTCACTGGGCAGCTTGCGGATGTGGATTACTCGCGAGGGGATTCCTGCAGTTCTGCTATCGCCTTTGAACTTTTTGCTGTCATTTCCGTTGGCTGGAAGAGAGATCCGGCAGGGACAGGTGAGGTCTCCGGGGCAACCCCTGGCCATTTCTTCGCCCATGGCAGTCAGATTGAGGAGTCGGGAAATGACGTCACTTCCTAGCCGGTTTATAAGACCTTTCTGGTCACCATTTAGACCAGTCTGTATTAGAACCAGACTGCCCCAGGGGCTGTCTAGTATGGCTAGCTACTCCAGCAAGGCCGGGCAAGGTACGCATCAAGTTTAGCGCGCAAACCAAGAGTAATCCAAGGAGGCCCTGCGTCCTCTGTGGCTAAAAGGTGGCAACTGAGCACAGAAGACACCTCCGAGACTTGCAGAGCTATTACACTGATGCCGTGGCCATGCAAAACTGCCCCACCCAACCCCCAGTTTAAACCAGCCCCTAGAACTCCACCCACCGCATGGGTTGAGCGTAGCTTCTGGCTGGCAGAAGCGATATAACCAGTGCAGCCAGTTGTGCCTTTGAAGATGGCTGTGCACAGCCTGAGAAACGCGCAGGCCAGCTGGTTACACAACCAGGGAAAACTTTATGAATCCTTTCGTATTTTTGAGTTCTTAGACGCACAGCTAGCCTGGCATTGCAACCCCTTCCAAACGCAGCTGGGAAGGGGGCACTTGCTCAGCGGTGGACACCACATTCCAGAGATGATACGATCTGGATGGACTGTGGCTCGTGTAGATTTCAATTGCCTGCTGTGTAGATTAGTTGCCAGAGGCTTGATAAATGCCAAATTAGGCTAGGTGGACTAGTAAATTCCTAGGGCTGACCAGCTTGGTGGCTAGCATCCCTAGGGCATGGCATACTTCCCCAAGCCCCTGCTGTGTCGTCTAACATAGTGCCATGATGTGCTTCTTGCAAATGGCACAGAATGTTTGCACATCACAGCAGCGGTGTGGGAGAACGCTAACCTCTTTTAAAGTCAGCTCTTGGCTATCAGCAACTTGTGGCCAATC
Organism: Podarcis tiliguerta; assembly: GCF_965153285.1. Lineage (NCBI taxonomy): Eukaryota > Metazoa > Chordata > Lepidosauria > Squamata > Lacertidae > Podarcis > Podarcis tiliguerta. The sequence continues at coordinate 1,390,509 of NC_139551.1, read as the reverse complement.
CTTTAAAATCCCCACCCTCGCAAATGTGATGCGGGCACCGAAATGGGACTTTAAAGCCACACGGACACCCTGAAATTTGCTGCGGTAAATTTGGGCCCACGGAATGCCAAGAAGGGGTTCTGGGTTGCGCCCTTGCAACGCTACGCCGACTGGCTAACCACAAACTTCTAATCGCTTCGCTAAGGCTTTCAAACTCACAGGCTACCTGTCCGGAAGCCTTAGGATACAGAGCCAGACAGTGGGAAAGTAAAACTAAAAGGAAAGGAAGCTTCTGTTTAAAACCAAGGCCTCGTGGTTTGCCAAACGCCAGCGCAACCAGCATTGACTGGTTCTGCAAAATGCTCAGGCAAGTGTTCAACACGTTACCGAATACTCTTCCTACACTCATCTGACATTCAAATACTGCATGGAAGTTTTAATGTGAAAAGAGGCGGGGCTCAGAGTCAGTGGTGACTGTGGGCGCGACAGTGAGGGGCCAGCAGAAAAAGGCCAGGATCAAAAGTCCAGCTCACCCCCGAATAAAGAGGCATCATTCAGTTCCCAGCTGTCAAGAAGCACCCTGTGTAGTGATCCTAGCAGCATGCCTGAAACAGCAGACCCAAAAAACAGACCCCTCGTTAAACGCCAAAATACCAGGGTGTTCGAAATGTATGCTTGCAATCTTATCTTCTGCTGGTAATTGTCCTCTGCCCTTACCTGTGCGGGACGCTTTGCTAGTATAAACACATCTTTAATGAGATGCTCTGGGGCAGGTTAAAGTCAAGGTATTCGTTCTGGGGGTTGGGGGGGGGCTGCAAGTCTGTTGAAACTTGTAAATCTAACATGGCAGCAGAGAGGCTCCTTCCTTGGGGGCAGGGCTGTTCCTTGAATGGAGGAATAAGCATATTGGGGGTGGCGGTGGCTGGGAGGGGGAATATAAGGAAGAGGGCTAACTTTGGCTGACAACTGGGCCCTTCAGGAAAGCGCTGAACTCCTTGGGCTAGCAATGTTACCTGCAGAAGCAGAGGTGCTGCTCATGATAAAAGGTCCGTTAGTGACACAAGTAGAGAAAAGTTCGTCAGATCCCCGCTGGAAGAGAAAGAGAGGAGGAGAAAAAAAAAAGGGTAAGTTGACAGCACTTTTCTAAATTCTACACAGGAACTGCGAGAACAGGAGGACAATCCAGAATTGAAGTGGGAGAGAAATTGAGCGGAAGGGCGGGGAAAGGGGGGAGTCTGGATTTCCAAGCCCATCCCCTTCTTTCAACCACATGAAATGGAGAAGTTGACGTTAAGAAACCTAGTAAGTAAAAGGGCAGAGCTACCCTGGTGGTGCCCATAACCAAGGGTAAAGTTTATTTTCTCAAAGGCAGCCAGTGTGGTGTAGTGGTTAAGAGCGGTAGTCTCGTAATCTGGGGAACCGGGTTCAGGTCTCTGCTCCTCCACATGCAGCTGGTGGGTGACCTTGGGCCAGTCACACTTCTCTGAGGTCTCTCAGCCCCACTCACCTCACAGAGTGTTTGTTGCGGGGGAGGAAGGGAAAGGAGAATGTTAGCCGCTTTGAGACTCCTTAGGGTAGTGATAAAGCGGGGTATCAAATCCAAACTCTTCTGCTATCCTTGGAATTATAATGTGTTGGACACCCTTCTCAGGCACGGTCAAGGCAAGGAAAGGCTATGAAGGCAGACTTGAAAGCCGATCCGCACCAATTTAATGCGCTGCTGAAAAGGTTGAAGTTGCGAGGCCAGAACACTCAACCTACCCAAATGGAGAACGCACTTGCCACTGCAAGCAGCTTACCCCTCAAGCAGACGCCCTTTTTGCTGGCACTTTTATGTTTCTCAAAAACTTACCGTCGGGCTTCACACATTCAATGTTTACGGTAACTAAGCACACACCTTAGAACAAGAAGCATGAATGCTACAGACACACACCTTTCACAGCAGTGCAAAAACTCACAAGGCAGGAGGGCATAGGTTTGCTTTTCCACAACTGTGAAATGATCCCAATGAGACAATGAATGAGTTCGTGGGCAAATTGGCTCTGCAGTTGGAGCAGTCTTCTGCAATCTGGTGGCCTCTGGGTGGCTTAGATTATGAATCCCCATTGGCCCCGGCTAAAATGGCTGTGTCGTAGTCCAAATAATATGGAGGGCACCAGGTTGGGAAAAGTAGTTAAGAGCGCTGATTCTTTTGACCAGAGCAGTTCATAGCCAGCAAATACAGTTGTACCTTGGTTGCCAAATGCCTTGGTACTCAGACGTTTTGGCTCCCGAACGGCGCAAACCTGAAAGCGAGTGTTCCAGTTTGCAAACATTTTTTGGAAGCTGAACGCCCGACGTGGCTTCCGATCGAGCGTAGGAAGCTCCTGCAGCCAATCGGAAGCCGCGCCTTGGTTTTCGAACCGTTCCGGGAGTCGAGCGGATTAAGTTCGACAACCAAGGTACCACTGTAGTCTGTTTAAAAGCCTGTAGCCTTCCATCCTCTCAAGGCAAACACTGCAATGTGAAGGCAGAAAGTCAAGGACAGAAGCAGGGGTTCAGTTTGTATCTAGGCAGTTCTACCTCAGAGCAGAGACTTGGAAGAGAATGATGCCTATTAACATTTCCGTGCGAGTCAGGAGACACACCCAGAACAGCAACAGTAGAGCTCCTTTCAGCACCTTATGCTTAACTGATGGCATTTATTATCTTCCAAGCTCCAACTGAAAACATCTCATGAAACCACAACTAGGAGCTTGCTCAGAGTTCCTTTGCCTTTTTTTGCTTAAGTGTTTTTGCTGGAGATAACAAAGTTGAAGATTTGATACCTGGCATTAAAGTAATCTGCCCCCGACTAAGAATGGGCAGGGCAAATATACAGGAATCTGTGGCAGGAAGAAGCTAAGTAATGCGCCAACCCTCCAACATCCTTCAGCTGCTAAGGAAGAGCTGGTTTTTAACCCCAGAAGTGGCCGGAATAGCAACCGCAATCTGCACTACAGTTGTACCTTGGATCTCAGACGCCCTGGCTCCCGAACAAATCAGCTCCCGAATGATTGAAACCTGGAAGTGAGTGTTACAGTTTCTGAACGATTTTCGGAAGCCGAACATCTGGTGCAGCTTCCTGCAGCAAACCAGAAGCCATGCTTCAGTTTCCGAACGTTTCGGAAGTCGAACGGACTTCCGGAACGGATTCCGTCCCACTTCCAAGGTACGACTGTATGAACCTTAAACCAGATTTTTAAACCCCTGTTCGAGCGTATTCATCCGGAGTCCTGCTAGGGTGTTCTTGGAAGCCATGGGAGGTTTCTAACACGGAGATCGTAATAGCGCAGATATTGCCGTTGGCTCTAAGAACCCCAAGACTAACAGGCTTCATATTTTGATGGCACCCACGTATCTGAACTCTCTACCAGCTCCAGACTCCTACTGGTGTGGGTAAATGAAATGGGAAGCCACCTCTCCCAGCCCTGGGTGTATCAGCACATTTTAAATCAGAAAGGGCCCCCTCGCCCCCCCTTAATCCTACGGCTGCCTTCTACGATTATCTTGTCCTAGATTTTTCAACCGGCCACACAATGGGGCCTTGTTAACAAAGCTTGGTTGCTCTTCCTTTTCAGACTCTCCTGAAGCCGACTGGGTGTCCCCTTTCCTATACATCAGGAGAAGAAAGCTTTCTGTTAGCTGAAACACTACCTCGTAGGGTGCAGAACCCAGCTGACATTCCCAGCAGTTGCTTTACTTTACACCTCAAACCGGTTAAAGTAGGCCACGCCATCCGAGCTCTGAGGAAGTGAAACACTTAAGGGCCTTTCGCCTTGATTTTGTTTGCCCAAAGCAAACAGCAGGGCCTTGGCCAACACCCCTGCTGAAGTTCTGAGCATGCACATTCTCCGTGGGCCCTTCGGGCTTGCCATTTTGACCCTACGGTTGCAGGCTGCACTCTCTCTCTACCAAGGACAGGTTAATTCCTCTATTTCCCGTGGGTGGCCAAACTGCAGGGGTCAAACATCACCCTGAACGACGGCTTGCCTTGGCCTTGGGCTAGAAGGCAAGTGTTTCCAAACATGCAGCCAAACAGATGTTTTAAAACTGCTTCTCTGCTTTCCCCTGTGGAACCCGCAATTTAGACCTGCACTTTCATATTTCATCTCCATGCCACTCCTATAGCCATTCCCACAGCAGCTGCCCCCAGAGGAAGAGCGATAGCCTCAATTATGGCTCACCAAATGAAGGCATCACACCAAACCATTGCTAAATACAATGCCTGAACTAAGACAGCCCTGTATAGTTTCGGAATGCATCATATTTTATTTACCCATTCCAGATAAAAAAATCTTCTGCATTCAGCATGAGGGCAACACAGATCTCCACCAATGAGACTGCACATCCACTACAGACATAAAGCACTGTACTGGAATACTGTATTGCTGTTTCAAATGGTACAGAGGCTTATAAGATGTGTTTTTTTTAATGCCAGATCCTAGGAGGCAACCGGCATATGCCTATTTCTTAAAAGTTCTGTTCACAACTGCAGAGAGGCAAAGAGAAAATAATAGTCGTACTCTGCTCTCCCTCCATGCCCCAGCCAGACTCCTTCCAGCTACTATGGAGACACGCCATGAAACAAACCTGCCCTTTGAGCGAATCTGAGGGGTGTGGCTATTGTTATTAACCGCTCAGAATTCCTGAGCTCAGAGTAACCAAAGTTATGCAGTCATGCTTGTCTGATAGGGCACTCCACACCCAAGCGAGCTGCCTGCGGCTTTTACAATTATGAGGACAAGCCATGGTTCCGGACCTAAACCCAATTTTAAAGCGCTTCTTAAAAGCTGGCAAAATTCAGCGGCTACACACTGAAAGGCTGCATCAAACTAAGTTCTACTCAGAGTAAACCCAGGGAAACGAATGGGCCTCAGTTACTCACGTCCTTCAATTTAAACAGGTTTACTCTGAGTGCGACTAACACTGGCTGCAACCCAAAAGATTAAGGTTTTAGCGTTATGTTGAAAACTTCCCGCAAACTCACCTTGCAATCGCACAATTAGGTGAACTTGCCAAAAAGTATCTAGAGGGGAAACTTCGCACCAGACATAATTCTAGGGCAGGGGTAGGCAAACTAAAGCCCGTGGGCCGGATGCGGCCCAATTGCCTTCTCAATCCGGCCTGCGGACGGTCTGGGAATCAGTGTGTTTTTACATGAATAGAATATGTCCTTTTATTTAAAATGCATCTCTGGATTATTTGTGGGGCCTGCCTGGTGTTTTTACATGAGTAGAATGCGTGCTTTTATTTAAAATGCATCTCTGGGTTATATGTGGGGCATAGGAATTCGTCCATTATTATTTTTTCAAAATATAGTTCGGCCCACCACATGGTCTGAGGGACAGGGGACCAGCCCACGGATGAAAAAGGTTGCTGGCCCCTGTTCTAGGGCCCAGGTTATGTCAGAATTGGGATGGGCCTGATATTTAAAAGGCACGGACCACAACTGCACCTTTGTAATGGAAAAATATTATGGATGACAAGGTAAAGGAGGAAGCAACTTGGCCCTTCGGGTCTATTGGCCTGCCACACAGCTAGCTGCCAACCTCTGTTACGGGAGGGCTACAAAGACGCCTCCCCATTTTGAAACCAAGCAACAGAATCACATTTTAGAACTATCACAGCACACTGTAGTGATTTGAAGCCTTTGCCTACAAACCAAGATTGACGTGTAAAACTAGTGGTAACATGCCCAAAACTGTGCAGCACCCAAGCTTTGTGGCGAACGCAGGAGAATCCTGTGCCAGCTTCTGTTCCCAATAATCCAGGCCGTCTTCAAAAGAGGACGGCCGCCCAATAAAAGCTCAGGAATCCAAATAAAGCTTGCAGAGTTGAGGCCAAGGTCACGGCAGAGAAGTGGGTCGCTTGTGAACCTTGGGACATGCTAGCAAGACATGTTTAGCAATGAAGGAAACATGTGCCGAGCACATGGCATACACATAGTCAGGATGCGTCCCGCCTCAACTGATGCCAACAGGACTTGGGAACAAAATTAGCACCTAGCAGAGCCAGGGCAACTTGGGTTCTTCAGTTCTTACACGGTGCGTTTAATTGCAATACAAATCCCTGCTCAGCTTTGCAAACTTCCTAGCAGTTTTATTGCTCCACCGCTAGGTTTATTCAGAACCAGTAGGACAATAGATAAAGCAATGGTCTGTCTCAGTATAAGGGGGTGTTCCAAGTCACCAGGTACTTCTTCCACATGGTAAAAGGCCACTATTTTAAGGGGCCTTTCTACAGGAAAGTGAAAAACTGTACAGTACTGACTTGATGGCTCCAGCCTCACCCAAGGCAAAGCTTTGCAAAATTAGAATGCTTTTCATTTACGTCAAATTTGGTAGTTTTCCCGTAGTCTTTTTATTAGTACGGGCCAGATTCAATCAGTATAGAAACACTCTTTATTTCGTGAAGGGAACATGCAAGTCAGCCTCTCATTTGAAGGAGGTGCCCCTCCCAACAGTAAGGCTTTATGTTACTACCGGCTTCGATAATAACCTCAAGGGGCTAAGCAAAAACTTTAATAACTTTACTTAGGCAAACAGGAACGTACAACCAAGCTAATGCAATCAGAACTAACTTGTACTCACATTTCTCTGCAAGAGGTTGAGTGCAAGAGGCCACGAACATAGCCCAGTGTTTTATATTTGAGATTCAGTTTGTGATTACAATTAGCTTAGCAGCCTGTAAGATGGAAGCACGTTTCTTTGCTCTGAAGTGGCTTCCGCCATTCTGGCGCCCTCCAGATGTTTTGCACTACAACTCCCAACCACCCCAGCAAACACAGCCATGCTAGCGGGAGCTCATGCCGGCTGGACTGAAAAGGGCACCTGGCTGCTGAAGGCTAGCCTATTGGGATCGTCACCACAGGATGAGGCCCTTACAATTATTTGATTCCACCCCTTTGCAATTTTACTATCAGAACTTTTAGAAGGCCGAGAGATTACAGGCAAACAGTGAAAGTAGATGTACGCTCATACACACTTTATGTATTTGCAGTATCGGTGCAGAGGGATTTTGATCGAGTTCTCTCGTGACTTGCGAATTGTGATAACCTGAGTATCAAGGATTATTATGAGGAAGTTCAGTGAGGATAGTTTATGCAAGTGATATTAGTGCACACTGCTTGCTTGCCATAAACCTTTCTATTATTGGTCATCATTTATTTATAGTCTTCTACACAACAGTTTAAATGTGAAGCACAATAAAAACAGCAAAAAAGTTTTTTAAAAATAAAACATAGCCAAAACAAAACAAAACACTCATATTAAAGGTTCATTTATCCAGCTGGAAAATCCTGTTTGAACAAACGAGTCTTCAGTTGTTTCCAGGGAGTGTACAAAACAGGGAGGCAGCCACGCAAAACTGCTCCAAGTTACTGTGGGACGGGCCTCAGAACTTTGGATTTTGGAGGATAAACTTTCCCGCAGAGTGCAGGGATATACTGGGTATATAAGGGATAAGGGGTTGCATATAATGTATTTGTTGATGAATATGTTTTGTATATTTATAAGAGGGGAAAGATCATGGAAAAGCTACTTCTGATTGCTATACTGTACTCCCAAACAAGGCTTCTGGTGTATAAGTTTAACACAAAACAGACCTATTTGCTTCAAGGAATCAACAAAGCTATAAGTATCTGATTCGTTGGGTTGTTGAGAGAATAAACAAGGCCACAGCGCACACGGTATGCTGAAGGAGGGTGCAAAGCTAAAGCGCACAGTAGGCAAGATTGTCTGTCTGGAAGCTACACTGACTTGGAGCAAGGTCCACAAACACAAAACAAGGTGAAGGCTGAAGGTGAGGGCTATAATTTGAATTGCTCCCTTTACAGCGACATACATACTGCAAAAGGAAAGCAGCCTGTTGTTGCATTACAAAACACAACTTTCTAGACCTTTCTGACTGCAAGTGGCTAGTTTTCCACTTGCAGGGAGTGTTGCGTTTTACACAAGATGGAGCATCCAACACACACACACACACACACACACACACACACACCCTTGCAATTTGTGGAGGTAAGCCCTTGTCTACCTTAACGTTTCCCAAATACTAGCACGGATGTAAATTAGGGAAACTCCTATTCCCAGTTACTCGGGTCATCTGTTCCCAGCAACAATTTCACTGTAGCTGTGCCAGATACATTCAGAACCAAGGAAACGGGAGTTTCGCCATTTGCAGCGCAGATGGGCACCTCCACACATATACAGCAACATTAACTGCATACCCTACGTGTTTCCCATATTTTTAGACTGCCAAGAAAAGGTCTGCGTGAGTCAATATCCCTTTGTGTCAGCACATGTGGCTCTCATCTGTGGCCAAGCCCGCTCCAGCAAGGCCTACCAAGAGGCAGCCTGTTGCAGCCTTTGAACTGAAGCCGTAAATTGAGGGGCCAGAATTCCTCTGCTCGCATTCTTGGCCTGCGGCCCGAAGCCGTAATTGCTGTTCCCATGGCAAAGATCCTGGCTTCCCTACAAAACCAGGTCTATCCAGCCAGGCGGAGCTAATTGCTCTCAAGCGCGGCTCGCAAAGGAGGGGACAATGAGACGCGTTGCGGAGCCTGTGGAGTTTGTATAGTGGGACACAGGCAGTTCAGTCATCGTGGCAAAGGGGGAGGGGTTTGGAAAACGTCAGGGTCCCCCCCTCCACCCACTCAAGGCTCGGTGGTGTGCTATGAGGTATGATTTCACGTTCTCTTTCCTGGATTCAGAGCAAGCTAGCGATTAAAATAATTATTTCTATTCCCCATGTTAGGTACCAGCCGATGACTGAACAGCCACGGGCTCCTTACTCAGTGATGGTCCGGGACTGAGAAAATGGAGGCGCCGGCAGCCTTCAGGGTTTGATCACCTAGGATTTTAACAGGCCTGCACAGCTCCCATCCCATGATCTATCGCCTTTCGAAAGTCAACAGTGCTTGCTGGTTCCCATCTCCTTTCCAAGTTGTGATTACAGCAGGCTGAACATTCATTCCCCCCCCCCCCTTGCCTTCAGAAGTGATTTTAACCAGCTTTCGTAAACCAGAGGTCTTGCTGGGGGCAGAATTTTCTTTAGATTTCAAACTTAAAAGACAGGAGCCTGTTTCAAACTAGGTGCCACTCCTCTCAACTAAGTAAGGAACACATCTTTACACTCCTGCCAGTAGCTAAGTCTTGCATTTTTACTGCAGCCCTTTCAGGCAGCACATCCTATCCTTTACTTTCCTTGGAGGTTTGCTGTCTCAGCTTTTATGCCGCCACCACTGCTGTTCCTACCGCTGCTATTCTCTGTAGATAAAAGCTTTACTTCAAGGCTGGGTCGAAACTAGCAGGATAAAAGGACAAGCGTTATTGTGCTCCCAGGGTATAGGTGATGGTTTAATCGCAAACCAACTTTACAATACAGGCTTGGGGTGTGCGCCAAGACAGCTGGAGCTGTCCCTAAAATTAGGGACTCGTTCTTTCTCAGGGAGAAATACTCTCACCAGACTTCTTTAATAGCAATGCTGTTTTGTATTTTCAATCACCAAGCTATCTACAAATTGTCAAGGACATCCTGCATACAACAGAACATTCAAGGACCACTCAGAGTGGGCAAAGTGGATGAATGACTTGTGATTAGGAGGAAATTGGCAAGGATTGCTGACTTTTAACACTAGCAACAAAACACCCCTGCTCTCATATTATACAGCTGAAATTAAGGAAGCTGCGTGTGTGTGTTAACCAGAAGTGGATTTTTCTGTAGAAAGACTGAGTACCATTATGTTATGCTGTTCCGAACAAATTCCTGTGCTCAGAATTCTTTATTTCTAAGTGTATGTCTTTTGAACCTTTTGATGGATCTTGGGGTTCTAGCAAAAACACAAGTTGCTCAACATAAGCCTTACGTCTGCCTATACCACAACCCTGCACACGCTGAAACGTGTGCCTGAAAACACACCAGACATTTCCCTACCGTTGTGTGTTCCAGTTCCTACACAACAGACATGTAGAAACAACTATATAAGCCTCATGCCAGGTAACACAAGTCACAAAATACCAATTCTTTTAAAAGGAGCTTGTTTCTGCAAGAATGCGGTGGTTTACAGGGCAACATGCATTTGCTGAAGCAATGAAAGAAAGAAGAAGAAATGCCTACCTTTGTACCAACTGTTATATCTTGGACAATGCTGTAAGAGAAGGACAAGACGTTAAAATATTAGATTGGTTTTCAAATACAGGAGGTATAAAAACAACAACTATGCAATTCTTAGCAAGAAAGAAACTCTGTATGCTTAAAATAGTGATAAGGAACAGAGCGCCAAAGGTATTCAGAAATCTACGAGACAGCAAACTATTTCTTCCAACACATGGATAACAAGGTAAGCGCTTGCTATTTCTAAGAATACAACACAACTGAACACAACTTCTAAGTCAAAAGGGCAGACGTGTTACATGCAGTCACATCTCAGTCTGTAAGTCATAGTGGCAATCCACCCCCAAAAGGAGAATTGCTAGTTTACGTTAATTACTGTGGGGAAAAAACAAGAACTGTTTCAAATTGTACTCTTAACCTTTCATCCAGCTCTGTCCAACTTAGAGAAGCAAGGTTTTTTTGCATTTAATGATGCATAAGTTGCTCTTTAAGGGACATTGAGATCTTATCCCTTTCTGCAGACACCCTTGTTATAAATACCTGTCTAGAATCAGGTCCTCTAATCTCACTGAGTCCATCTTTTCCCCATGTATCAAAGGGAAAAAACTACTGACCTCAAGAAACTTCCCAGCCCTGACTACAGAGCTTGGGCTCCCCAAGCAATGGGGTCTGTACTTGTCCCAACAGATGATTTCTGTTCCCTCACCCCTTCCCCCCAGCCCAGCATATCAAGACTGCAGTGCAGCTGGTAGCCCTAGTGTTAGTCACAAGGGAAAGACAGAAGGAAAATGAGAAGGGCCACATTGCAGGTTGTAAGGTCCCTCAGAGACGCATGATTACAAAATGAGAGCACATGGTGGCAACCCCAAACAGCTAGGTCTCTCAGAATGGCGATCATGGCTGCAGCTGGTTAAGAGCATGGTGCTGACAAGGCCAAGGTTGCAGGTTTGATCCCCATGCGGGGCAGCTGCATATTCAGATTGGACCAGGTGATTCTCAGAATCACTTCTAACTCTATGAGTCTATGAATTTAAATGGGTCTATCCCCTGGTTGTTTTGCCACTGCGCTAGGCCACAGTCTGGCTCAGGATGCCTGAGAAATCCAGGCTCATGGCCGAGTCCACCCAAACCACAAGCTGGAAACCACAGGACAAATCTTGGTTGCAGTTCATGGGTTCATCTGGAGAGTGCTCGACCACAAGCTTGGGTTTGGACAATGCAGTAGCCAAACCATGGCTTAGCTCAGCGCAGCAGCAAGTGGCTGCTTGCTCAAACCAAGCCATGGTTTGGCTTAGCGTTTATGTGTGAAGGGGGCCAGAAGGTTTACTTCACCACTCCCCTTAAAGGTAAAGGTAAAGGTACCCCTGCCCGTATGGGCCAGTCTTGACAGACTCTAGGGTTGTGCGCCCATCTCACTCAAAGAGGCCGAGGGCCAGCGCTGTCCGAAGACACCTCCGGGTCACGTGGCCAGCGTGACATCGCTGCTCTGGCGAGCCAGAGCCGCACACGGAAACGCCGTTTACCTTCCCGCTAGTAAGCGGTCCCTATTTATCTACTTGCCCCCGGGGGTGCTTTCGAACTGCTAGGTTGACAGGCGCTGGGACCGAACAAAGGGAGCGCACCCCGCTGCGGGGATTCGAACCGCCGACCTCTTGATCGGCCAGCCCTAGGCGCTGAGGCTTTAACCCACAGCGCCACCCGCGTCCCTACCACTCCCCTTACTCACTTCAATTGATCTCATTTGGCAACTTCGAAGAAACCAGGCCAGACTGCCTCTATGTTTAATCCCAGCAAACCACTGGGCTCCCTTGCCCCAACTGCCTGCGCATTTCTTCTTCAGAAGCCAACTTTTGACTCCTCACCCCCAGCAGTTCACAGCCGGCGTTAAGTCTGATTCAGGACTAGCTGCCAGGAGTACTACAAGCTAGCAGCAATTGCCACTGCGAACCAATGACTTTTTTTTTTTAAGAAAAAGCTCAAGTGAGGGAACGCAGAATTTTCACAATCCCACTGGTGTTTAGAATTGCCAGCGGAGACAGATGGGTTTTGTTGAGATCTTGAATGCTTAGTTCAAGTGGACTAATTAAACCCATCTGTGAAATCAGCAGAGAAGCCCAGCCAAAGAGATGCTTTTCACTGCTTCGTCATCATGCAAATTGTATAAGGCCAAAAAAACAAAAAAACAGGGTTATTGAAAAGCCATTTTGCTTCTGTTCATCTATAGGAGGAAATTCCCAAGACAAGACTAACTCTCAAAAGTTATTCTGAGAGCAATGACTCTTATTTCCTGCTTCTCTGGGGAAAGGCTCATTCAATGATTTTTTTTTTTTTTACACAGCAAGTTGAGACAATGGTTTTAAACTGATCACAACCAAGCAACTATTAGGTTCAGTAATACCTAATGAGAAATTGTTATTAGCTACTTAGAAACTATTTTATGTAGCTTCTTGCGTGATCTTCGAGGCAAACCGACAAGCTCCGTCAGAACATACTGAAGGAGTTATTTCCCGTGGAAGAGTCAAGGCTGGGAGTGGGATGGTGGGAGATACTTACAGGAAACTTAATATATGGACTTTGCCAGCCAAAGAACTTTGTTATCAGGGCCAATTCCTGAAGCTCAGCACTTTTAACAGACAGATTTCCTAGCAAAGGAAGTCCACGTTTTGCCTCCCACCAGGAAACTATTTTTTTTGCAAAACGACATATATCAGTGGTAGTCAGCTATTCCGGTCTTTATCACTTCTTAAAGACAGAGAACTGCATCAAACAGAATGCAAGTTTTGGGTCATCTGAGTGTCTGGATGCCACCACTATGCCAATACTCAGCTCTATTTGTGGTGCCACAGTGAAGCCGTGGAAATCCTCAAGGATTTGCCTAGATACACTCATGTATTTGATTTGGTCTAATAAGTTGAGGTTCATTCCTGACAAGAGGCTCTATTGGAGAGCAGACAATGTGATCCAGGCTTGGGAGTACAGCTGAATGGTGTTGCTCTCCCGCAGACTAAGGGACCACCAGAACTGGTCACAGGAGCTCAAGATAGAGAAGGGTTGCTGATCATAGTTTAAGGAACCTATTCCCATTTATCTGAAAATATTCCTTGTTTTTATTGGATTATTCCTTCCACATTCACCAAGGAATGTGTGTGTGGGGAAAACATTCACCCCATCAATAGGAAACAGAATTTGAAATCAACTGATTGACAACTGAGACAGAATTATTTTTTGGCGACATGGCACCAGGGCTGAAATACTTTCGTGCACCCAGTCACACTGGAATTTTAAAGTGGCACTCGGATGCGATGGTTTCTTTCTTCCAGCTCTATACAGGGCTGGCGCCCAAGAAGTCTGATTTCTGGCTCAGAATTATAACTTACCCTTGTTCAACCTTTGAACCAAAATGGAATAACAGAACAGTTTCGGAGGACAGGAACTGCCAGGACAATATACTGACTAGTTTATTGTGGTTCTCAAGGTCACCTTTAAAAGGTGACTCAAAAGAAAAGCAGAAGTCCCAGGCATACATTGCTCTCCACACCTAGGCAACAAATCCCCACCCAACTACGCCTGCAGGGGAAACTTAGATTCGCATGCAAATTATAGGAGGAAGCATTTTCTAGGTAAATGGAAGGGTGTGGCAGAAATAGGACCTTCCCAGCAAGCCTTTTTTTTTTGCAATGCAGAGAAAAACAAGGGGGAAACTTCCTGACACTCTCAAAGTGGGAGGAAGCTGGAGGGAACAGCCTTTGGGACATTGAATGGGCACTCACACGAAGAATAAACTAGAAAACTAGAATTAAGTAGCAGACAGGGAAGCAATGAAACTGCACAAAAACTTTCATTTGCAAACAAGCAAGGGTTAAAATGGAGTATCCTTCCCCCCCCCAAAAGCTAAGCAAAGGAGTACATAAGGGTGTCTCAGTATGCAAGGAGGAGTAACTCACACAGTGGAAATGGAAATGGTATTAACTTATGACTAAGGCAGAGGTTTTTGAACTGTGGTCTGAGTTCCATTTCGGCAGCTTGTGGAAAGGCTGCAACATAGTCAAATTATCTGTACTCAGCCCTGCGCTTAATTTTCCTTGATGTGTGGATGGAGGACTGTGTGTGAGTCAGGTGGCTCAATGGAGATGTCAGTCACCAACGCGACACCCAGAAATCTCCACGCTGTTGCAACTGGACCCGTGTCAGTAGCAAAACACGCCTGGGGAATTTCGAACACGGCCTGTTCCTTAATTATTAGGAGTACAGTGGTACCTCGGTTTATGAGAACCTTGGAAGCTGAACGTTTTGGTTTTTGAACGCCAAAAACCCGGAAGTAAATGTTTCAGTTTTCGAATGCGCCTCGGAAGTTGAATGGCTTCCGCTGCGCTTTTTTCAATTTTCTCCATTGACTTTGCCAATCGCCCTCTGCGCCTCCATTGTTGAATGTTTTGGAAGTAATTTACTCCTGTTTGATAGACTTCAGGGTTCTAGTGGGGGGGGGGGAGATATCTTGCAAGCTGGCCTGCCCATGTTGCAAAGTACTGCAACCAGGTTGCCTAGACAGTTACATGCTTGCCAGCAAGGCAACTAGAAAAACTATCTACAAAGTTGACCCAAGGTCAATCAATGATCTCCAGGAAAGTATGCTGATAATGGAACTCCTTTGCGAGGGAATGAGTTTAAAGTTCTCATCTATCCTGGCAGTAAGGGAGAAGTGAGCAGTGTTTTCAGTACATTCTTTCACCAGGGCGCACTTAAGAGACTGAGGCAAGAGGGTCACAACCAAACACTTCAGGTACTCAGGGAGAAGGCGTTGGAGAAGGGGCGGCTCAGAAGGGAGAGAAAATGTGCTTTCGGATAAGGATAAGAAGTGGGGGAGAAGCACAACACAGGCTTCATAAATGTAAGTTGTGGGAAGAAGGAGGCAGCTACCCTGACCCATAAAATGGGGTGCTTGAAGCAAGTCGACCGAAGGAAGGCAGCAGCCTGCAAAGCTGTAATTCAGAGAAGGAGGGAGAGTAGAGAGAATATGGGAAACATGGGAACCATGGGGAGTGAAAGGTATACTCTGTATCAGGCTAATGAGGATAATCCAAACCACTAATTGTTCCTTAAGTACATTAAAGGGTGTCTGAAGAGACAACCCCCCCCAAGATTTTCCTCTTCATCCTTTCACAGTTTTTTGCAAACCCTCGTTTCTTCTTCCACACCCATCGCTCAGTTCACACAGCTTTATTCCCAGCCGCCATTGCTTTCCGGTTTTGGGAAAGGCCATTGCTCAACAGTAGAGCGTCTGCTTCACACGCAGAAGGTGCCAGGATCAATCCCAAACATCTCCGTGTAGTTGCTGGAAATATCCCATGAGGGTCATCCAGCCCAACCCTCTACAGTGCTCAAGTCTGTTGCCCAAGTGCCCACTGCCCTTTGCTAGACTTGTGGCTTCTCCACACTCCCCAACTTCTCTTTTTAACCCACGTGCAACACTGCACACACGGACTTCCCTTTTTCTTTTAGATCGCTCGCAGGCCTTTCACAACCGTCTCATGTGATTTTGGGTTCATTCATGAGATAGGGCACATATTCTTGCAACATTGGCCAACCCCGAGTGCATCAAAGTTCAGCAGGACATACCCCCTAGTTAAGGGTCCTTGCATCTTTAAGAGGCATAAGCAGACCCTACAAGTGCCCCTATTTTCCAGGGACACTACTGTATTCATAGAAGCCCTCCCGGTTTCTGTTGAAATGATGGAATGTACCGCTGTTCCTTAGGACGCCCCTATTTTCAGGGGAGAAATGATGGAGGGGATGTAATAGGATGTCCCTATTTTCCACAAAGAAACTTTGGAGGGGATGGAATAGGACGTCCCTATTTTCAGGGGAGAAACGTTGGAGGGGATGGAATAGGACGTCCCTATTTTCACGGGAGAAACGTTGGAGGGGATGGAATAGGACATCTCTATTTTCAGGGGAGAAACGTTGGAGGGGATGGAATAGGACATCCCTATTTTCAAGGGAGAAACGTTGGAGGGGATGGAATAGGACGTCCCTATTTTCAGGGGAGAAACGTTGGAGGGGATGGAATAGGACGTCCCTATTTTCAGGGGAGAAACGTTGGAGGGGATGGAATAGGACGTCCCTATTTTCAGGGGAGAAACGTTGGAGGGGATGGAATAGGACGTCCCTATTTTCACGGGAGAAACGTTGGAGGGGATGGAATAGGACGCCCCTATTTTCAGGGGAGAAACGTTGGAGGGGATGGAATAGGACGCCCCTATTTTCACGGGAGAAACGTTGGAGGGTATGCACAAGTAAACGCCCCCCCCAAGTCTTTGGGGGGGGGCAGAGTAAGAAAGAGGAAGGGGGGAATTAGAAGGAAAGAGAGAGAAAAGAAAAGAGGGCGTGGCTGCTAAGAGCAGACTTAAGACACTTGGGAACAAAGTTTCACGGGTGGGTTTGAAACACAGACGGATCCAGCATCCACGGAGCGGGGCAGGGTGTCTTTAGGTGGGCGCTGAAGCGCATGCGCCTTCTTCCGCCGGCCGCCCCCCCCCCACTTTATTCGGAGCGAGAACTTTAGAACGTTGAGGCGCGGGGCGCGCGCGCGCGAATCGAACGCTGCCTCGGGAGCGCGCTCGCCCCCTCGCCGCTTTAGAACCTTCACCGATCGGGGGCGCGCCGGTTAGAACTTTCGCGGGAGGCGGGGGGGGAAAAGGAGTGCATATGCGCGCGCATGTAGAACTTTCAAAGGAGGAAAAGGAGGAGGGGAGACGGGAGCGCGCGTGCGCGTGCCCGCTCCCCTTCTCTCTCTCTCCCCCCCCCCCGCCTTCATATATTTCACTTTCTACCTCAACTTTTAGGGCTGGGGAAGCGAGGCCTAGTTTTCACCGCCCCTCACGGAACCGGGTTCGAATTCCCCTCAGGCGGGACTTTTCCCCCCTCAGGTAAGCTCCGCGCTTGGCTTTCGCCTCCCCCCCCCTTCTCTCTTTCCCTGAGGTAATTTCCCCTCACAAACCGCCCCCTTCCCTTCCGCTCACCCGTCCATGGCACACGAAGGCGACCCGAAAGGGAAGCGGAGCTGGACGCGCTGGAATAGCAGGAGCGGGCTCAACGGCTACGTGTTATATAGACTCACAAAATGGCGGCGCGGGGCGGGACCCGCCCTCGGAGCCTTTTGAGGCGCCGGCGCCCCATTGGCTACGCGGCGCTGTCACTTTGACGAGGCGGGCGGCGGGGCTCCTCCCGCTCCGTGGCTCCCATTGGATGCGGCTAGGCGACGGGGGCGGGCTCCGGCTCCGGCGCGCGTTGCGATTGGCGCGGTGACGCCGCCGCCTCGAGCGTCGGGCGGGAGGCCATTTTGGGGGCGGGCTCCCCTCGCGGCCCGCTCGGTCTTCCAGGGTGGGCGGCCCGTCGGCGGCCATCTTAAGTCTGGGCAAAGGAATGCGAGCGCGTGGATGGGTCTTGGAAGCGAACGCGGCCGGCGGCGGAAGCCTGGCACGTGAGGATGCCGCGGCCATTTTGAGAACGGGCATATCGAAGTATACATGTTTGCACTGCTGTAATATTTTTGTAGCTGGATCCCGAGTTCAGGTGCTGACAATTCAACAACAAAACAAGCACACGGTCCTGGGGTTAGATAATTTTAGACCCTGGATTGCATAGTCCCCCTAAAGAAAGGGGTAGGAAAAATTCAGGAAAGGATTCTTTGGTTTGGAGAACTATGGAACTCCCTGCCACAAGGAAGTCGTTGTGGTAAAAGAATTTAGCAACTCCCAAAGAGGGGCTAGATATCCATAGAAAATGTGCTCCATAAAATGTGTTGGGGGCTGTTTTTATTTTGATTATGTATTTGGTGTTCTTATATTGTATCCTGTGAGATCTGATAATAATAATAATAATAATAATAATAATAATAATAATAATAATAATAATGATAATAATAATAATAATGGGTTTTCCCAGTAGTGATGTATGGAAGTGAGAGCTGGACCATAAAGAAAGCTGAACAACAACAACATGCCAAGCGCTGCCTCTTTGGGGCTGGCACTGCTCCTGCACCACCATTTTGGGGGCCAGTGAGACTCAGTAATTTTGTCCCATCTCAGGTGGGCCCTGGAGAAATTTCAAGCCAAATTTGGGGGGACCACCGTTGCGTTCAGCTATTTCAATTGTTTTTGTTCGATTTGCTCATTGCAGACAGCAGAAAGCCTGTCAATTTCGAAAGCAAACCTGGTTTGCAATGGGGGTTGAATAATTTCGATGGCAACTATAGCTATTGTCAACCGTGGAAGGGGAACTTAAGGCGCAGAAACGACTACATGGTAGTTGGGGAAGGAGACCTGGGGGTGGGGAATGAAGAATGGGAATGCAAGAAAGGCATTTAAAATTCAGTTCTCTTTGCTTTCATTTCAGGCTCCCGTCTCCAGTTCACCAGCTGTTTGGCAGCAACAGCGCCGAATGCTTATTCTGTTACACGGCTGTATTGGATTTCGGCCGGGAGGGATGTAATTTCAATTCCAGGTTGCCTTTCTTTGCCCTCCCCTCCACCCCCCATTTAGCCCAGAGACTTGTGAACCTATCGGCCCGCAAGAGGCAGAAATCTGGGTTCTGTGACCGAAAGGAATCCTGGAAAAGCAAGTGTGTTTCTCACTCGGATCTCGTTGCGAACATCAGGGGTTGTAGCTGTGATAGGAATTTTGAGGTCTTAGATATATGGTAATGTTCATAAGTGTTCCAACCAAGCACGTACATAGATCAGCACAGGAAGACCAACCTGGAACCATTTTGATTCCTAACCTGAGCTAATGTTTTCTCTGCAAGGTCAAACTGGAAAAGCCTCCCCATTGTCTTTTCCTTCACAAATCCTGTCTTAAGGGTATGTCTGTGTTTGAATAGGGTGTGAGCCTGTGACCTGGCCCAGGAACTAAGTATTTATCATTACCAAAAAACTGGCCAGGCTCCCCAGGAAATCCAGTCAAGTAACCTACCAGACAGGAGAAAAACAACATTCAAAATTTCTGTTGTAGACCGCCTTTTCTGTGATGTCGGTGTGATGTATCTGAGGGGTGGTCTTAGGTTACACCCCTTCTGTGATGGATGTATGATGTTTCTGGGGGTGGTCTTGATCTACAGGGTGGCAATTTCAAAAGTCTTTATAAGGCCTTGCATGCCATTTTTCTGGGTACCTCCTCTCTCCTGTGTGTGAGGGGAGCACCCTGTTGCAACAGATCAATAAAGATCAGGCTTACTAGCTGCTTTGCTTCTCAATATTCTCTGGTTGGCCTCTGTTATTTTCTCCTACCAATAGGGAACCGATGTAAGGACTCTATATGGGCTCTTGGATACCCCATAAGGGAAAAGGCCTGGCGTGCTCTGGGCCAGGGGGTCACGAAGAGGCGGACACGACAAAACGACTAAACAACAAGACTGCACACACAGCGTGGACTTGAAGCACATTTAAGACTCCCTTCCCTCAAAAATAAAATGAAATCCTGGGAACTGTAGTTTAAGGGTGCCGGGAAGTGTAGCTCTGTGAGGGGGCGAACTACAATTCCCAGGAAGCCACATTCCTTTAAAGGTATGGTGTGTCGGCCGGCCATATGATTTTCCTAACCTTTCTGATGTCTGTGCTTCTGAATAAGCAACGAGAACTAAAATCAAAAACCCCCACAGGCAAGGAACAATTTTCAGAAGATTCTACACCCTGCCAAATCTCCTGAAAATTTTGCAAATGGACGGGGCTGCGTCTTGTTTTGGCATTTGCTGTTCACATAATTTCGACACTTTCCTGCTTTGGGCTGCTCCTTTCTGATTACTCATTTCCTCGTATACACTATGAAAAGAGGGGGGGGGGTGGACTGGGCCAGCCATTTCCTGCCTATTGTGGCGCGGAATTTTGTTGAAACCACAAGCTACAATAGTACAAAATGCCAGAACCCCGACTCCCCAGCACGGCAAATGGTTTCGAACAGCATTTTTTATTTTATTTTTATTTGTTTTGCAGAAAGGGCAACGTTCTGGGCATCCTCCCCGTTACCGGTCAGTTTATTTCGGCAGTTTCCACACCACTCCTTCAATCTAAAAAAATAAAATATAAATGCATTCCAGCGCTCCAATCGTAAGAAGAAAATATCAACGCGACGTTAATAAACCAGAAACTGTTCCACCAGCTTTATAAAGGTAAAGGGACCCCTGACCATTAGTTCCAGTCGTGGCCGACTCTGGGGTTGCGGCGCTCATCTCGCTTTACAGGCCGAGGGAGCCGGCGTACAGCTTCCGGGTCATGTGGCCAGCAGGACTAAGCCGCTTCTGGCAAACCAGAGCAGCGCACGGAAACTCCATTTACCTTCCCGCTGGAGCGGTGCCTATTTATCTACTTGCACTTTGACGTGCTTTCGAACTGCTAGGTTGGCAGGAGCAGGGACCGAGCAACGGGAGCTCACCCCGTCATTATGGGGATTCGAACCGCCGGCCTTCTGATCGGCAAACCCTAGGCTCTGTGGTTTAACCCACAGCGCCACCCGCGTCCCCTAGCTTTATATATGTGTGTATAAAAAGGTAAATACACCTAGGGCTGAAAAGATTGCCTTGTAGAAGACCACCTTCCTTCTTTTGGGAGGGTATTCCAAAGCTGGGGTGCCGCCACCAAAAAGGACCTGCTATGTTTGGCTCTGTAATGAAGCTTTTTTGCAGAAGCTAGGAATTCCAGCAGCTCGCTTTCTGCGTGCTTGTATCAAGGCTGCGTATCATCTATACGCATGGCTATCCAGGTGGTTCTCACGTCTCATATTTTCCAGGCTAAACATACCCAGCTCCTTCAACCGTTCCTCCTGAGATGTTTTTAAGGGTGTTTTCAACTGTTGTAGAAATGGCTTTTTTTGCTTTGAAACCATGCCTCTGCTTGCTGCCCTGGGCCCCTTGGGGAGGGCGGGCAAGGCGTAAATTCAAGAAATAACGGGGTACGAGCGAGCAGGTTGTTTGGAAACGATCAAATGCCCAAGATTCCCTTCCTTTAGTTTTTAAAAAGAGGTTCGTTCTGGCGCCTGCATTATAAAGTTCAGCGTTGGCTGGCTTATATATTATATACAGAGGTGGCAGAAACATCAATGAGGGACGAAGGGATCGTTTCCCCCCCTTCGCACGCCGCAAGGTCCATCGCTAAATAATTCAGGGCAGCGATGGTTTATTCATGCTCGCCAGCTCCTTTCATCTCATCCGAGTGTCATGGAAACTTCCTGTCGGAGCAAACAGAGATGGAAACCACCAGAAAGCCATCCTTAAATTCCAACTTGTCCGCAGCATCTGAACAACCCTTTAAACAAACAAACGTGAAAAATCACACACAAATTTGCACCCGTCGTTGGTCCTTAAACAAGTAGAAATTAACGGAGATGGCTGTTAATTTTAGCGGGCCTACTCTGGAGCAGGGAAGGGGTGGAAATCAGCTCCATTTCGCATCTAAAAGCGGGCCTGCTTAATTCCCAAAACGATGTGCGGAACGAAACGCGGTGCTTGTTTGAAATTGGCATTTCGTGGTGACAGCAGTCACGAAATTAAGAGACGCCTGCTTCTTGAGAGAAAAGCAATGACAAACCTAGACAGCATCTTAAAAAGCAGAGACATCACCTTGCCAACAAAGGTCTGTATAGTTCAAGCTCTGGTTTTCCCAGTAGTGATGTATGGAAGTGAGAGCTGGACCATAAAGAAGGCTGATGGCCGAAGAATGGATGCTTTTGAATTCTGGTGCTGGAGGAGACTCTTGAGAGTCCCATGGACTGCAAGAAGAGCAAACCTCTCCATTCGGAAGGAAATCAGCCCTGAGTGCTCCCTGGGAGGACAAATCCTGAAGCTGAGGCTCCAAGACTTTGGCCACCTCATGAGAAGAGAAGACTCCCTGGAAAAGACCCTGATGCTGGGAAAGATGGAGGGCACAAGGAGAAGGGGACGACAGAGGACGAGATGGTGGGACAGTGTTCTCAAAGCTACCAGCATGAGTTTGACCAAACTGCAGGAGGCAGTGGAAGACAGAAGGGCCTGACGTGCTCTGGTCCAGGGGGTCACGACCGCGCCTGAGAAAACTCCCCTTTAATAGCTAGAAACGGGTGCAAGTATCTTTCCCCCTGTTAAAATAATAATAAAAAAAGCCCCTTTCTCTGGCCTCTGTTTCTTCTCCTCTAACTGGTTTTTCCTCTGAACAGCTACGGATTCTTTGCATTCTTCCACTCCATCGAGAAATTGCGTGTCTTATTTAGACAAACAGCCCCCTTTGCTTCGTGCAAAAGGAAAGGCTCCTCAGATGGCCTCTCCAAGAAATGCAAACTTGTTGTTTTTCTGTGCATCGCACAAACACCCGTGCCCACCTCTTTGCGGCGGCAGAAATTTATCTGCCCGATCGATCGCCCACACTCCTGAGTTCTGTCACGCTGTCCCACAATTTCCCCTCTTCCCGCGTCCTTCTGGGATTGTCCCTGGATAACCGGGACACTAGGAGGGGATGCCTCCATACTCACAGACCTGAAGGAGCACCTCCACCCCCATCATTCACCCTGGACGCTGAGGTCCAGCTCCGAGGGCCTTCTGGCCGTTCCCTCCCTGCGAGAAGCGAGGTTACAGGGAACCAGACAGAGGGCCTTCTCGGTGGTGGCCCTGTGGAACGCCTTCCTATCAGATGTCAAGGAGATAAATGACTCTCTGACTTTTAGAAGACATATGAAGGCAGCCCTGTTTAGGGAAGCTTTTAATATTTGATGAATTATTGTATTTTAATATTTTGCTGGAAGCCGCCCAGAGTGGCTGGGGAAACGCAGGCAGATGGGCGGGGTATAAATAATAAATTATTATAATTATTATTACTACTACTACTACAGTGGTACCTTGGTTCTCAAATGCCTTGGTACTCAAACAACTTGGAACCCAAATACTGCAAACCTGGAAGTAAGTGTTTCAGTTTGCGAACGTTTTTCAGAAGCAAACGTGCTCTGTTTTGAGTGTTACACTGAGGTCTGTCGCGTTTTTGCTATTTATTTTGCGTTGGGGTTTTTTTTTAGTTTTTGTGACTGTGTGGAACGCAGCTCAGCTACTGACTGACTGACTGATTGATTGTGTGACTGCAGTACATTGGTTATTGCTTTCATTTTATGGATCAATGGTCTCATTAGACGGTAAAATTCATGTTAAATTGCTGTTTCGGGGGTTGTTTTTAAAAGTCTGGGACGGATTAATCCGTTTTGCATTGCTTTCTGTGGGAAAGCAGCGTGCCTTGGTTTTGGAACACTTTGGTTTTAGAACGGATTAAGTTTCAGAACCAAGGTACCACTGGATCGGCCTTCTGTGATATCTCTGAATCTAAGAGCTTTTGCACAAAGCTTTGCTGGGTGGAAGGAGCTGGGTTTTTTGCAGGAGCAAAACTGGAAGCCGTGTCCAGCGGAAACATTGCAGAAGCAGAGCGGAGGCAGCCAGATAAGCGGTTCACATTCCTTTAAGGCTTGCAGAAATAACAATGAGAAATGACGCCATGCAGGAAAACAACAACATGTTGCATCTGGGAAGAGCGATTTGACGTTGCTCTGTCTCTTCAAGTACAGTACAGAGTCCATTCTTCCTGTCTAAGAGGTCCCTTGCTTCTGTTCGGTGGTCAAGAGCCTTGCCGGAATGATATACAGTGGTACCTCGGGTTACATACGCTTCAGGTTACAGACTCCGCTAACCCAGAAATAGTACTTCAAGTTAAGAACTTTGCTTCAGGATCAGAACAGAAATCATGCAATGGTGGGGCGGTAAATAGGTACTGCTCCGGCGGGAAGGTAAACAGCGTTTCCGTGCGCTGCTCTGGTTCGCCAGAAGCGGCTTAGTCCTGCTGGCCACATGACCCGGAAGCTGTACTCCGACTCCCTCGGCCAATAAAGCGAGATGAGTGCCACAACCCCAGTCGGCCACGACTGGACCTAACGGTCAGGGGTCCCTTTACCTTTACCTTATACAGTGCTACCTCGGGTTACATACGCTTCAGGTTACAGACTCCACTAACCCAGAAATAGTACTTCAAGTTAAGAACTTTGCTTCAGGATGAGATCAGA
This sequence comes from Podarcis tiliguerta, assembly GCF_965153285.1. NCBI lineage: Eukaryota > Metazoa > Chordata > Lepidosauria > Squamata > Lacertidae > Podarcis > Podarcis tiliguerta. Next base: position 1,366,339 of record NC_139551.1, on the reverse strand, counting down.
AATCACGCGGCAGCAGCAGGAGGCCCCATTAGCTAAAGTGGTGCTTCAGGTTAAGAACAGTTTCAGGTTAAGAACGGACCTCCGGAATGAATTAAGTACTTAACCCGAGGTACGCAGGCGGCTCTGTGGGTTAAACCCCAGAGCCTAGGACTTGCCAATCAGAAGGTCGGCGGTTCGAATCCCCGCAATGACGGGGTGAGCTTCCGTTGCTCAGTCCCAGCTCCTGCCAACCTAGCAGTTCGAAAGCACATCAAGTGCAAGTAGATAAATAGATACCACTCCGGCGGGAAGGTAAACGGCGTTTCCGTGCGCTGCTCTGGTTCGCCAGAAGCAGCTTAGTCCTGCTGGCCACGTGACCCGGAAGCCGTACGCCAGCTCCCTCGTCCAATAAAGCGAGATGAGCGCCGCAACCCCAGAGTCGGCCACGACTGGACCTAATGGTCAGGGGTCCCTTTATCTTTACCACTGTATAACCTTGCATATAACCTTACAGGATGAATAAATTAAGCTCAGTAGTGCAGACCCTCCAAGTTCCCCTATTTTCCAGTCCTGGATTTACAGACGCTATAATGAAACAAGCAACATTTGAAGCGAAATCTGTGTTTTCTCGCCCTCTGGTGGAAGCTGGGAGGTGTTGCAGCTTAGTTCAGCTTCCAGTCAAGTTAGCATTCGTTCTTTAAAAATGACAACAACAAGAACAACAACAAAGTGAGGACCCCCCAAAAGTGGGGGGGGGGGGGAATTAACGTCATGGTCATGTTGGGGTGCAGAGGGCAATCTACTTTAAAAGAGAGTTTCCAAGCACATAAGGAGTATAGTTTACTTTTAAATATATAATCTGAGCATCTCAAAAGGCAGAGACATCACCTTGCCAACAAAGGTCCGTATAGTTAAAGCTCTGGTTTTCCCAGTAGTGATGTATGGAAGTGAGAGGTGGACCATCAAGAAGGCTGATGGCCGAAGAATGGATGCTTTTGAATTCTGGTGCTGGAGGAGACTCTTGAGAGTCCCATGGACTGCAAGAAGATCAAACCTCTCCATTCGGAAGGAAATCAGCCCTGAGTGCTCACTGGAAGGACAGATCCTGAAGCTGAGGCTCCAAGACTTTGGCTACCTCAGGAGAAGAGAAGACTCCCTGGAAAAGACCCTGATGTTGGGAAAGATGGAGGGCACAAGGAGAAGGGGACGACGGAGGACAAGATGGTGGGACAGTGTTCTCGAAGCTACCAGCATGAGTCTGACCAAACTGCGGGAGGCAGTGGAAGACAGGAGGGCCTGGCGTGCTCTGGTCCAGGGGGTCACCAAGAGGCGGACACCACTAAACAACTAAACAACAATATAATCTGAGCCTGTGTGGGTTTTTTGCCTGGCGCGACAGAGCTCACATCCACGCTATATATTTCAAACGCACGGCTGCCCAGCACAAAGGATAGAAATGAGCAAACCAGAAATGATATTTTAGGGAGCAGGCGGGGCCCATGACTTACATCCTAGGAGCCTACACAACACAAAACACTCTTGCTCTATGTAGGTTTTATTTTATTTGCTTTTTATCTTATATTTTGGAAATGTACATCCAGTTCCCCCCCCCTTTAAATTTTTTTGGGGGCCCCCAAGAGAGTGGGGCCCTATGAATTGCTTAGCTTATACGTAAATCCAGCACTGGACTTAACATTCGCAAAAGGACGGAGACAAAACGATTTATTCCTCTTTCTTGATCGTATATAAATTATACACATATACATATATGAGCCCGTTGTGACCATGCAGCAACGAAACGAGAGAGAGAGATCCGCTGGGTCCCGGGGGTCTCTCAAGATGTGAGGGCGAGGCACACCGGCTGATGCTACATGCATGGATCAGGGCCACCTCCTTAGCCGGGAAACAACAGAACCCGCCCTGTACAAAGACGCTGGAAGTGTAGCAGAAAGGAAGTTAAGATTTGGACGCTGGAGCTCTGGGTTCAAGTCCCGGTGAGGCAGCGAGGGTTCCTACCCTATCAAGGGTACCCTGTCTGGCCAGAGGGGTGCATGCTCTGGTTATCTCCCGCTTGGACTACTGCCATGCGCTCTACGTGGGGCTGCCTTTGAAGGTGACCCGGAAAAGGTAACTAATGCAGAATGCGGCAGCCAGACTGGGGACTGGGAGCGGAGACCATATAACACCAATCCTACATTGGCTCCCAGTACATTTCCGAGCACAATTCAAAGGGTTGGTGCTGACCTTGAAAGCCCTAAATGGCCCAGTATCCCTGAAGGGGCGTCTCCACCCCTATCGTTCAGCCTGGACACCTGGGTCCATCTCCCGAGGGTCTTCTGGCGGTTCCCTCCCTGCGAGAAGTGAGCTTATAGGGAACCAGGCAGAGGGCCTTCTCAGTGGTGGCGCCCTCCCTGTAGAACGCCCTCCCATCAAATGTCAAGGAAATAAACAACTATCTGACTTTTAGAAGACATCTGAAGGCAGCCCTGTTTAGGGAAGCTTTTAATGTTTGATGTTTTATCGTGCTTTTAATTCTGTTGGGAGCCGCCCAGAGTGGCTTGGGAAACCAGCCTGATATAAATAATAAGTTATTATTATTATTATTGGGACCCACCGGCAACAAAACGGCAGAAGGTGCTGCCACCACTCAGCCCCACTGCCTCTGCCTGGAAAGGAAGGAAACTACACTATATTAAGATTCCACCCAGCTCAGCATTTCTCGACACGGGCTGGCAACAGCTCTGTCAACAGAGCAGAGGCTTGACAACCATATGTCAGGAGTGCTCTGAAGGTGTTTCCTGCTTGGCAGGGGGTTGGACTCGATGGCCCTTGTGGTCTCTTCCAACTCTATGATACTATGATTCTGTCAGACAGGGCGCCTCTCACCCAGGCCTCCTTTGAGCTGTCAAGGTTTAAAACCTGGGACCTTCTGCGTCCAAGAGCTGTGCCTCTGCCCCAGTCCCTAGTGCTTTCCTTTCCTTTAAAAAGGGGAAAGGAAGATTCTAGTCCTCTTTAACTGATACGAAGGGGAAAGTGAGAAGCTGCCCATCACGGAGACCATATGCCTGAATACTGGCTGGCAGCGCCAGGGACTGAACTTCGGAGGTCTTTGGCACTGCCACTGACCTCCCCCTAAAAGGAAAGTTAAGAAGCTAGTCCTCACCATGGAACCCCAGAGCCCACGAAATCGCCAGGATCAATTCTGGGCCGTCTCTCTCGCAATCAAAGCGACACAGAATTTGAATCGGATATAGATGGGTCGGCGGGATCCGACCGCTGGCCGAACCCGCCAAGAGATCGAATGGAAAAACAAATGGGAGACCAGAGAATTAAAATACCAAAGAAAAGCCCCGCAGGCAGGCTGGCGCCGATGCCGGCTTTGGGAATTCTAGTTCCTCTCCAAGGTTCAGTCGCTGTCGTCGTTGACGGCCCCGCGGATCTGGCCCGTCTCCCAAAGCTGAGCCAGGAGTCCCCTCTGGCAGACGACTTTGGTGGATTTCACAACCTGCAAAAGGAATCGGCGGCTCAGTTAAGAGAACAAGGGTTCTTTTGCAGCCAGCAGGGGCCGCCTTGCCTGCCAGACGAGCTCCCGGGGGCCGTGTGACCGTGGTGAAATAAAATTTAGGTGTAGGCTACCTTGAGTCCCTGCCAGGGGAAAAGGCGGGATATAATAATAAAAATTAATAATAATAATAATAATAATAATAATAATAATAATAATATGACGGGATGCGGGTGGCGCTGTGGGTTAAACCACAAAGCCTAGGATTTGCCGATCAGAAGGTCGGCGGTTCGAATCCCCGCAACGGGGTGAGCTCCCGTTGCTCGGTCCCTGCTCCTGCCCACCTAGCAGTTGGAAAGCACGTCAAAGTGCAAGTAGATCAATAGGTACCGCTCCGGCAGGAAGGTAAACGGCATTTCCGTGCGCTGCTCTGGTTCGCCAGAAGCGGCTTAGTCCTGCTGGCCACATGACCCGGAAGCTGTACGCTGACTCCCTCAGCCAATAAAGCGAGATGAGTGCCGCAACCCCAGAGTCGGCCACGACTGGACCTAACGGTCAGGGGTCCCTTTACCGTTTTACCTTGGTTTTTGATCATCTCGGAAGCCGAACATTTCGGTTTCCAGATGCCCAAAGCCCGGAAGGAATTGCTTCCGTTTTCAAATGCGCCTTGGAAGCCGAACAGTTTCCGCTGTGCGTTTTTCAATTTTCTCCGTTGACTTTGGAGACCACCCTTTGTCCCTCGGTTGTCGGACGTTTCAGAAGTTCGACAACTGATGCCCCATTGTAATAGGGACTGTGAGAATGAGTACACAGAGCGTAAATCCTATTGAACTCAGTGGGACTTCCTTCTGAGTAAAAAAACCGCCTAGGACTGGAGTGCAAGGCTGCACAGTCTGGACCATTGAATACAGAGGGGCTTACTTCTGAGTAAGACAGTGTAAGGCTTTTCCCCCGCAGGGCAAGGGCACAGTCTTACCTCGGAGTCGATTTCGTCGTGCAGATCGATGCCAGCATACTGGGGGAGGGAAAGAGGGGGGAAATAAGAGAACAGGAAATCTGGCAGGGAGGGGATATTCCGTAGTCTTAATGGAAAAATCTGAGGGCTCCCTTGGACAAAAACAAAGACACCAACCAGGATAACTTGGAGCAAAACAGCAGCCTGTAGGCTTGGTCTTTATTGAACTGTTGCAACAGGGTGCCCCCCTCAACTGCAGGAGAGAGGAGGGACCCAGAAAAATGGCATGCAAGGCCTTATAAAGACTTTTGAAATTGCCACCCTGTAGATCAAGACCACCCCCAGAAACATCATACATACATCACAGAAAGGAGGGGTTGAGGGAGGAGTTGTGGTGGTAACCTGAGTGTCCTGTCACCTGGCTGGTTCCCCCTTTCCCCCTCCCCATGAGTACTTTCCAGGTGACAGAGGGGAGTTTGCAGTTTCCTGTCCCCAGAGGGAAGAGCAAATTATTGTCCTTTGTTCCAGTCTGTGCTGAATCCACTCCCATATGCAAGTCCTTTGTGATCTTGATGGTCTTCTGTCTGGGACCATCAGGGTTGGCATAGCAACTGGGCAGGGCTCCTGTGGATGTGCTGGGATGCTCAAGGGATTATGGCTGCCCTGTATCGAACCTTCCCCATTTTGTAGTCCTTCCTTCATGGAGCAAAATAAAAGTGGAACAGTGCAAATCCGACGTATGGTTGATTTTCTATGAATTTATAACAGAAGCGTAGCGTATGTAGTGTGTGAGTGTGAGTGTGTGTGAAGTTTGTACAAACTGAATGATTGGGGGGGGGCGGGCTTCCTGCTACAGTAGGAACGGCTGACTGTACACCCTCCAATGTTTTGCAAATTAGGAACACAGGAAGGTTGTCTTGTGCTGAGTCACAACTCTCAGCTCAGTATCCGCCCCAATTCAGACTTTTCCAGCTCCGACTGGAGACACCGGACGGATCAAACCAGGCGTCCACCTGCACAGGTGTTCTTTTGTTCATTTCTCTGAAGGATAATGCAAGATTCTAGACCTCTTGATTCTAAACAAAGGCCGGTTTTTAATCGGAAGCTGCCTAGGCCAGGGCTCCACCTAGTTCAGCGCCGCCTGCACTGACGGGCAGAAGTGGCACTCTAGGGCAGACATCCCCCAAATCGGCCCTCCAGATGTTTTGGGACTACGACTCCCATTAGCTAGCAGGACCAGTGGTCAGGGATGATGGGAATTGTAGTCCCAAAACATCTGGAGGGCTGTGATTGGGGGTGTCTGCTCTGAGCCCGGCTTTGGCTGGGGAGGGCGGGATATAAATAAATTATTATTATTATTATTATTATTATTATTATTATTATTACTATTAAACTGGGGTTGCTTCCCCCTGGAGATGCATGCAAAGCGGACACTTTCCCTTCCGTTGGTTAGAGCGTGGTGCTGATAACGGCAAGGTTGCAGGTTTGATCCCCGTAAGGGACAGCTGCTTATTCATTCCTGTGTTGCAGAGGGGTTGGACTAAATAATAATGATGATGATGATGATGGTGATGATATATTTATACCCCACCATAGCTGTCAACTTACAGATTTGAAAATAAGGGACCAGCAGCCTTGGAAATAAGGGATCAGCAGCCAAAATAAGGGATTTTCCGGGCACAGGCATGTTCAACTTCTGAGCCCCTCCGAGCCAAAGGCAGAAAGCCCAGCCAGCAGCCAAACAAAGCCTCAAGCGGTGGTTCCCACAGCGCAGCAACCCGGCAAAGGGGATGCAGCAAGGAAAACCAGCGTCACCTCTCCGCTGGGAAGCGCTGAGCAAAGGCGAGTCCCCAGGCAACGCGGCCGATTTGATCGGCACAATGCATGCAAGCTCCACCCCCCAGTCGTTCTTAGACTCCTTATTGGGTGAGCAACGCAGCCAAGCAACACAGTTGGCGCCTCCCTCCTCCCTGGCCGGCAGGGAGGGAGGGAGAGGAGCTGCTTCCTTTGAAACCCGGGAAATTTAAGGGACATCATCCATAAGGGACAGCAGCGGGACACGGCGCTGGGATAAGGGACTGTACCGCCAAATACGGGACGGTTGACAGCTATGTACCCCGCCCTTCTGGCTGGGCAGCTTCCAATAAAACATCAAAATACAGTGACAAAATATTAAAATACAGGGTCCCTTCCAACTCTCCTACCTAAGGCAGCGACCTCCGCCCCCCCAAACCCTGTTGCAGCGGTTGCTGGCAAGTCCCTACCGTTCCTCCCTCCCTGTGCCTCTTCGTCTTCTCCTCTTCCGCCGACGGACGCTGCGCTCTCCAGTCCGGTTCCGAGGATGGTTTCCCCGCATAGGCTTGCCGCGGAGACGGCGAGGGAGATGAGCTCGCGGGGGAATCAGGAACAGCCGCGACCGATACGCAGTAGCTGTCGGCGATTCCTGAAGCAGCTGGTGGAGGGAATCAGAAGAGAGAGTTAAATTTAAAAAGAAAGAAACCAAGCAGAGGGATATCTCAGGGCCTTCTCGGTGGTGGTGCCCGCCCTGTGCAATGCCTACCCATCAGATGTCAGGGAGATGAGTAGCTATGCAACCTTTAGAAGACATCTGAAAGCAGCCCTGTATAGGGAAGTTTGTAATGTTTAATGTTCTATTGTATACCTGAAGAGGCCTCTCCACCCCCATCGTCCATCCTGGACACGGGGGTCCCTCTCCCGAGGGCCTTCTGACGGTTCCCTCCCTGCGAGAAGCGAGGTTACAGGGAACCAGGCAGAGGGCCTTCTTGGTGGTGGCGCCCACCCTTTGGAACACTCTCCCATCAGATGTCAGGAAAATAAACAACTACCTGATTTTTAGAAGACATCTGAAGACAGCCTTTTTTAGGGAAATTTTTAATGTTTGATGTTTTGTCGTGTTTTTAATATTCTGTTGGGAGCCGCCCAGAGTGGCTTAGGAGACCTGCCCAGATGGGTGGGGTAGAATAAATTATTATTATTATTAATTAGTTGACAACTCAGTCAGATGGGTTATTATTATTACTGAATAAGACGTCCCTATTTTCAGGGGAGAAACGCTGGAGGGGATGGAATAGGACGTCCCTATTTTCACAAGAAAAACATTGGAGGGGATGGAATAGGATGTCCCTATTTTCAGAGGAGAAACGTTGGAGGGGATGGAATAGGACGTCCCTGTTTTCAGGGGAGAAACGTTGGAGGGGATGGAATAGGACGTCCCTATTTTCAGGGGAGAAACATTGGAGGGGATGGAACAGGACGTCCCTATTTTCAGGGGAGAAACGTTGGAGGGGATGGAACAGGACGTCCCTATTTTCAGGGGAGAAACATTGGAGGGGATGGAACAGGACGTCCCTATTTTCAGGGGAGAAACGTTGGAGGGGATGGAACAGGACGTCCCTGTCTTCAGGGGAGAAACGTTGGAGGGGATGGAACAGGACGTCCCTATTTTCAGGGGAGAAACATTGGAGGGGATGGAACAGGACGTCCCTATTTTCAGGGGAGAAACGTTGGAGGGGCTGGAATAAGACGTCCCTGTCTTCAGGGGAGAAACGTTGGAGGGGATGGAATAGGACGTCCCTATTTTCAGGGGAGAAACATTGGAGGGGATGGAACAGGACGTCCCTATTTTCAGGGGAGAAACGTTGGAGGGGATGGAACAGGACGTCCCTGTCTTCAGGGGAGAAACGTTGGAGGGGATGGAACAGGACGTCCCTATTTTCAGGGGAGAAACGTTGGAGGGGATGGAATTATGGAACCCCCAAGTCAAGGAGATAAGTAACTAGATAAGTAACTTGTGACCGCCTTTCCTTACGGTTGCAATTCTGCAAACCTTTCCATGCTGCCAGCCGCCTGGAGTGGGGTTCTAGCTACCGAAAGGCAATGACGGCTGCGATGATGCGATTCGCCATGGCACGTGAACCAGCTCATCGACCCCCCCTGCCCTGCCCCTCTCACCCGAGCTCTGCGACGACGTCCGAGAGGGTCCCACCGCCGTCCCAATTCTCCTCCGCTGCTCCTGAAGCTCCACTTCCCTTTGCAAAGCGTCCCGGATCTCCTGGTCAATCAGGGCCGACATCCGGGGTCTCCGCGTCTTCACGGTGTACAGCTCCTCCCGGGGAGCGGACCCCTCCAGCCTGCCCTCTTTCCCCCGGGAGGTCGGGGGTTCCCGGTCGCCGGCAGACGAGAACTTGAGTTTCCTCACCGGGATGGCGAAATGTCCTTCCCGCAAAACCGCAGGCTCCTCTCCCGAGTCTTCCGGTAGCCGAGAGCCAGAGGAATCCACCCGCTGGCCGGTGTCATTCCGGTCGAAAGGGTGCAAGTCACCCCTTTGCTTTCTTCCGCTGGCCAAAGAAGGCTGGTAGGCCTCTGAGCTCCACTTCACGTCCTGGCCAGCCGTCCTTTCCCTGGGTTCGCCGTTCCGGGCCTCCTCTGGCTCCCCCGGCATCCTTGCCGTCATGGGGGCCGCCTCGTCCCTTTCGAACACTTTCCGGCGTTCCGATAACTCCTGTCGGACCCCTCTGTCGTACGTCCCGGACAGCAGCCTCCCTTCTTTCTGCAGGTCCACCTCGCGCCTGCTTTCCTGCTCAATCTCCCTCTGCACGAAGAAGGAAACGGTGTGTTTCTCTTTCCCTTTCCGGGAGGAAACCGGCGGCGTGTCTGCCAACAGCAACAGAGGCTTGGTTTGGATTTCCACCAGCTCATCCCGGCTGTTGACCCGCTGGATCCCTCTCTCTTTGCGGTGGGCGTCCTCCCTTTCCATCGAGAGACGGATTTCCCGCTCGATGGGTGTCTCGTCTGAGGACCCCAGATCTCCTTCGGCAAGGCCTTGGCCACCGGTCTCCCAGTCCACAGGTCCTCCCGCCTCCTCTTTGATGTGGACCCTTCTTCCATCAGGTGCCACGACGCTTGAGTTCTGGGTCATTTCTTCCAGACCGTAATCCCAGCCGCCTCCAGTCGAGTTTTGACAAATAAGAGCTTGCTTGGGAGATGTGGGTTCTGTTCTTTGGAGAACATGGCTATCAGCCCGCTCAGTAGACCAACCAATTCTTCTCTGGCCGTAGACATCAGCAATCTTCTCCCCTTCCGTCCCCTGAACGTTTTGCGTTGTCCGCGAGCTCGGCGCCGGTTTTCTCGGCCCCAGAAGCATCTTGGGGTTGGTCTTTTCCAATTCCAAGAACTGTTGCCGAGCCATGGCGAAATTGATCTTCTCCGTGTCTATGTTTTGAGGGTCGACGGGGCTGCTCTCCCAGCGCGAAGAGGGGCTGTCGAAACAGACCGCGAAGCCGGTGGAATAGCTCCTCGTCCTCGGGGCGGATTCTCGGCCAGCGTTGATGGCCTCCAGCTCCTCCGTGGAGCTCCACTTCTGGGCCATGGTGGTGCTCTTCCTAACCACTTGGCTGCGGATGATCTCCCGCCGTTCCTCCTCCAGCTCCTCGGCTTTCTCCGGCGAAGCCTCCTCGGGACGGATCCTGTACCTCAGCTCCTCTTCGTCCTCGTCGTAAAGCCTCGAAGGCTTCGTCTCGCCTTTGTAGGCCCGGATGTCGTAGAGCGAGCCGGATTTGACCACCTCCAGCTTGGACTCTCTGTCCGGTGGTGAGGTCCAAAGGTCCTTCCTCCCATTGATGGACTTTGACCCGTTTTCGAGGGGCTCGGCCGTTCCCCACCCGTTCCCAGCCCTCTCCTCGCGGTGGTGACCCAAGTCAAAATACTCATCACCCGTTGCCTCTTCAAACTTCAGCTCCCCTCGTGAACCGGACCGGGGGCTGCTCGGTTTTTCGTCTTCGGGGTCTGTGCTTGGAGACGAGGTGAAGACAAGCCTACGGATGTACATTTCTCGTTTTTGAAAGCGGGTTCCTCAGAGACTTCCCCTTAGGAGGTGGGAAGATGTTCTGTAGATGTTCTTCACAGGTTGGGTGTTCCAGTGGCGTTGCGCAGCCTTCACATCAGGAACAGGGCTTTGCGGTCCCTGGGAAGCAAGAGGGGGAGAAATTATATGATGCGGGTGGAGCTGTGGGTTAAACCACAGAGCCTAGGACTTGCCGATCAGAAGGTTGGCGGTTCGAATCCCCGCAATGACAGAGTGAACTCCCTTTGCTCGGTCCCTGCTCCTGCCAACCTAGCAGTTTGAAAGCATGTCAAAGTGCAAGTAGATAAATAGGTACCGCTCCGGCGGGAAGGTAGACGGCGTTTCCGTGCACTGCTCTGGTTTGCCAGAAGCGGCTTAGTCCTGCTGGCCACATGACCCGGAAGCTGTACGCCAGCTCCCTCAGCCAGTAAATCGAGATGAGCGCCGCAACCCCAGAGTCGGCCACGACTGGACCTAATGGTCTGGGGTCCCTTTACCTTTACCTTTATTCATACATTCAGTACCTAGCAAGCTGCCTTCTGCTGGGTTAGACTGGCTGCTGATATAGCCCAGTATCATCCACTCTGGCTGGCTGCTACCTTGGAAGGTGACCCGGATACTGCAACTAATCCAGAATGTGGCAGCCAGACTGGGGACTGGGAGTGGCGACTGAGACCACATAACACCCGTCCTGAAAGACCTACATTGGCTCAATTCGAAGGGTTGGTGCTGACCTTGAAAGCACTAAATGGCCCAGTGTCCCTGAAGGAGCGTCTCCACCCCGGACACCGGGGTCCCTTTGCCAAGGGCCTTCTGGCGGTTCCCTCATCGCGAGAAGTGGGCTTACAGGGAACCAGGCAGAGGGCCTTCTCGGTGGTGGCGCCCACCCTGTGGAACGCCCTCCCATCAGATGTCAAGGAAATAAACAATTATCTGACTTTTAGAAGATATCTGAAAGCAGCCCTATTTAGGGAAGCTTTTCATGTTTGATCACGTTTTTAATATTCTGTTGGAAGCCGCCCAGAGTGGCTGGGGAGACCCAACTGGATGGGCAGGGTATAAATATTAAAATATGATTATTATTATTTCCAGGGTTTCAGGCAGAGATATGATTTCCAGAGTGGTTTAGCAATCATATCCCCCTTTGCAGACAACTATTGTTGTTCTGCAAGGGGAACCAGGATTTCCTAACTCTAGGAACCCTTAACGAACCCTTAACCCTTCCCAAGTTTTTTTTTGGGGGGGGAGTCACAACAACTTTTTGGAGCCCCTCCCTACAAGAAAAAATATCCTGTCTACGCCCACAGTCCCTTCAGACTCTGCAGTTCTCTGCTTCTGTTATTCTAAGGCAGACCTGCCTTATATTAGAGGCCACCCTAATAGAATAGCAAAGCACCGATTGCCCTCTGCTGGGAGAAATGAGAATTTATCACTCAGGATGCCAGAGAATGGATGCTTTTGAATTCTGGTGCTGGAGGAGACTCTTGAGAGTCCCATGGACTGCAAGAAGATCCGACCTCTCCATTCTGAAGGAAATCAGCCCTGAGCGCTCACTGGAAGGACAGATCCTGAAGCTGAGGCTCCAAGACTTTGGCCACCTCGTGAGAAGAGAAGACTCCCTGGAAAAGACCCTGATGCTGGGAAAGATGGAGGGCGCAAGGAGAAGGGGATGACAGAGGACGAGATGGTTGGACAGTGTTCTCGAAGCTACCAGCATGAGTTTGACCAAACTGCGGGAGGCAGTGGAAGACAGGAGTGCCTGGCGTGCTCTGGTCCAGGGGGTCACGAAGAGGCGGACACCACTAAATGACTAAACAACAACAACAATGCCAGGGAGACAAGACAAAGGTGGTTGGGTCGCTCATAGTTTTGTTCGCAGAGCCATATACCACCTCCTTAGTGGACTCACTCCCTGCCTATCTGGTTTTGCAGAAGAGAGAATTAACAGAAAGCCGCAGGTCATAAATGGGAGTTTCGCAAGCTGTAAAGGGCAGCAGACATTGACCCCAGGGGCCGAGGAAACCGGTGCTGAGCTCACGGACAACGCAAAACATTCAGGCAGTGGAAGGGGAGAAGATTCAGGAGCTGAAATCGTCACTTGGCAATCGGGGAGGGTGGTATTTCGGTGGCAGAGCCACCCGCCAGGGAGGACATCTTCGCTCCTTTCATCCACCTGGCCCCAGCAGGGCCCTGAAAGATGCCCAGGAAGGGAGATCTGAGAATTAAACCACGCGGTAGGGTTACCTACTGCGAACTACTGTTTTCTCCCACCGGGGAGAACAATGCAGCGCTTGTTTCCTTCTCCTCTCACTGTGTGTGTGTCTCTGTGTGTGTCTGAATTAGTTTGCACTTTCAGGGTTTCTCTGTCTGGTGCTGGAGAACGCCAGCTTGCTTCCTCGCCCTCTTTGGAAAAGCCAAGCGGGTTGATAAAGGTAAAGGTAAAGGGACCCCTGACCATTAGGTCCAGTCGTGGCCGACTCTGGGGTTGCGGTGCTCATCTCGTTTTATTGGTCGAGGGAGCCGGCGTTCAGCTTCCGGGTCATGTGGCCAGCAGGACTAAGCCGCTTCTGGCAAACCAGAGCTGTGCACGGAAACGCCATTTCCCTTCCCGCCGGAGTGGTACCTATTTATCTACTTGCACTTTGATGTGATTTCGAACCGCCAACCTTCTGATCGTCAAGTCCTAGGCTCTGTGGTTCAACCCACAGCACCACCAGCGGCCCAAAAGGCAAATGCTATTCTAGGCTGCATTCCAACCCTAAAATGTATTTTAATATTTTGTCGGGAGCCGCCCAGAGTGGCTGGGGAATCCCTGCCAGATGGGCGGGGTATAGATAATATATTATTATTATTATTATTATTAGTGGCTTCAAGTTCCAAGACAGGAGATCCCAGCTCAACATTAGGAAAAAGCTTTCTGGCGCTGAGAGCCGCTTGACCGTGTAACGGACGGAAGGTAGCGGGCTCTGCTTTCTTGGAGGTTTTTAAGCAGAGGTCGGGTGGCCGTCCCTGCACTGCAAGAGGGTTGGGATGGATGACCTCTGGGGGTCCCTCGCAACTCTACCATTCTGTGATCCCAAGTCTCTCACTCGCTTGCACCTATCTTCCAACAACGTGCTTCAAATCCTTCCTCCTGGCCCTGACAGAGCTCTCCAAATCCGGGACCGCCGTCAGGACAGCAGGGCGGATTTTGTCAGGACAGCAGGGCGGATTTTGACAGCAGCGTCACCTGCGAGGCTGGCATTCCACAGCCTCACAACGCCCTGCTGCTGCCGCCCCGAGAAGGACTTTTGACTTCTCTGCTTGAGATAAGGTCCGTGGGGTGGGCAAAGTTCGGGGAGGGGCAAACCGCTGATGGAATGAGCACACCTTAAAAGAATTTGGCCGAAGTGGAAAGAGACGGACAGGTTCGGGGCGAGGTCAGGAATTCCTGAGTTGGCATGGCACCTCTCTTATTGGCGGGAGGGACTGAAATGGTGAATTGGAAGCCTTTAAAGCAGGGGTCTGGGACGCGGGTGGCACTGTGGGTTAAACCACAGAGCCTAGGACTTGCTGATCAGAAGATCGGCGGTTCGAATCCCCGCAATGACGGGGTAAGCTCCCGTTGCTCGGTCCCTGCTCCTGCCAACCTAGCAGTTCAAAAGCATGTCAAAGTGCAAGTAGATAAATAGGTACTGCTCTGGCGGGAAGGTCAACGGCGTTTCCGTGCGCTGCTCTGGTTCGCCAGAAGTGGCTTCGTCATGCTGGCTACATGACCCAGAAGCTGTATGCCGGCTCCCTCGGCCAGTAAAGCGAGATGAGTGCTGCAACCCCAGAGTCGGCCACGACTGGACCTAACGGTCAGGGGTCCCTTTACCTTTACCTAAAGCAGGGGTCCGCGAGCTTTTTCAGCCACGGCCGGTCCACTCTCCCTCATATGGGGATCAAACCTCGGGCGCTTTCCTCTCCATCCTCTAACATGCCTGTTGAAGCATTCGCAAGTGGGCCTTGGCCTCTCTGAGCCCCACACCTGACGCTGTCCCCAGGAGGACTGGGCACAACCTGCTTGCAATACCCCCTTTTTAATTAATGCATTTTTTAATTGAGCTTTTGTCAGGCCAGCTGCCCTCTTGACCCTCCCAGAGGCAGCTCTGCCTTCCCTTCAAATCCCACCCGAAGCTCTCCGTCCCACGGGCGGCTGGACCCTGCGCCATTCTAGTGCCCACCGCTGAAACCAACCTGCCGAAACCGAAATCCATTCCTCGTCTCACAGGCTGAGCAAAGTACGTTCCTCTCTTCCTGAACCCGGAGCAAAGAGCGTTTTCCGCAAGAGGCAGAAACCACACGGGGCCTTTTCTCTCTCTCTGTCTCTCCCCTCGTCTCACCCCACAGAGAGGCCTCTTAGGGGGCACCCAAATGCTTGGTTTCGAACGAGGCGCAGGCACACTGGGAGTGCGCAGGCTGCGCCAGCCTGATAAGAACCACAAAACTCCCCTCCTCCCTAGAGGAATTCTAGGAACGAGCGGAGGGCAAAATAAACGTCAAGTTTCAAAAACGGTTTCATGGCTCAATGCCCTTCCCGGGTGCTTCCGCTCCTGCCAGCTTCAGAGAAAGCCACAGATCTGGGATCAATGGCCTGGAAGTCAAGGGTCTCTGGCTTAGCGCACCATGCGAGCAAAGTTGGTGTTTTTCTTTTAAAGTTTGGGGGCAGAGACAGGAGATATGGGGAGGTCACCTCCAACGGAACCGATCAGGAGGAGATCTGGGACCAGACAAAAGAAAGGGGCTTTCTTTGCGCAACGCTAGCCTACGGAACTTATGGCCACAAGGTTTTAGGTAAAGGGTGAAAGGAAAAGGGCCCCTTGAAAGGATAAGTCCAGGCAAAGGCGACTATGGGGTTGCGGCACTCATCTCGCTTTCAGGCCGAGGGAGCCGGCGTTTGCTCATAGATCCAGGTCGTGTGGCTGGCAGGTCTTAACCGCTTCTGGCGCATGGTAGAAACCAGAGCGCACGGAAGCACCGTTCCCCTTCCCGCCGCAGCAGGACCTCTTTATCTACTAGCGCTGGCATGCTTTCGAACTGCTTGGCAGGGGGTTGGACTCGATGACCCTTGTGGTCTCTTCCAACTCTATGATTCTATGATTCTATGATTCTATGATTCTATGCTAGGTTGGCAGGAGCTGGGACAGAGCAACAGGAGCCGGGATTCGAACTGCCGACCTCCCAATTGGCAAGCCCAAGAGGCTCAGTGGTTGAGACCGCGCGCCACCAGACGAAAGAAAAAGGGGTTCATTGCACCGTGCACCGCTAGCCTGCGGAACTCACGACCACAAGATTTTAGGGGAATACGCAGGAACATAGGAAGCTGCTACATACTGAGCCAGATTCTAAATTCTTAGGATTACCTGTGTTGCATGTGGGCACACATGTTTATATATCACACCCACCCCACGCTACAATGCAATACGATACAATATAATAATACAACCTGTTTAATTTCCCCTATTTTCAGGCGAGAAACGTTGGAGGGGATGGAATAGGACGTCCCTATTTTCAGGGGAGAAACGTTGGAGGGGATGGAATTGAACATCCTTATTGAAATGTTGGAGGGGATGGAGTTATGCGGCCCATGCAGCCAAGGAGATAAGTAACTATACAACCTTTAGAAGACAGCTGGAGGCAGCCCTGAAGGAATATTTTTTTTTTAAGTTTCATGTTTTATCCTGTTTTTATATATGTTGGAAGCTGCCCAGAGTGGCCGGGGCACACCAGTCAGATGGGCCAGGTATAAAAAATAAAATTATTATTATTATTGAATACAATGTCCCTGTTTTCATTGGAAGGTATGCCATGATAGCCACAATTTCCATTAAATAGTAACGATCTAATCTGTCTTCCTAAAGATCTCTGGGAATCATAGGTCCAGGAGGAGAATTTGTGTCTTCTTACCACTTCTGTGCTGTTCCGAATCCTCGTTCTTGATCCAGGAAGGTCTCTGGCTACAGGATCTCTCAGGGACGGAGGCAACTCACCTAGGACTGTTAGGACCCGAAAAACCGCTCTTAAAAGCAGGTCCAAAAAGCAAAGTCCACGGCTTCTGACGCCAGAGCCACACCCTCGACGTGGCCACATTCCCACAGGGCAATAGAAACCGGAGTTATTTTCCTTTGCATCCCGGCAATTATGGGCTATTAAAAAAGGGGATTCTCATGGGACTGGCGCCGAACTCCAGCCTTCCCAAGGACAGTTTATTGGTAGTTCGCTCCAGGTTTGGTTCGCCAGCTCCTCTTCTCTTCCGATGGCAACTGGGTGTTGGAGAAGCTGGCATGGAGCGTTCCCTGATCTTGCCCATGGGATAATGTCCTTGATTTGGATAATGTCATCCCCTCCAATGTTTCTCCCCTGAAAATAGGGACGTCCTATTCCATCCCCTCCAACGTTTCTCCCCTGAAAAGAGGGACGTCCTATTCCATCCCCTCCAACGTTTCTCCCCTGAAAAGAGGGACGTCCTATTCCATCCCCTCCAACGTTTCTCCCCTGAAAAGAGGGACGTCCTATTCCATCCCCTCCAACGTTTCTCCCCTGAAAAGAGGGACGTCCTATTCCATCCCCTCCAACGTTTCTCCCGTGAAAATAGGGACGTCCTATTCCAGCCCCTCCAACATTTCAAATTTAATTATTTATACCCCGCCCATCAGGCTGGGTCTCCCCAGCCACTCTGGATGGCTTCCAACAAAAGATTAAAAGATTTAAAAAACCAGTCATTATTCAGATGTCTTCTACAAGTCAGATAGTTGTTCATCTCCTTGACATCTGATGGGAGGGCGTTCCACAGGGCGGGCGCCACCACCAAAAAGGCCCTCTGCCTGGTTCCCTGTAACCTCACTTCTCGCAGGGAGGGAACCGCCAGGAGGCCCTCGGGAGATGGACCCAGGTGTCCGGGGTGGAGACGCTCCTTCAGGTATACTGGGCAGTGTTTTTGGAAGTAGGATGTTCTCTCCCAGCGCTGACGGTATTCGTTACCTGCTTGTCGCTGGTTAGACAGGTTGGTTCAGGTGGAGGACACAAATTCTTCAAGGAGGCTGTGGAGAGGGGGCAGAATCGGATCTGCGATCTCCTTGTCTTTGATGGTTCGGCAGCAAACCAGCCGTTCTTCTGTCGGATTAAATGTCTGTGGAGGCCCTTGGGCAGTCGAAATCTCGCAAATTGCATCTGAACACATTTTTTACTTTATCAGCCAACACATATGAGTCTAGTGTCCAGAATCGGCTTTTCTCAAGCTGTGGGTCCCCAGATGTTGTTGAACTACAACTCCCATCACCCCTAGCTAGCTACACACACACACACACACACACACACGTAATAAACAAAAACAGATTGAGGTTGAATCCTGACAAGACAGAAGTTCTGTTCTTGGGGGACAGGAGGCGGGCAGGAGTGGAGGACTCCCTGGTCCTGAATGGGGTCACTGTGCCCCTGAAGGACCAGGTGCGCAGCCTGGGGGTCATTTTGGACTCGCAGCTGTCCATGGAGGTGCAGGTCAATTCTGTATCCAGGGCAGCTGTCTACCAACTCCACCTGGTACGCAGGATGAGACCCTCCCTGCCTGCAGACTGTCTCGCCAGAGTGGTGCATGCTCTGGTTATCTCTCACTTGGACTACTGCCATGCGCTCTATGTGGGGCTACCTTTGAAGGTGACCCGGAAACTACAACTAATCCAGAATGCGGCAGCTAGACTGGTGACTGGGAGCAGCCGCCGGGACCACATAACACCTGTCTTGAAAGACCTACACTGGCTCCCAGTACGTTTCCGAGCACAATTCAAAGTATTGGTGCTGACCTTTAAAGCCCTAAATGGCCACG
This sequence comes from Podarcis tiliguerta, assembly GCF_965153285.1. Classification (NCBI taxonomy): domain Eukaryota; kingdom Metazoa; phylum Chordata; class Lepidosauria; order Squamata; family Lacertidae; genus Podarcis; species Podarcis tiliguerta. The sequence continues at coordinate 1,348,197 of NC_139551.1, read as the reverse complement.
GTCCAGTATCCCTGAAGGAGCGTCTCCACCCCCATCGTTCTGCCTTGACACTGAGGTCCAGCTCCGAGGGCCTTCTGGCGGTTCCCTCCCTGCGAGAAGCGAGGTTACAGGGAACCAGGCAGAGGGCCTTCTCGGTGGTGGCACCCGCCCTGTGGAACGCCCTCCCACCAGATGTCAAAGAGAACAACAACTACCAGACTTTTAGAAGACATCTGAAGGCAGCACTGCTCAGGGAAGCTTTTATGTATTAGAGTATTTTAATATTTTTTTGGGAAGCCGCCCAGAGTGGCTAGGGAAGCCCAGCCAGATGGGCAGGGTATAAATAACAAATTATTATTATTATTATTATTATAAACACCCCCCCCCCAGTAATTTAAAAGGCCACATATTGTTGAATTAGCCAGAGGCCACTTTTTAAAAAAAGTCTACCTCGCAGGTCTGTGGGCGAAGCTAAAAGGAGCCAGGTGTACACAGTTTTGGGGGCTGGGATTACGATTTTTGGATTAAATATCCCCCCCTTCTTACCTGCACCTTTGGAAGTCTAGCGCCGTACAAAGAAACCGCTGGAGGGGGAGTTTATCTAAGCATCCTTGCTCCGGAACGGCGAGGCAGACTTGGGCCTTGGACAGAGCTTCGGAAAACAGGAGAAGCCGCCGAGATTGGGAGCCAAAATCGGGGAGGTAGAGGAAGCTGAGAGCGGCTGGGAGTACACCTGAACAGGTAGAAGCTACCTTGTCCGTCAACGCACAGCCAACCCTCTGGGGTAAGAGGCAGTCTGCGAGGAGGAAGAGATCAGCGGCGGGCTTGGAATGTGAGTTAGAAGCAAACAGGACTGTCTGCTTTCAGCGCTGCTAAAATTTGAGGGTGTGGAGCGTCCTTCTCAAGGGAGCGAAAGGGACAAGGACTTTGTCATATTGTGACATTTCTCTGCGTTGTGTGTGTGTGTGTGTGTGAGTGAGTGAGGAATTGCAGACAGCTTTTCCCCCACCCCGTTCAATTACATCTGTCTTCTTCTTCTTCTTCTTCCGAAATTTTAACGCGTACAAATTTTTGTTACCTTTATCTATCGGACACACCGGGGTCCCTCTCCCGAGGGCCTTCTGGCGGTTCCCTCCCTGCGAGAAGCGAGGTTGCAGGGAACCAGGTGGAGGGCCTTCTCGGTGGTGGCGCCCTCCCAGCGGATGTCAAGGAAATAAGCAACTATCTAACTTTTAGAAGACATATGAAGGCAGCCCTGTTTAGGGAAGCTTTTAATGTTTGAAGTTTCATTCTGTTTTCATATGTACTGAAAGCCGCCCAAAGCGGCTAATGGGAAAATCAGAGAGCCACTATGGTTTAGGGGTTAGAGTGACTTACTGGGAACTGAGAGACCCGGGTTCAAATCTCCCCTTGGCCCTGAAGCTCACTGGGTGGGACTTTGGGCCAGTCGCTGCCTCTCCGCCTGACCTAGTGAGGTTACAGGGAACCAGGCAGAGGGCCTTCTCGGTGGTGGTGCCCTCCCATCAGATGTCAAGGAAATAAGCAACTATCTGACTTTTAGAAGACATCTGAAGGCAGCTCCGTTTAGGGAAGCTTTTATTTTTGATGTTTTGTCGTGTTTTTAATATTCTGTTGGGAGCTGCCCAGAGCGGCTGGGGAAACCCAGCCATATGGGCGGGGTATAAATAAGTTGTTGTTGTTGTTGTTGTTGTTGTTGTTACAACAGCTTCCCCAACTGTGGGTTTATCAGCTCACCTGAATGTGTCCATTCTCAGAAGGAAAGGAGACCTGGGCCATCCACAGTGGGCAGCAGGGCAGACCTGGCCGCTGGGTGACGCAGGGGTGCAGCAGGCAGACTCCTTTCGCAGGTGGGGCGGATTTAATTCCCCCCGAGCACATTCTTCCAAGACTCACCTCCGGGATCGACGGCCTGGTTTAATCCCTCGACCTTTTTTCGAAGGGATCCTGCCGTTTCCGACAGCTCGGTTTTATTTTGGGGGGAGGCCGGCCGCTCTGGCTTTTCCTGGGATTTGGTGGGAACAAAGGACCCAAACCCTGGGAGCTAAGCAAAGGCTGACCGGGGTGTGTGTGTGTGCAATCCAGGACATTGTTGGCAACCTCAAACAAAAGGAGGTGGGCTCATTGGGTGCTGACCGGGCAAAATGCAGAGACCGGAATATCGCTGACCAGGGTGATTTCGGAGCACCCATGGGTGGGGTGGTCAAGAGCCTCACGACTGAGCTATCGGTCCGGCTTTGTGGTTTTTCTCTCCCCCCCCCCCCCAGATATATAGAGAGAGAGACGCAGATCTGGTTTCGTCCCCCCAGATGATTCACACCTTTATTATTATTATTTTGCTCTGCTCAGGCATATTACAAACCAACCGGCGGGGAAACAGCGGCGAGGTTGGTGGCAGGGAGAGGTGGGACATCGAAACAGCTGGTGGTGGGTGGTCGATAAAGCTGGGGAGACTGCGACAGAGGACCGGGGGCACGAAGGAGGGCTTGGGGGTGGAGTGGGGACCCCCACATCTTACACGCTAGATGAGACAGAGGAGCGAGCGAAGGGGGCGGACGCACCAGTCATGACATCCCCAGAGAACCTGATGGTAAGGTAAAGGGACCCCTGACCGTTAGTCCAGTCGCGGACGACTCTGGGGTTGCGGTGCTCATCTCGCTTTACTGGGCGAGGGAGCCGGCGTACAGCTTCCGGGTCACATGGCCAGCAGGACTAAGCCACTTCTGGCAAACCAGAGCAGCGCACGGAAACACCATTTACCTTCCCGCCGGAGCGGTACCTATTGATCTACTTGCACTGGTGTGCTTTCGAACTGCTAGTTTGGCAGGAGCAGGGACCGAGCAACGGGAGCTCACCCCGTCACTGCGGGGATTCGAACCGCCGACCTTGCAATCAGTAAGCCCTAGGGCTCTGTGGTTTAACCCACAGCACCACCCGTGTTGGTACCCTCACTCAAATCCAGGCCGCCTGACTATTCCCTCCCTTGGTCTTCAAATAAGTCCAGGTTCTCAAATTGCGGCCATTTGGCTGTTCCGGGGTGACACCGAGGACAGGAGAAGAGGCCGGCTGGCCGGTGGCGTGGCGTAGACGTCCAGCTGTCCTGGTCTCCTCCCCGATAAGGGTGGCTAAGGGCGGGGGACAGCGGGGATGATGCCCCACGTCCAGCAAGGACACGGCGTTGGCGTTAAATGTCTGGCTCCTGTTTGAGAAGGCAAGAGAGCAGTTCCTATCTGGTCTCCTCCACCTGCTCCAGCCCTAAAAGCCAGGCTTGGGGAGGGCAAAAGTTCTAAGAGGGGGTCAACTTCTAGGTCAGGACAACAGAGATTGGGGTCCCAGGCCAATAAACACCCAGAAAAATAAAGCCCATCGAATCGGACATTTGGGGAGGTCTTGGCACCCACCTCCCCAATGTTGTTTCAGAAGTTTTTTGGGGGGGGTGAAGCTCTCCCCTTCTGCCCCCCATTCTTCAGCTCCCCATAACGAAATGTGTGGGCCTGCTCGCCTCTGCCTGGTGGCAGGGATCCAAACTCCATTGACTCAAGGCATAGCTGTCAACCTTTTCCTTGCGAGGAATCCTATTCGGAATAAGGGGATTTCCCTTAAAAAGGGGGAAACTTGACAAGGGATCCCAAGGGATTCCCAGAATCTGCTCAAATCTCTCTCCCTACACTCTTGAAAGCGCAGCCCTGAACTCCCCAACTTCCAAGCATCTCCTACCGTCCACCGATTTATTCTTTGATCGCGCAGTAAATGCAACAGTCCCACACTGGTTTATAAGCTTGGCGTTATCCTAACTTCTGAGCACAATCTTGCAAGCATCTTAGGCCCCAATTAGTTATCTCGGCTCAACTTTTCCTCCTCAATATTTTCACTGGTTTTTTGGGAAACCTCCTTTGCTCTCGCCAGTCTCCCCACCCCAAAAAAACTGGCTTGGTCTGTGGAAATTTGAGAGGCAACCCCTGTCAAGACAACATCGTTTTCCAACCCCAGAGACGGGGGAACGGAAGGGAGAGACACCACCCCACTTCCTGTTCCCATTTTGGAGCTGCCATGTTGTAAACAGTGATATAACAGAGTTGGGTCTAGATGGACCGACATCCCCTCCAATCTTTCTCCAGTGAAAATAGGCACGTCCTATTTCATAATAAAAATGATGTTGATGATGATGATTTATCATTCGTACCCCGCCCATCTGACCCTGGGCAGCTTCCAACTTATATAAAAACATAATAAAACATAGAACATCGGAACGTTGGAGGGGATGGAATAGGACGCCCCTATTTTCAGGGGAGAAACGTTGGAGGGGATGGAATAGGACGTCCCTACTTTCAGGGGAGAAACGTTGGAGGGGATGGAATAGGACGTCCCTATTTTCAGGGGAGAAACGTTGGCGGGGATGGAATAGGACGTCCCTATTTTCAGGGGAGAAACGTTGGAGGGGATGGAATAGGACGTCCCTCTTTTCAGGGGAGAAACGTTGGAGGGGATGGAATAGGACGCCCCTATTTTCACAGGAGAAACGTTGGAGGGGATGGAATAGGATGTCCCTATTTTCACAGGAGAAACATTGGAGGGGATGGAATAGGACGTCCCTCTTTTCAGGGGAGAAATGTTGGAGGGGATGGAATAGGACGTCCCTATTTTCACAGGAGAAACGTTGGAGGGGATGGAATAGGACGTCCCTATTTTCACAGGAGAAACGTTGGAGGGGATGGAATAGGATGTCCCTATTTTCACGGGAGAAACATTGGAGGGGATGGAATAGGACGTCCCTATTTTCACGGGAGAAACGTTGGGGGACATGAGATGAGCAGCTTGGGGATCCCCAAGGCACTTCCTTATGCCAGCTTGGACCAAGGGGGTCAACAGAGGGTGGCCTTCCACGCATCACAAAGGGGGCACAGCAAGGAGATGCGGGTTGGGATGAACTTTGCGGATGCAAATTCAGGAACAGCTGCTAGCGCTTAATACGTCTCTGCATAGCTGGGGAGGCAGAAGCGGACTTGGGCACAGCGGCCACCGCTGGCCGTTGGGACAGGTGGCGGCAGGAGGCTGGGAGCCTTCCAGTAGGTTGTGCCAGGGCTTGTGACGGGCATAAGAGCAGGAAGAGGCAGCTGATGGACAGAGTAAGCCATTGACTGACGAGTGGAAACACTGGTCCAAACAGATATACACTGACCGACGTAAATCTGGTGCAAATTTGTCCGGCGCGCACCTTTCAGAGCACCCAGCGACACCCCTGTTAGGTGGGCCGCCCTGTGATTGCAGAGAGGGTGGCTGATCACCCCGCAGGGACCGGGAGGCAGGTTGAGTGGTAGCTGCTTGTGTAAAAGCACCCCAGGTCTCGGTTTTTGCGGGTGGGGAAGACAGAAACCCTGCTCCGTGAAACCCAAGCGACACACCCTAAACCCTGGCTGCTTTGGCACTTCAAATTTGGCAAGGGGGGGCGGGCGGGCAGCGGAACGACAAGCCCCTTGGACCAGCAAAAGTTTGCAGTAGGCTCCGCTTCCCATCAGCCTCAGAGGTGGCCCAATGGTCAGAGGTGCTGGGAATCTCCAGAAGCCCACCCCCGAATCTAAATCCTTTCTATCCCTGCTCCTCAGCCAGCTCACCTGCTCTGTCTACACCTGACTGGCCTCCCCAGCCTAGCTAGAACCGCCCGGCTGCCTCACCTCCTTGTCTGAGCCTTCTGCAGCCATGCTGATCATTGGGACGGATCGGGCCCTCCCAGCTGGCGCTCTCGGCTTCGCTTGCCGGCCCTCACCTAAGCGAGTAAGGATCTTTTGCCAGCGGTGGTCGCCAGGGTAATTTGGGTCTGCGAGGCAGGAGGATGTCAGCAGGTGGCGCCAGAGGAGCCAACTCACAGGATCATAGAGTTGGAAATGACCCCAGAGGGTCCTCTCGTCCAAACCCCACCCACGAAATAGAGGAATCTCAGCTAAAGCATTCGTGGCAGGTGGACACCCGACCTCCTAGTTTCTCAACAAGGGGCAACACTGAGAATGAGAGGAAATTAGCAGTCAGGGTCACCACCTGAGGGTCTGGTTGCAGTGAGAAGGTGGGCTGAGGACCCACCAAACATGACTGGTCGGTGCCCCCGTTTTGCTCAAACCGACCAGCCTCTCCTGTATTTTCCTCCCGACAGGGTTTCGGTTCGGACCCGCCGGTCAGTCCTACAATTTTTACAAGCCAGAGAGGTAACCGTCGAAGAAGCCACGTCAACACTGACGGTCTCAGAGCTGTCAAGGTCCGACCATCGCAATCTCCCCAAAACTTCTTCCGGGACTCGCACGACGCTTTCCCACAAAGCTGCGGAGAACGGGATTGTCTCGCTGACGGAGCAGATCGCCAAGCCCAGTGTCCGGACATTTCCTCTCGGACCACAGCCTATTCCCGTCACCCTGGTTTCCCTCCCCCCCAAACACCATATTTTTAAACATCAGCAGGGCAGGGTGTGTGTGCGAAACTAGGTTTTACCAAGCCGGATTCTTTTGTTGGCACGAGAAACCTGGCCAGTGACGTTCTCGGAGATCCCAGAAAGCGATCTCTGAAGGCCGGCGGATTTGCAAAGGTCCCCAGAAGCTCAAGAACGAAGAGTCTCCTTAATCGATGTTAAATTCCCTTCTGCGGAAGGAAAGTCCGTTGGCGGAAATCGTGCCGGTTCGTTCCGAAGCGGCGGAAATACCGAAACGCACCCGAATTCCTTTCTTTCATATTCGGTTGAGTGCAAGTCCAAGAAACTTTGGCCACAGCGGTTTAAGGTTTCCCGACTGATTCTGCTTCGGAGCAGGGGCGCGGGGCAGAGGACGACGCCGTCTAATAAATATATTTCGCATCTGTTCCGTTTACGAAAAAGCGAATCGAGGTGAAACGGGACGTAGCAGGGCTGTCGCTGGGCTGCCACCAACCCTTGCATTAGAATATTTCCCCAGTCATTTAAGGGAACAGAAAAACAAAACCTCTGGGAGCGGTGGGAACTGCATGTCTTGTTAATTAAAAATTAAAAAAAACCAACCACATTAAACCTAGGAGTTTGTGGAAGAGGTGGGAATTATGGGGGGAGAGGGAGGGGAGAGAAGGCAGTCCTGATTGGCTGTAGAGTCGAGGGGGAGGCGCCTTACATCACCGAACAGCATTTGCAGCTCTGTTTCTTGGCGTCGAGATCCTTCTCTGCGTCTTTGGGGTCGGTGCTGTTGGCCGCTGGCGGCTCCCCGGCTTGGTTCTCCACCTTCTGGGGGACGTCCGCCGCCACCGCGCTGCCGTTCGGAGGGGCGTGATCCTTCCCTGCCGCCGACGCTGCCTTGTTCTCGGCGTCCTCGATCACCACCAGCTCCGCCCGGATGGTGCCCTCGAGACCCAGGACCTTCTTGGTCTCGTCCTCGTCCTCCACATTCTGGTAGCCCATGAAGATCATGGTGACCGGCTTTTCCTCGCTGGGTTCGGGGCCTTGGCCGGCCGGCATCAACTTGGGGGACTCCACCGGCTTCGCCTGCACCCCAGTGATCTCCTTCCTGGGGGTGGCCTTCTGGCTCGGCGGGTTGCTACGGGGCTCCTTGGCCGCCTCCGAGGCCTCACTCAGGGTCACCTCGTCGGCCTTGTGGATGAGCTCGTCCACCTCGGAGGAGCTGAGCTGCTGCAAGCCGTTCTCCAGCGCCCCGTCTTCGACGCGGACCGCATGCACCACTGCAAGAAAAGAGACAGAGAGAAAAAGCCTTGAGCCCCAACACAGAACCATGCTCAGTGGTTAAAAGCGTTTCATCGGCGGGCATAACGACTCATATTCAATCCCTGCCCGCAGACTGTCCGGCCAGAGTGGTCCATGCTCTGGTTATCTCTCACTTGGACTACTGCCATGCGCTCTCCGTGGGGCTCCCTTTGAAGGTGACCCAGAAACTGCAACTAATCCAGAATGCGGCAGCGAGACTGGGAGTGGAGACCACAAAACACCGGTCCTGAAAGACCTCCATTGGCTCCCAGTATGTTTCCAAGCACAATTCAAAGGGTTGGTGCTGACCTTGAAAGCCCTAAATGGCCCAGTATCCCTGAAGAATTGTCTCCACTCCCATGGTCCAGCCTGGACACTGGGAAACGTTGACAGCTATGGCTCCCAGGTGCCGGGCACCTTGTTCTTGCGGTTTATCGGACCCTGCCCTCCGCTGGCGCGTACCTTTCATCTCGTCCTCGTACACCTTGACCCCCTGAACCGAGCGGTCTTTGGGCAGCCTGGTGGTGCTGGACAGGACCTTGGTCTCGCCCGTCAGTTTGTCCTTCTCCACCGTGATTTCCACAGAGTACATAGCTGGGGGGCAAACAGGAGAGTGAAGCCCTGCCGCCCCGCCGAGGCTCCCGGGGCCCCGACTCCCGCTGGAAAGCAAGGCGTGCGTCGCACGAGCAAGGCGTGAGGCCGCAAAGCGGGTGCAGAGGGGGCAAGCTCCAAAGTGCAAGGGGTGCGGTTAGAAAGCGGTGCGCAGGGTCCGTCCCCCCGTAAGGAGAAAGGGAGCCTCCCGTCTACAGCGCCAAGCGCAGCCTGTGAAAAGCAGCCCTTCCCTGCTTTGTGTGGGTTAATTCCCATTGGCACCGGTGAGGCTTCACCTGTTGGACTGCACCTAGCGAGGAAGTATATATATAGTCAAGGTAAAGGGACTCCTGAACATTAGGTCCAGTCACGGCCGACTCTGGGGTTGCAGCGCTCATCTCGCTTTACTGGCCAAGGGAGCTGGCGTACAGCTTCCGGGTCATGTGGCCAGCAGGACTAAGCCGCTTCTAGCGAACCAGAGCAGCGCACGGAAACGCCGTTTACCTTCCTGCCGGAGTGGTACCTATTTATCTACTTGCACTTTGACGTGCTTTCGAACTGCTAGGTTGGCAGGAGCAGGGACCGAGCAACGGGAGCTCACCCCGTCATTGCGGGGATTCGAACCGCCGACCTTCTGATTGGCAAGTCCTAGGCTCTGTGGTTTAACCCACAGCGCCACCCGCGTCCGCTGAAGCCCCGGAAGCGAGTGTTCCGGTTTCCGAACATTTTTCGGAAGCCGAACATCCGGCGCAGCTGTCGGCGATTGTTTCCAGGGCGCCAATAAGCTGCTGAATTTTGAGCAAACTGTGTTAATTTTCATAATAAAGGACTTGGATTGAAGAAGAAGAAGAAGAAGCAGCCGCGGCTTGGTTTTTGAACACTTCAGAAGTCAAACGGAACGGATTAAGTTTGGCAGAGATTTACAGAAGATTGGAAGAAATATACAAACTATTTGAACTGTAATTGACAAATTACGCGAGTAGGACTACAAGAAGTTTTGTAAGGAGAATTATATGAAATATTTCAAAGAAGAGAAAGAAGAGAGATATTAGTTATACTATTTAAATGTAATACTGAAAGTAAGAAATGTAAATTAAGTGATAAGATTGGAAAATTTTCAGATGTGATTGAAGACTGGAAGAAATTTAAAGACTATTTGAATAAACATTGAAGACTGGAAGACTGTTTGAATAAATAATGTAACATTAAAAATTAGAAGCCACCTGAAAGTACCATATAGGCCTAGGTTTAAATTAGGAGCTAATTAAATAAATGAGATTTGGAACGTTAAGAAAAGTTAAGAAATTTGACTATAACTGGAATATTGTTTTTGGAATAATGATATTGGGAAACTGCTACATTCAGTTACAAGGAAATTCAGACGGGAGGAAGTCAAGTAATATGTTTACGAGGTTGGAAGTTTAATTAATTAATTAACTTGTACTGCTTATGTTTTTGTTGGAACACTCTTTTTTATTTTTGTTTTCTTCGCGTGTGTGCTTTTGCTTCAATTATTTTATAATATGTGTTATGTTTGTATGAAACAATAAACATTATTGTAAAAAAAAAATGAAACAGCTGGGCACAAACTTGCTCCAAAACGTGCGATGCGAGTCCAGAACGTTACTTCTGTTCTCTGCCGTGCCCGATCTTTACGGAGCAAATTGCATTTGCGCCGAACGAGGTTATATAAATGACATTTCAGCCTGCGGCATGGAAACCTATCGAGCCGAACCCCTCGCTGTGAGAGGGCTTATTTTATTTTATTTTTTTGGCGCGTGACAACTCTGCTGCAGTTAATGGGCAACAGTCCTCTTTGCGGGGGGGGGGGGGGGCTCCAGCGGCCTTTAGGATATTTCGACCTTGCGGAAGGTCTTCTCTGACCTTTGAAACCTCTGGCAATTCAGGAAGGCAAGGCTGCTTCCCAGGAAGGAGGGAGGAACCAGCCAATTTCATTTTCTACCCGTTCATTAAAACGGGTAGAAAATGAAATTGGCAGAGACATCACCTTGCCAACAAAGGTCTGTATAGTAAAAGCTATGGCTTTCCCAGTAGTGATGCATGGAAGTGAGAGCTGGACCACAAAGAAGGCTGATCGCTGAAGAATGGATGCTTTTGAATTCTGGTGCTGGAGGAGACTCCTGAGAGTCCCATGGACTGCAAGAAGATCCAACTTCTCCATTCGGAAGGAAATCAGCCCTGAGTGCTCACTGGAAGGACAGATCCTGAAGCTGAGGCTCCAATACTTTGGCCACCTCATGAGAAGAGAAGACTCCCTGGAAAAGACCCTGATGTTGGGAAAGATGGAGGGCACAAGGAGAAGGGGACGACAGAGGACGAGATGGTTGGACAGTGTTCTCGAAGCTACCAGCATGAGTTTGACCAAACTGCAGGAGGCAGTGGAAGACAGAAGGGCCTGCCGTGCTCTGGTCCAGGGGGCCACGAAGAGGCAGACACGACTAAACAACAAAAACAACCCGTTCCTTTACCCCCAATCCCACCCCCCCTGCCCATATTCAGAATGCCAGACCTCCAGGGCTGGCCTAAAGTTTCTGGGTTCGCCGGCTCCCCTCCAGGCGGCTAGTCAGGAGCTCGAGGCTCAAGGTGGGCGAGTAAATTTTCACTCCTCATCTTCATTTATATATTAAGAGGACGGCGATTGCAGCTTGCAAAATTCGCTCTGATGGAGCTGGCTGCAAATGATAGCCGATACCTCCCATATTGCATACCCTCCAACGTTTCTCCCCTGAAAATAGGGACGTCCTATTCCATCCCCTCCAACGTTTCTCCCCTGAAAATAGGGACGTCCTATTCCATCCCCTCCAACGTTTCTCCCCTGAAAATAGGGACGTCCTATTCCTTCCCCTCCAACGTTTCTCCCCTGAAAATAGGGACGTCCTCTTCCATCCCCTCCAACGTTTCTCCCCTGAAAAGAGGGACGTCCTCTTCCATCCCCTCCAACGTTTCTCCCCTGAAAATAGGGACGTCCTCTTCCATCCCCTCCAACGTTTCTCCCCTGAAAAGAGGGACGTCCTCTTCCATCCCCTCCAACGTTTCTCCCCTGAAAATAGGGACGTCCTCTTCCATCCCCTCCAAGATTTCTCCCCTGAAAATAGGGACGTCCTATTCCATCCCCTCCAACGTTTCTCCCCTAAAAAGAGGGACGTCCTATTCCATCCCCTCCAACGTTTCTCCCCTAAAAAGAGGGACGTCCTATTCCATCCCCTCCAACGTTTCTCCCCTGAAAATAGGGACGTCCTATTCCATCCCCTCTAATGTTTCTCCCCTGAAAATAGGGACGTCCTATTCCATCCCCTCCAACGTTTCTCCCATGAAAATAGGGACACCCTATTCCATCCCCTCCAACACTTCTCCAGTGAAAATGGGCTTTATCCAACCTCAGTCGTACTACTCAGAGCAGACACCCAGCATGATGTACTTCGGCTCATTCATATAAATAGGTCTACTCTAGGTACATTTAGTCACTAAATTCTAGGTGAAATCCATTCTTCAACTCTTTTATCCATTCAAAACAAACAAAACCATTAAGTTCTGCAGTCGGAATTAAAGAATGCAGATCTATTTCTCCGAAGCTGCCAATTAAACCTCGACAAGTTAGAATATCACCCAGCGCATCTCGTTTCCCGTAATGTCATTTCCTCTAACCTAGAATTTGTTAGCGCTTATCTAACTCTTCCCCGTTTTGATTCCCCGGCGAGGCTGAAATAACGCAAATTGATTTTATCTTCGGCATCCAATCGGGTTTTCTGCCGCCGGAGCGAAACGGATGCAAATCTGTTTGTTTAATTAATTCATTTTTAAGAACCCAATTATTTCCCGCAATTAGAACAAATGCAAATCTATTTATTCACAAATTTTTCCAATTAGATCCTGCGATTAGCTCTTCCCTGTTTAGTTTGTTTATTTGGAGAGAGCGAGAAGGGAAATTGTGGACCGAATCTGGGGAGACCACGTTCCATTCTCCCTTTTGCCACGCCAAACGTCGTCCCCCCAACTCCCCCCCCACAGCGACGGCAGTGAAGAAAAGCACTCTGCACGTTCTCAGAGGCACTGTGCTCACACATTCAAGCACAGAGGGAAGAGTTATGTTGCAAGTTCTGGGCCGGGCGGAATGGGAACGGGAATTTTTAAGAACTGCAAGACTAGGGCAAATGAAGAACCTTTTTGGGGGGTTCAGGTGCTTCCCCCAAATTCAGCTGAAAATGCAACAGCTGTTTAAATTGCTCCGGTTTGATTTGCTCAGCCGAAAAAGCCTGTAAAATCTGGATAACGGTCCTGATATGCACCGAGGGTGGAATAATTTCAATTGCAACTGGAGAGAGATTTGCACAGGGGAAGTTTTTAATGTTTAATGTTTTATAATGGTTTCGTGTAGGCTGGACGCTGTCCAAAGTGGGACGGGTACAAATAAAATAAAATTATATATACAGAAGGAGAGAGAGCACTAGCCTAGAAGTTGCAAGAGGGGGAAATTGACGCAGCAATTCTCGAGTGCATTATTCGGTTTTGAGTTTAAGCACGGCGTTCTGTTGTAACCCAGGGCCGGATTGAGGTTTGATGAGGCCCTCAGCTCCTGAAGGTAATGGGGCCCTTTCTATGTCCAGCTGTCCTTTGCCAACAACAAATTGTCACTGTTTTTTTGTGTTGAATATATGCTATATGGTCCTTGATGGACCGAATAGGTATCTCAAGCCATTTGCACATCTTGCCCTGCAACCAGTCCATGCAGAATGTAGGCACCCTCCATATAGAAAGGAGCAAACCAGGGATATTTGAGGGAGCAGGCGGGGCCCGTGACTTACACCAGAGGAGCCTCCACAACACAAAACACTGTTGCTGGATGTAGTTTTTATTATATTTGCTTTTTATCTTTTATTTTGGAAATGTACATCCAGTTGTTTTTTCCCCTTTAATTTTTTTGGGGGGGCCCCAAGAGAGTGGGGCCCTAAGCTAAAGCTTGCTTAGTTTATACGTAAATCCGACACTGGGATGGATAGATAGATAGATAGATAGATAGATAGATAGATGATAGAAAGATGGATAGATATAGATAGATAGATAGATAGATAGATAGATAGATGATAGATAGATAGATAGATAGATAGATGATAGAAAGATGGATAGATAGATAGATAGATATAGATAGATAGATAGATAGATAGATGATAGAAAGATGGATAGATAGATAGATAGATAGATAGATAGATAGATGGAGATAGATAGATATAGATAGATAGATAGATGATAGATAGATAGATAGATAGATGATAGATAGATGATAGATATAGATGGAGATAGATGATAGATAGATAGATAGATAGATAGATAGATAGATGATAGATAGATAGATAGATAGATAGAGATAGATAGATAGAGGTAGATAGAAGATCGATGATAGATAGAGAGATAGATAGATGATAGATAGATAGATAGATAGATAGATAGATAGATAGATATTTTGGAAATGTACATCCAGTGGTTTTTCCCCCTTTAATTTTTTTGGGGGGCCCAAGGGAGTGGGGCCCTAAGCGAGAGCTTGTTTAGCTTAAATGTAAATCCGGCACTGCTCTAACCCATCGATTAAGCCATGTGGGGTTCGCCACCCCAAAAAACAGAGGGGTTTCCCCCGATATAGTTAGGCCACCCCACCCCACTCCCGGCGAAAGCAGGCGAAAGCAGCATGCCACTACAGTCAGGCAGAGGGGCTTGCCGTCCCCCCGGCTGCCCCATTTTGGGGGGCCCAAGAGCGTAAAGGATTAGTGCGCCCATAAGAGCAAGAGGCCACGATCCGACCTACCTGCCTTCATCATCCCACCGCCTTCCACCACTTTAACAGGGCTGTTGGAGACTCTGTTTTCCACTTGGGGGGCGAGGAGGAGAAGGGTGGGGAGGGAGTTAAAATCACAGAATCACAGAGCTGTCGGAAGGGACCCCCGGAGGTCATCCAGCCCAACCCCCTGCGAGGCAGCCGGGCCGTTGGGACTCGAACCCACAACCTTGGCGTTACCAACCTAGCAACACAGCAGGACAACGCACTGCTCCCTGCTCCGAGGCGTCGCTTCTGTGCATGTGTGCAGCGTGGTTTATAATAAATAATAAAAAAAAATTATTTATACCCTGCCCTCCCTGGCCAAGACTTGGCTCAGGGCGCCTAACACCAACTACAGTGGTGCCCCGCAAGACGAATGCCTCGCAAGACGGAAAACCCGCTAGACGAAAGGGTTTTCCGTTTTGGAGGTGCTTCGCAGGACGAATTTGCTATGGGCTTGCTTCGCAAGACGAAAATGTCTTGCGAGTTCCTGCGGGGTTTTCCCCCCTCCCCCCCTTTCCCCCAAGCCCTAAGCCGCTTAACAGCTGATCTAAGCCGCTAATAGCCTTTTAGCAGCTAATCCACTAATCCCTTAAGCCTTTAATAGCCGCTAATAGCCGCTAAACCGCTAATGGGCTTGCTTCGCAAGACGAAAAAAACCGCAAGATGAAGAGACTCGCGGAACGGATTCTTTTCGTCTTGCGAGGCACCACTCTATAAAATGCAGATAAAAAAAAACAAATCAAAACCCCGCAATTGATTAAAATACACCTTAAAATGCAGCCTCGTTTTACTGGCGGCCCATAAATCAAGATCGTAAGGAGAGGGAACGTCAAATATTCACCAGGGCCAGCTATCCACGCTGGTCCGACATGGGCCAGCAAAAGGGCCGAGGGAAAAATTGTTTGCAGGATCCTATATAAGGGGTTCTATCAATAAAAAGGTTTTGCGCTTATGCGCATGCATGCGCAGCTGCGAAGAAACCCGGAAAAATACTTCTGGGTTTGCCGCGATCGCATCCCCGATACATAAGGGGAGGTACGATTGTAGCTCCTTTTCGAAATCCAGCCGGGATTTAAAAATGGGGGTAGAGGACCTCCGCCCCAGTGGCCCTCTAAGGAAGTCATGGGTTCAAGTCCTGCCCTCCGGAGCAGGAGAAAAGAAGCATGTATGTACCCTCTCCCATGGGGCAGCCCTCGAGATATTGGAAAATGGCTCTCTCCTATCTCCTCTTTCCCAGGCTAAACATCCCCAGCTCCTTCGACCGTTCCTCATCCGGCTCGGTTCCCAGACCCCTTGATCATCTTGTCCACTTTCCACCTTGTCAATATCCTTAAATTGTGGCGCCCAGAACCGGACACGGGATTCTAGCTGACCAAGCCAGAATCGAGAGGGACTCTTGATCTGGAAACTGGACTTCTGTGGATGCAGCCTGGAATAGCATTGGACTTTTGTTGCTGCTGCATCACGCCGTTGGCTCGCGTTCAGCTTGGAGGAAAATGTGGGATATAGATGCAAAGAAACAAAGAAAGAAACGAAGGCACCTACCTTTCGCCGAGCCTAGAGGAGTCTGTGGAAAAAGAAAGCAGATATTAAGAGGAGGGGGGAAAATATATATATTTATATGGAGTATATCAAAGTTTAAAAACACGGGAGCCAGACCAGAACCTTCTGCTGCATTTGAGGTGGCCTTGGTCACACAACCCTGAGGGAAAGGCCAGGCTGAGATTTTTATATATAAATAGATTTCTACCTGCCCCAGCCACTCTGGGCGGCTTCCAACACACATAGTGGCGTAGCGTGGGGGGTGCAGGGGGGCCGGCCGCACTGGGCGCAACATCGGGGGGGGGCGCTCGCACTCGCAGCTCTCTGCCCCTACCTGGCTCATTCACTCTCTCTCACTGCAGTGCTGGCTGTGCGAATCCGATCCGAGCCGCCGGGTCGCCGCCCACTGTGGAGGGGAGGGTGCCAGGCGTGCGGTGCGGTGCGGAGAGAGAGCGAGGGACTATCTGGGGGAGGGACAGTGCAGCGGGGGGACGTGCAAATTACTTGCCTTGCCCCGGGCGCTGACAACCCACGCTACGCCACTGGTAAAAACATCAAGCATTTATAGCAATAATCTAACCCGATATAAAAAGTCGCAATAGACAGCTCATATTAAATAAAGCAATATTCAATAATCCATTAGGATCCCATAGTATACGGTGAAATTAAACATCAGCAAATAATAAGGTAAGCAGTTTACACTTATCTATCTATCATCGATCTATCGATCTATCTATCTATCATCTATCTATCATCTATCTGCCTATCTAGCCACCTGCCCCAGCCACTCTGGGCAGCTTCCAACACTAATAATAATCATCATCATCATCATCTCAGGCTGAGGGGGGGGGGAGAGGACTGCTTCTTACCTTGGGTGTACGGGGTGCCTTGTCCTCCTTGCCCCCCACCCGCGACTCCTCAGCCATGTTCTCTTTGGTGGACGACGCTGAGATCCCGTTTTCCAGTTGCTCCAGCTCCTTCTCCAACCTGGAAGAGAGAAACGGCATTGGAAGGGAGTGGAGACCACATAACACCGGTCCTGAAAGACCTACATTGGTTCCCAGGATGTTTCCGAGCACAATTCAAAGTGTTGGTGCTGACCTTGAAAACCCTAAACGGCTCAGTATCCCTGAAGGAGCGTCTCCACCCCCATCGTTGAGCCCGGACACCAGGGTCCATCTCGGAGTGTCTTCTGGCGGTTCCCTCCCTGCGAGAAGCGCAGTTACAGGGAACCAGGCAGAGGGCCTTCTCGGTGGTGGCGCCCTCCCATCAGATGCCAAGGAAATAAACAACTACCTGACTTTTAGAAGACATCTGAAGTCAGCCCTGTATAGGGAAGTTTTTAATGTTTTGTTCTAATTTTAATATTCTGTTGGGAGCCACCCAGAGTGGCTAGGGAAACCCAGCCGGATGGGCGGGGTGTAAATATTATTATTATTTAATTCTATGATTCCACGGACATGCCTTTCCTCCAAACCGAAAAGCAACCTTAGCAGAGATTCGCTTCTGGCTGGGGCGACCGCCAGGTCTGTTTCATCCCCGTGCAAACTTTGAAAAGACTCAACAAAGGGATTGTCTCGCCCGGGAGACCCGGAAGCAGGAGGCGAAGAACAGCTACCGGCTGTCTCTCTCTCTCTCTTTTTGAACAGTTTTTATTCTTAAAATAATTCAGCGTTAATACACACATATTGCGAATATACAAGCGTACAAACATACATTTTATAAAATCCTTAAAAATATTCAAACATACCTACATTCAGTCCCACAGATAATTCCTTTTCCCATCACCCCCCCTCACCCCACCTTTGTGTTAGACTTCCAATCTACTCAATTGCAATTTCTTTCCACTTCTATTACTTTCTTTCGCACACCTTTAACCTAATTTCGTGCTTCTTTTTCTGTTACGCATTGTTATCCATCTTATTTAGTATTCCAGTATTTAAAACGGAACTTGTTTGTTCTAATAGGAGTTCAGATTTTTCAATATGGTTTTGCAAGTATCCTTTAAACACCTTCCAGTCCCTCTCTGTCTTTGCTTTTGAGATCCTTCCAATTTCTCCCATTGTTTTGGATATATTGTAGTACTCCAATAATTTGGCAAGCCACTCTATTTTTGTCGGTATAATACCGCTTTTCCAATTTTTCGCAATCAATAGCCTTGCGGCTACTGTTGCGTACAAATATAATGTCATAGAATCATAGAATCATAGAGCTGGAAGAGACCACAAGGGCCATCGAGTCCAACCCCCTGCCAAGCAGGAAACACCATCAGAGCACTCCTGACATATGGTTGTCAAGCCTCTGCTTAAAGACCTCCAAAGAAGGAGACTCCACCACACTCCTTGGCAGCAAATCCCACTGTCAAACAGCTCTTACTGTCAGGAAGTTCTTCCTAATGTTTAGGTGGAATCTTCCTTCTTGTAGTTTGGATCCATTGCTCCGTGTCCGCTTCTCTGGAGCAGCAGAAAACAACCTTCCTCCCTCCTCTAGGTGACATCCTTTTATATATTTGAACATGGCTATCATATCACCCCTTAACCTCCTCTTCTCCAGGCTAAACATGCCCAGGTCCCTTAGCCGTCTTCTTCCGTTAGACTTCCTGGTACTATTCCCAATAGGAAACCTTCTGGTGTTTTCCTAAATGAATATATAACGAAATGAAAAAAAATGTTTGGATATTCATTTAGCTACCGGCTGTCTCTTAGTCGGAAAGCGGAGATGGCTTTGTGTATCTACTGCCTGCCAGGATCCCTTTAGAGCGGGAGAACGGAAGAGAGGAGCTCTGGAGGGAGAGGGGAGAATGCTCATCCCTGGAAGAAGATGGTTTTCTCGGTTTGCATAACGCTCTCTAAACCTCTCCCTTTCCTTTGGCCTCATGAAATGCGGACCGCGGTTCAGCCCTTGCCAAAGCAAGAGGTGCAGCCTGGAACGGAGACACAGAAGCCTTGCCAGTGACGCTCTGTTCTCATGGACCGGCAATTTCCCCCAGAGGAGTCTGCCGTACGAAACACATCAATGCAGCGGCCGGCATATAATAATAATAATCATAATAATTTTTTATTTATACCCCGCCCTTCCCGGTTCAAAAACCGGGCTCAGGGCGGCTAACAACAAATTTAGGTAAAGGTAAAGGTACCCCTGCCCGTACGGGCCAGTCTTGACAGACTCTAGGGTTGTGCGCCCGTCTCACTCAAAGAGGCCGGGGGCCAGCGCTGTCCGGAGACACTTCCGGGTCACGTGGCCAGCGTGACATCGCTGCTCTGGCGAGCCAGAGCCGCACACGGAAACGCCGTTTACCTTCCCGCCGGTAAGCGGTCCCTATTTATCTACTTGCACCCGGGAGTGCTTTTGAACTGCTAGGTTGGCAGGCGCTGGGACCGAACAGCGGGAGCGCACCCCGCTGCGGGGATTCGAACCGCCGACCTGACGATCGGCAAGTCCTAGGCGCTGAGGCTTTAACACACAGCGCCACCCGCGTCCCTAGGAAACAACAAATTTAAAACACTTAATTGTAAAAGCAGCATAAGATACGGTATAAAAACATGAATAACAATAACATTCGAAAATCAGTTTAGGGGAAATAAGTATTAGGTAATCGCCAGGGCTAGCTGGCTGGATTGGTCCTACTTGGGCCAGCGAGGAGACCAGGGGAGAATTAGCTGTGGGGTCTCAGAGCGGGTGAGGGAAGGGAAGGGAAATAAAAGATCAGGCTGAATTCAAGTTAAAGGCCAGGCGGAATAGCTCTGTCTTACAGGCCCTGCGGAAGGAGGTTAAATCCTGCAGGGCCCTGGTCTCATGAGACAGAGCATTCCACCAGGTTGGAGCCATCACTGAGAAGGCCCTGGCCCTGGCGGAGGATAATCTGACTTCCTTATGGTCCGGGACCTCTAAACTATGGTTCTTCATGGACCTTAAGGTCCTCTGCGGGGTAGATGTCTTCTAAAAGTTTGGTAGTTATTATTCTCTTTGACAACTGGTGGGAGGGCGTTCCACAGGACGGGCGCCACCACCGAGAAGGCCCTCTGCCTGGTTCCCTGTAACTTGGCTTCTCACAGCAAAGGAACCACCAGAAGGCCCTTGGAGCTGGACCTCAGTGTCCAAGCAGAACGATGGAGGTGGAGACGCTCCTTCAGGTATACTGGACCAAGGCTGTTTAGGGCTTTCAAGGTCAGCACCAACACTTTGAATTGTGTTCGGAAACGTACTGGGAGCCAATGTAGGTCTTTCAGGACCGGTGTTATGTGGTCTCGGCGGCCGCTCCCAGTCCCCAGTCTAGCTGCCGCATTCTGGATTAGTTGTAGTTTCTGGGTCACCTTCAAAGGTAGCACCACGGAGAGCGCATTGCAGTAGTCCAAGCAGGAGATAACCAGAGCATGCACCACTCTGGCGAGACAGTCTGTGGACAGGGAGGGTCTCATCCTGCGTACCAGATGGAGCTGCCCTGGACACAGAATTGACCTGCACCTCCATGGACAGCTGTGAGTCCAGAATGACTCCCAGGCTGCGCACCTGGTCCTCTGGGGGCACAGTGACCCCATTCAGGACCAGGGAGTCCCCCACACCCTCCTGCCCCCCCAAAACAGTCCTTCTGTCTTATCAGGATTCAACCTCAATCTGTTAACCGCCATCCATCCTCCATCCGCTGAAGATTTTAGCTGGGTCTCCGCTTGGCCACGCCCGCAGCCGACAACACACCTGAGCCCTTACCTCTGGATGCTGTCTTCAAGCTCCTTGGCCTTCGAGTCGTCCTCTTGCATCTGCTTTTTCAAGGCGTCACCTTCCTCGGCCGTCGACGAAGGGGCTCCTTCCAGCAGCCATCTTTCCCGCAGGGTCTTTGACTGGGAGGCAACGCAGAAGCAAAGGGAGGAATCGTAGAGCCGTACAACTTGGAAGGGGCCCCAAGGGGCCGTCTGGGGTTATTGTTGTTAAATTTATTTAAACCATTATTTAGCATAACTTCGGTTGCCCAATGTCTCTGTATGACCTTAAGCAAGTTCTGGCAAACAGTGAGCGGTGTGATAGGAATGTTATGGTATTAGATATATGGTAATGTTCATAACTGCACATACATAGATCAACACAGGAAGACCAACCTGGAACCATTTTGATTCTTAAACTGACCAAATCCTTTCTCTGCAAGGTTAAACTGGTAAAGCCTCCCCATTGTCTCTTTCCTCACAAATCCTATCTCAAGGATATGTCTGTTTGAATAAGGTGTGAGCCTGTGACCTGGCCCAGGAAATAAGTATTTTAACACTACAAAAGAATGGCCAGGCACCCCAGGCAATCCAATCAAGTAACTTGCCAGACAGGAGATAAACTGTGACAAGGAGAAAAACAACATTTAAATTTCTGATGTCGGTGTGATGTATCTGAGGGGTGGTCTTAGGTTACACCCCTTCTGTGATGTATGCATAATGTTTCTGGGGGTGGTCTTGATCTACAGGGTGGGAATTTCAAAAGTCTTTATAAGCCCTTGCACAGCAATTCTGGGGGCCCTCTTCCTCTCCTGCGGGTGAGGGGAGTACCCTGTTGCAACAGATCAATAAAGATCAGGCTTACTAGCTGCTTTGCTTCTCAATATTCTCTGGTTGGCCTCTGTTATTTTCTCCTACCAATAGGGAACCTGTGTAAGGACTCTATATGGGCTCTTGGATACCCCATAAGGGAAAAGGGCATATTTTTATTTACAACACAGGCCAGCAGCTCTCCCTACCTTTAAGTGTTGCAACTGACGCCGGTCGTCTTCCAGCTGCCGCCTCTTGTTTTCTATCTCTGCTTGGCGCTTCCTCTTCTCCTGAAATCGCAGGCGGAAAGGAGGGTAGGAGGAACGGGGGGGGGGAGAAAAAGTGAGTGACAGCCTCCCCAAAAGTTAAAACAGACTCCTGGGGGGGGGGCCCTGAGGTCTTTCCAAAGTTCCCACCTTGTTTCTCCCTTGGCCATTGATACGGAAGGGGGGGGGCATGTCTTCTTCACCTCCTTCTTCGCTACAATATATCCATTTATTTCCAATTGTCAATGACAAAAGGGACTAAAATCTATAAAATTCATAGAAAATCAACGTGCCAATTTGCTCAATTTCTCTAGGACTCCATGACACCTCCCCTGTCCTCCATAATCCCTCAAGCAAGGTGTCAAGACCCTAATCCTGTCAAATCACTCTGCCAAGCCTTTCCTCCGGGCAATGCCAGGTGGCAGACTATGCATACATGGACCATTGTCTTCTCATCACCTGGACTCAGGATGTGCTTATCTGCGCATATCTCCAGCTCTGCATATTCCCCCCTCCCCCCTCCATATGTTAATCCTGTGTAACCCAACCTCTTCTTAATGTATTCATGATGTAACTGGGATGTATTTTGCACTGTATTCTGGGACATGGAGGGAAGTTTCAAAAGTTCATGTCACCCCTTTCTCGCGGTTCAATCTCGCCTTGACACTGTTGCGCAATAAACATGGATCTTCTGCAGTTTGCTCCTGTCTCCGGCTGAGCCCATTTTCCTCCGCAGGGACCCGCGGACTTAGTCCTCGCACCCAGATTTTACCGTAACACCATGAGTTAGGGAGGGTCGTTACTTTTTCCTTTTTTTTTAATTTTTAAAAAAGCTTTTATTTGTGAATATTTCAAACTTCAACGGGATTTGCCCCTGCAATACAAAGCAGTTTTGGGGTATGTTATTTCCCCTGACGTACATGTGCTGTGCAATTTTTTTTGGCAAACATCGGTCGGTTGCAGAACTGCATCGCAAAATCCATTCGCGGCCGCATTTCGGTTCTCTCTCTCTCTCTCTAAACGACTAAACAACAACAACATTCCACCTATATATTTCGGTTCTCGTTTCGCTCCGGGAAACGCAAATTCGACGGGTTTGCCTTTGAAGGCGAACCGGATCTGCGTTTCGCTTCTGCCAGAGACGTGGAACCTTTTCCAGCCCAAGAGTGAGGGAGCAGAGAGCTCAAAGAAGACACAGAAAAGTGATTTTCTCTGAAAAGGGACCTCATTGGGCTCCTGCGGGCCTTCAGCCAGGCCAACCTCGAACAAGAATCTGTTGTTGTTTGCAACCGGGAGAGAAATTCCATCCCTCTTGGGGCTGCTCCCTGCTTGATTTCCCTCTCGAAACGAGGGCAAGAATGTGTCACAAACAAGGGATGCTTTTGTTGTCCTCCTCTCGGACAGCTCCCCGTCGCCCTAGTTAAATCAAAATCCCGCTGGGAAAACAGAAATTGGGGGACAGCCCCATTCATCATCATCATCATAATAATAATTTATCATTTATGACCCGCCCATCTGGCTGAGTTTTCCCAGCCGCTCCGGGCGGCTCCCAATCGATTATTAAAAACAATACAGCATTAAAGATTAAAAGCTTCCCTAAACAGGGCTGCCTTCAGATGTCTTCTAAAAGTCAGGTAGTTGTTTATTTCCTTGGCATCTGATGGGAGGGCGCCACCACCGAGAAGGCCCTTTGCCTGGTTCCCTGTAACCTTGCTTCTCGCAGGGAAGGAACCACCAGAAGACCGTCAGCGCTGGACCTCAGTGTCCGGGTAGAATGATGGGGGTGGAGACGCTCCTTCAGGGTTACTGGGCCATTTAGGGCTTTCAAAGTCAGCACCAACACTTTGAGTTGTGCTTGGAAATGTCCTGGGAGCCAATGTAGGTCTTTCAGGACTGGTGTTATGTGGTCTCGGCGGCCGCCCCCAGTTTCCAGTCTAGCTGCCGCATTCTGGATTATTTGTAGTTTCCGGGTCACCTTCAAAGGTAGCCCCACGTAGAGCGCATGGCAGTAGTCCAAGCGGGAGATAACCAGAGCATGCACCACTCTGGAGAGTCAGTCTGCGGGAACCCCCTCCCGCCAGATGTCAAGTGAATAAATAATTTGTTTAAGCAACTCCTGTTTTAGGAGTGTTGGCATGAAAAAAAAGAAGACTCGAAAGAGGCGTCTAATTTGCCCACTTTCCCTAATCTACGTATTTTTGTACACATTACTGCAGGGCTGGAGAAACTCCTTTGCAAAATTCGTAGAAGCGTGAATATCACAGCTTGGCTCCGTTCCAGTTTGCAGGAGAAATTTCCAGGAGAAATTCATTAAATGCAAATGGAATTGCACTCCCCCAAATTTGCACTTCCAAAAGGGACCCCCCCCCTGCCGATATTTCAACACCCAAAGAGGGTCTCTGTGGAGGAGAGCGCTTTTTCCACTGGCGTGCAAAAATGCAAAAAAACACACCCTCTATTGCATTTCCGGAGGTGGCCGGGACAAGGGATGTTAAAACCCTGGAAATGTCTTCATTCCGGCCCCACATGGAAAAACCAGACAATATTCCTTTGGTGGCCAAGCCTGCCGCAAGCTCTTCCAAACGCATCGCCTGTCTGCCAAGTGATGATCCATTACTCTCCTTTTCAGAACAGCCTCCCTCCCTCCGAACTTTTTGCAGAGTATTGCCGGAATTTATGTATAGGTTTATGGGGGGGTTGCCCCTCCAGCAGATATCACGCACGTGCAGCCCACTGCCAAAACCAGCACAATCGCTTTTGTGACTTTTGTGACTTGTCCCCACAAAACACTTCATCGCAGTTTCTTCCTATCTATTCAAAGGGCCTTTGCTGCACGATACCAAATGTAAGAATTCACTGATAAATGTATCTGTGTACTGGCTCAGTGGGAAAACTTCAGAAATTCATATAGACCTGTGAGCTCAGCTCCTCAGCATCCCCTCTGCCTGAGTGATAATCCCTGGCCTTCTGGTACCTGAGTGCTGGACAGGTAGCCATTCCAGAAATAACAAGCCCAGATGAAGACAAAAGGGTGGGATGAACTACGCTGGGAAACAGGGAAATGTAAATATCTCTTTTGTTCCACTTGATGGGTGTTTGGTGGAGGGCAAGGGGAACCATGGGGCAGGGTCCAGGATGCTCAGATTCCGGCCACCAGACCTCCCCTTTCATGATGCATTAGTGATGTAGTTTGGGGGGTGTAAGATGGGGATGAGCAACTAATAAAAGTTTGGGTTCTCTTTTGTTCGGGGCTTCCATCTTGTTCCACCTGGTGGCAGGTGGGAGTCCTGTCTTCAATCAAGACCAAGCCTACTGGCTGCTGTTTTGCTCTGGGATTCCTGGCTGGTGTCCTTGTTTTTTGTCCAAGGGAGCCCTCAGATTTCTCCATTAACAGAGGCTCACGTTCATTCCCAGGACGGAGAAGGAGCTGGCCAGAGTCCCTTTACTCCTGACTGTTTCTCTTCTCTCTCTGCCCTTCGTTTCCCTCCAAAACAATACTCTCCTTTCTTGTAAAGGGCCTGTATCTAGCGGACAGCATCGGAGGGGAAACAGGCGTCCGAAAGGGGACTTCAAGGTACGGGCAGCCAGCCAGGGCCAAAGCGGCGATGGGTGTACATTCGTTTGGCTGATTCCAGGTTAGATTAACCAACAAGGTGCCCTGGGTGAAAGGGACGTAGCAGCTTAGTTGCAGAGCACACCTCTGCACGCCTCAGCTTGCCCACCTAGGGCGAATCAGGACCATAATAATTTTATTATTTCTTCCCCGCCCATCCGGCTGGGTCAGCCTAGCCAGTCCGGGTGGTTTCCCACACATATATAAACATAATAAAACACCAAACTTCCCCAAAGAGGGCTGCCTTCAGATGCCTTCTAAAAGTCAGGTAGTTGTTTAATAATAATATTATAATAGTTTATTATTTATACCCCGTCCATCTGACTGGGTCTCCCCAGCCACTCTAGGCAGCTTCCAATAAAATATCAAAAACAATACAGCGTCAGACATAAAAAACTTCTCCAAACAGGGCTGCCTTCAGGTGTCTTTTAAAAGTAAAATAGTTGTTTATTTCCTTGACATCTGATGGGGGGGGTGTTCCTCAGGGAGGGGGCCACCACCGAGAAGGCCCTCTGCCTGGTTCCCTGTAACTTTGCTTCTTGCAGGGAGGGAACCGCCAGAAGGCCCTCGGGAGATGGACCCCGGTGTCCGGGGTGGAGATGCTCCTTCAGGTCTACTGGGCCATTTAGGGGATTCAAGGTCAGCACCAACACTTTGAATTGTGCCTGGAAAGGTCCTGGGAGCCAATGTAGGTCTTTCAGGACCAGTGTTATATGGTCTCCACTCCCAGTCCCCAGTCTGGCTGCCGCATTCTGGAGTAGTTGCAGTTTCCGGGTCACCTTCAAAGGCAGCCCCACGGAGAGCCCATGGCAGTAGTCCAAGCGGGAGATAACCAGAGCATTCACCACTCTGGCCAGACAGTCTGCGGGCAGGGAGGGTCTCATCCTGCGTCCCAGAGGGAGCTGCCCTGGGCACAGAATTGACCTGCGCCTCCATGGACAGCTGTGAGTCCAAAATGACTCCCAGGCTGCGCACCTGGTCCTTCGGGGGCACAGTGACCCCATTCAGGACCAGGGAGTCCCCCATACCCTCCTGTCCCCCCAAAACAGTCCTTCTGTCTTGTCAGGATCCAACCTCAATCCATTAGCCGCCACCCATCCACACCAACTAACTTCCCATCTCCTGCCGGTCCTGGAGAATTATGAGAGGGATGAGAGTGATGCCGACATCTTCATCCCCATCATCCTGTATGAGTCTCTCCTGTCCATGTTCGACGGCTTCAAGGAGCAAGAGGGGCAGGGTTACATCACTCAGGACCCTTCAGACACGCTGGTTTTAAACCCGCCATGAGGACTAGGATCTTGTAGCTCAGCCACTGGACGTCTGCTTTGGCAGGCGGAAACTCTCAGTTCCTGGCCTCACCGGGAAAGTTTGGGACAGGACCCTGAGTTTGAAACTTGGGCGAGCTGCCGCTCAGACAACCCTGAAGTAGACAGGACCCCCCCTTCCCACAAACACATGTTAAAAAGCTGTAAGACGCAGCCTCGGCCTCCCCATGTCTCTAAATGCGCTCGTGTGGACTTCAGGGTGTCCTGCGGCGATTGGACAGCCTCCCATCACATGCCCAGCAGGGTGCAAAACTCCATCATCCTGAGCTGTTGATAACAGATCATTACAGGACAATTGCGGTGTGTGTGTGTGTGTGCTTTCCCTTCCTAGCCTTAAAGTCGACATAAATGCTCTTTGTTGTGAGGTCTGTACAGGATGGGTAATTTGGAGAGGCCAGGAACATGGCGTACTGCGAACGGCGGAGGGGGAACAGCCTTCAGCCACGGGCGCCCAGTGCCAAAAGGCGGGGGGGTGGGGACATGAATCGCGAGCGGTGATTTGTTTTCCGGGAAACCGGGGCCAGTCGAGATGCTTGGCTTTCGGCTCCCTGCATTGCATACCTTCCAGTGTTTCTCCGATGAAAACTGGGGCGTCATTACGGGGGGGAGAGAGAAAGGGTCAGGAGGCAAAAGACCCCAATGATGCCCCTTTTCCAGTAGATTCCAGACCCTCTGAGTGTCCCTATTTCCCAGGGACAGTCCAGATTTACAGAAGCCCTCCCGGTTTCAGATCTGATCCCAGAATGTCCTATTTTCAGAGGAGAAACATTGGAGGGGATGGAATAGGATGTCCCTATTTTCAGGGGAGAAACGTTGGAGGGGATGGAATAGGACGTCCCTCTTTTCAGGGGAGAAACATTGGAGGGGATGGAATAGGACGTCCCTCTTTTCAGGGGAGAAACGTTGGAGGGGATGGAATAGGACGTCCCTCTTTTCAGGGGAGAAACGTTGGAGGGGATGGAATAGGACGTCCCTCTTTTCAGGGGAGAAATGTTGGAGGGGATGGAATAGGATGTCCCTATTTTCAGGGGAGAAACGTTGGAGGGGATGGAATAGGACGTCCCTATTTTCAGGGGAGAAATGCTGGAGAGTATGGCCCCCCAATAAAATTTGGGGGGGAAATGAAACGAGAAGCAGTTTGTTGCACTCTCCCAAAAGAGGAGGAAGAAGATTTGGGCAGGTGGCCAGCGCTCGCTGTAGGTTTTGGAGGCCCCCGGGGCTTGAAGGCCGTCTCCAAGGGGTCGCTTCTCTCAGGGGGGGCCTACCTCCCCATTGCAGGAGATTTGGCGGCCCCCGTGGCGAGGTGTGTGCCAGGGGAACAGCCCTGCTAAGCCCTGGCGCCGGCCCCTGCCAGCCTCCCGATCTCAGCTGCCCAAGAATGCAGTGTTCTTGAAAGGGTACCCGATGGGCACGTTTGTTGGGGGTCCAAAGACCTCCGTTTGCCCGGCTCTGTCCGAATTGGCGGTGCCAAACGGCGGCCTCCCCTAATTTGGCTGCCCCCTCCAACCCACATCCTCGCGGCTCGGGGAGGAAGCGGGTTACCGGGGGGACCCCTGCTGTGCAGCCCTGGCATCCGGCTGATGTTGTAGCTTCGCCGGCTTCTAAAGGCGGAGAAGAAAAGGGCCTATGTCAGGGAGCAGAAAAAAGGATGCCATTGTCTCAGAGAGAGGAGCGTTCACGCTGAGGGGAGAGCTCCACATTTGTAGCTTTCTCTCTCAAGGTTACAACCCGGCAAAACCGGCTGGGAGATAGCGAGCTTTCTTGCTTTCACCCTCCTCCCTCCCCAGGAAGGAACTGAGCTCATCGGTCAGATAACTGGCATTTTCGCCCCAGGGACAAATCCGAGAAACGGGGGCACCGTCGTGGGGGCGGCCCACTGGACAACACCAGGTTCGTTGTCCATTTCTCCCCCCCCCCCGCCTTTAGCAGACCCTCCAACGTTTCTCCCCTGGAAATAGGGACGTCCTCTTCCATCTCCTCCATCGTTTCTCCCCTGAAAAGAGGGACGTCCTATTCCATCCCCTCCAACGTTTCTCCCTTGAAAATAGGGACGTCCTATTCCATCCCCTCCAACGTTTCTCCCCTGAAAAGAGGGACGTCCTATTCCATCCCCTCCAACGTTTCTCCCCTGAAAATAGGGACGTCCTATTCCATCCCCTCCAACGTTTCTCCCCTGAAAATAGGGACGTCCTATTCCATCCCCTCCAACGTTTCTCCTCTGAAAAGAGGGGCACCCTAAGGAAAAGCGGGATGTTTTGGGATCAAATCAGAAACCGGGCCGGCTTCTGTAAATCTGAGACTGGAAAATAGGGGCACTTGGAGGGTCTGCAGCCTTGAAATGACTGCCTGGCTGTTCTCAAGAGTCTGGTGCTTCACCTACGTGCCAAAATAAATGTGAAAAGGAGTCGATTCTCACACCCTCGCCCTTCCGGATGGCAGCAGACCAGGAGAGGGTGTTCCCGGTCGCAGGTCCTAACCTGCAAACTCCCCACAGGGGGGGTCAGTTTGGGGTGAATGGCGTAGACACACCCCTTTGACACAGACCCAGGTTATGTTTAGCGATTGTGTTCTGTCCTGCAAGTTTCCAAACAGTTCTGAATATCTTTTCAATGGCCGCAACCTGCCCGGGGACATCCAGGTAAAGCACAGGTAATAATTTAAAAGAATAATAATAGGGATGGGGACAACAGCACCAAATGAATCTCGACACAAGCATGAGATCTGTTTTGGCATGTCCTAGACAGCATCTTAAAAAGCAGAGACATCACCTTGCCAACAAAGGTCCGTATAGTTCAAGCTCTGGTTTTCCCAGTAGTGATGTATGGAAGTGAGAGCTGGACCATCAAGAAGGCTGATCGCCGAAGAATTGACGCTTTTGAATTCTGGTGCTGGAGGAGACTCTGGAGAGTCCCATGGACTGCAAGAAGATCCAACCTCTCCATTCTGAAGGAAATCAGCCCTGAGTGCTCACTGGAAGGACAGATCCTGAAGCTGAGGCTCCCTGTAACCTCGCTTCTCGCAGTAAGGGAACCACCAGAAGGCCCTTGGGAGATGGACCCAGGTGTCCGGGGTGGAGATGCTCATTCAGGTCTACTGGGCCGTTTAAGGCTTTCAAGGTCAGCTGGAGCTCAGTATCTGACTTTTAGAAGACATCTGAAGGCAGCCCTGTTTAGGGAAGCTTTTTAATGTTTGATGTTTTACCGCGTTTTTAATATTCTGTTGGGAGCCACCCAGAGTGGCTGGGGAAACCCAGCCAGATGGGCAGGGAATAAATAAGAACTTATGGCGATGATGATCCTTTATTAGGATGCAAAATCAAGGACTTACCGCTATGGCCTGCAGTCTCTCCTGCTGAATTGTACTCGTGTCGATGATCCTGGAGAGAAAGACAAGAGGAAGACTTAAGAAGACGCAGGAACTCAGACTTCAAGGGACACATAAAGCTAAAGGTAAAGGGTCCCCTGACCATTAGGTCCAGTCGTGGCCGACTCTGGGGTTGCGGCGCTCATCTCACTTTATTGGCCGAAGGAGCCGGCGTACAGCTTCCGGGTCATGTGGCCAGCAGGACTAAGCCGCTTCTGGAGAACCAGAGCAGCGCATGGAAACGCCGTTTACCTTCCCGCTGGAAGGTAACTTGCACTTTGACATGCTTTCGAACTGCTAGGTTGGCAGGAGCAGGGACCGAGCAACAGGAGCTCACCCTGTCATTGCAGGGATTCAAACCACCGACCTTCTGATCGGCAAGCCCTAGGCTCTGTGGTTTAACCCACAGCGCCACAAGGAACACATAGATGCCCTATAAACATCGAAATCAGCCACCTTGAACCAACGCCCGCCTCTCCGCCTCGCTGGGTTGTTGTAGAGAGAGAAAACGAGCAAGAGAAGGGATCGTGTCCAACACAGACAAAGGGAATGAAGTAAAACCCAGCTGTTGGCAATAACCCAGCTGGAAATGTATATCCAGTTTTCCCCCCCCTTTAAATTTTTTTGGGGCCCCCAAGAGAGTGGGGCCCTAAGCTAGAGCTTGTTGAGCTTATACATAAATCCAACACTGGGATAGATAGATAGATAGATAGATAGATAGATAGATAGATAGATAGATAGATAGACAGACAGATAGATGATAGATAGACAGAAAGAAAGATAGATAGATAGATATAGATAGATAGATAGATAGATAGATAGATAGATAGATAGATAGATAGATAGATATAGATGATAGGTAGATAGATAGATTATATTTTGGAAATATACACATCCAGGTGTCCCCCCCTTTAATTTTTTTGGGGGGCCCCAAGAGAGTGTGGCCCTAAGCTATAGCTTCTTTAGCTTATACGTAAATCCGGCACTGGCTATTGCCACAATCCAGCAGACTCTCATGTTTCTATTACTGAAATAAATATTTTTTCTTTTCTCCACCACACAAAGCCCCACCATCCCGGGGGGGGGGGGGCAAGGAAGACTCGGGGAGGGGTTTTATTTCTGTTGTGGGGGCTCAGATACAATGAACCGGACACAGCAGGCGGACATCAAACGACCTCTTCCTTCCCGCATCTGACCCCCCCTTCCCTCCCTCGTCCCTATTCTCCACATTTTTGTAGCTAAAAGCAGAGACTTCCTCCTCCATCTGTTGTTCGCCGCTTCCTACATTGTCCTGCGTTCGAGTGGCAGCGAAAGCCTTCTGTGCCAACCGGTCGAAAAATAACCTTCTCCAGCGCCCTTAAAATGAAGGCGGGAAAAACTTTTCCCAGTTCAAGAGACACAGTCTTTTTAGCCGAAAAAGCACACACACACACCCCTGGGAGGCAGCCGCTTACATCATTAGTAAGATGTTAATTAACCGGGTAGGGAGATTGCTAGAGACAAAAGGGGATTATATTTTTGCACACACACAACACACACACCAGACAGAAAAAGTTTGCTGAGCCCTGCCCTTGATCATCTCAGTCCTTCCAGCTTCTCAACATCCACCTTAAATTGTGCTGCCCAGAACTGGACACAGTATTCCTGGTGTGGCCTGACCAAGGCAGAATAGACAGCATCTCAAAAGGCAGAGACATCACCTTGCCAACAAAGGTCCGTATAGTTAAAGCTGTGGTTTTCCCAGTAGTGATGTATGGAAGTGAGAGCTGGACCATAAAGAAGGCTGATCGCTGAAGAATGGATGCTTCTGAATTCTGGTGCTGGAGGAGACTCTTGAGAGTCCCATGGACTGCAAGAAGATCCAACCTCTCCATTCGGAAGGAAATCAGCCCTGAGTGCTCACTGGAAGGACAGATCCTGAAGCTGAGGCTCCAAGACTTGGGCCACCTCATGAGAAGAGAAGACTCCCTGGAAAAGACCCTGATGTTGGGGAAGATGGAGGGCACAAGGAGAAGGGGACGACGGAGGACGAATCATAGAATCATAGAATCATAGAGTTGGAAGAGACCACAAGGGCCATCGAGTCCAACCCCCTGCCAAGCAGGAAACACCATCAGAGCACTCCTGACATATGGTTGTCAAGCCTCTGCTTAACAGAGGCTTGACAATCATGATGACACGAGATGGTGGGACAGTGTTCTCGAAGCGACCAGCATGAGTCTGACCAAACTGGGGGAGGCAGTGGAAGACAGGAATGTCTGGCGTGCTCTGGTCCAGGGGGTCACGAAGAGTCGGACATGACTAAACCACTAAACAACAACAACATGACGTCCCTTGATCTGGACACTAGACTTCTGTGGATGCAGCCTAGAATAGCATTTGCTTTTTTTGCTGCTGCATCACAGAGTTGGCTCATGTTCAGCTTGCGGTCCACCAAGACCCCAGATCCTTTATCCCATGTCCTGCTAGGATGCCAGGTGTCCCCCATCCTATATTTGTGCATCTGGTTCTTCCTGCCTAAGTGCAGAACCTGGCCCTTTTCCCTATGGAAATTTGTTTGGTCAGTTTGTGTAGTTCCCTCCTTTAGCCAGCGGCGTTGTGCGGGTCGAATTCTTGCCTGCTATCTTGGGTGATCCCTTGTAGCCGAGTAATAATAATAATTTATTATTTATACCCCGCCCATCTGGCTGGGCTTCCCCAGCCACTCTGGGTGGCTTCCAACAAACTATTAAAATACCGTAATGCATCAAACATGTATTTTCTTCCATAAACATGGTCCGTAAGTGACAGTGGAGGCCAATTCCGGATCCACATGTCCTTCCACAGTGGGGACATTGGTTCCCAGGTGGGAGTTGATCATGGTGAGGGTTTGCCAAGCGTGCCTTCCTCTTAGCACGTTTCTCCCTCGCGTCCTGAGTTCGAGTGTCTCCAAAGCCCATGACACCTTTGGGAAAGGCTGTTCTCCAACTGGAGCGCTCGCAGGCCAGTGTTTCCCAGTTGTCGGTGTTTATACTACATTTTTAAAGATTTGCCTTGAGAGAGTCTTTGAACCTCTTTTGTTGACCACCAGCATTACGCTTTCCATTTTTAAGTTCAGAATAGAGGAGTTGCTTTGGAAGGCGATCATCAGGCATCCGCACAACATGACCAGTCCAGCGGAGTTGAGGTTGCTTCGACACTGGCGATCTTTGCTACTTCCAGTACACTTTGGTCCTGTGTTCAAATTCTGACGTGCTGAGTGATGTGGGCCACATGGCCACCAGACGCCGCTACTGAGACGAAAAACACACCCATCCCTTTCAGATCTTCTTCCCGCGGTTGATATTTCCAGAGGGAATGGAAGACTCCTGACAGGGCCGCGATTTGGGCGTGTCAAAATGCGCTCTCTCTCTCTCTCTCATCTTCCCACCCCCACCAGGCCAGAAGCCATCCAGCCCCTTCTCCCTCTCCGCCAAGGAAGCCACTTAGCCGTAATTTATAATGCTCAGGGAGCAGGGAGGAGGGTGCTGAGGATGTCGTTGCCGTGGCAACAGAGATTAGCCCGGCAACGGAAGATGCTCTGGGGGAGCGAAGGAGTGGCCTTCGGATGAGACTTATCTCACAAATAAATATACCCAGAGGAGGGAGCGGCGTCTGGAACAAGCGGCGTCTCTCGCACACACTTCCCGGCAGCTCTCTTTGCTGCCCTAGGGTCCCGGCAGGGTGCTCTAACCACTATACAGCACTGCCTCTCAAGGTGAGGAATAAATGAACATTAAGACCACTTGCGGGTGGCGCTGTGGGTTAAACCACAGAGCCTAGGACTTGGCAATAAGAAGGTCGGCGGTTCGAATCCCCGCAATGACGGGGTGAGCTCCCGTTGCTCTGTCCCGGCTCCTGCCAACCCAGCAGTTCAAAAGCACACCAGTGCAAGTAGATAAATAGGTACCGCTCCGGCGGGAAGGTAAACGGCGTTTCCATGCGCTGCCCTGGTTCGCCAGAGGCGGCTTAGTCCTGCTGGCCACACGACCCGGAAGCTGTATGCCGGCTCCCTCGGCCAATAAAGCGAGATGAGCGCCACAACCCCAGAGTCGGCCACGACTGGACCTAATGGTCAGGGTTAAGACCACTTGTAGGGGCAAATTCAGTCCCCAAAGCCTTGTCCGCAACACAGCCCAGGACTCCCCACCACGACGACACCCCACACATGTAGCATACCAGGGTAGCACTGTCTATCCCCAGAGAGACAAAGGAGTCTGTTGCCCCTTTCTCTCCCTGGGTGCAAATAATAATAATAATAATAATAATAATAATAATAATAATAATAATAATTTTTCCCCAGCCACTCTGGGCGGCTTCCAACAGAATATTAAAATACAATAGTCTATTAAACATTAAAAGCTTCCCTAAACAGGGCTGCCTTGAGATGTCTTCTAAAAGGTGACCCGGAAACTGCAACTAATCCAGAACGTGGCAGCTAGACTTGTGACTGGGGGCGGCTGCCAAGACCACATAACACCAGTCTTGAAAGACCTACACTGGCTCCCAGTAAGTTTCCGAGCACAATTCAAAGTGTTGGTGCTGAACTTTAAAGCCCTAAACGGCCCAGTAGACCTGAAGGAGAATCTCCACCCCCATTGTCCAGCCTGGACACTGAGGTCCAGCTCCGAGGGCCTTCTGGCGGTTCCCTCATTGCAAGAAGTGAGGCTACAAGGAACCAGACAGAGGGCCTTCTCGGTGGTGGCGCCCGCCCTGTGGAACACCCTTCCTTCAGATGTGATGGAAATAAGTAGCTATCTTATCTTTAAAAGACATCTGAAGGCAGCCCTGTTTAGGGAAGTTTTTAATATTTAATGCTGTATTGTTTTTAACACTTGATTGGGAGCCGCCCAGAGTGGCTGGGGAAACAGCCAGATGGGTGGGGTATAAATAAATTATTATTATTATTATTATTATTATTATTATTGGTCTCGCCCATCTCTCCCCGGGACAAAGGGCTCTCTTCCCCATTTCTCTCCGGGAACAAAGGTCTCTTCCATAACCCCCGGGTACAAATATCTTATTTGCCCATCTCTCCCTGCCCCAGGGGGCAAAAGCGCCCTTCCCTTTGCGGCTGGACGGGGGGGTGACCATTGTCCCACCTGCCCCAGAACCCCCCCCCAGCGCCAGATATCTTCCGGAAATCCTCTATTCCGCCTCGTTTTCCACCTGCTTCTTTGCCATGCGCTGAGCCCTGAGCAAAACAAAACAACCCTTCTCTCCCTCCATCTGCGCAGAGCCTTGAACCCAAGATTTATCTACCCCTCCAGCTTTCATTTGGGGTGGGGGGGCGTCAAACCACCTGCTGCGAAAGGGAGCAGAGATGTGGATCTCCCCGGGTGATGATTTGAAGAGGAGTCTAATCTTTGCAGCCACAACCCGCCCTATGATCTCACCCAGCCAAGGTTCAGCGGAAAAACAATTGCAGATATATATATATATATATATATATATATATATATATATATATATTCTCGGGCGTGGGGGGAAACTTTGATGGAGAAAGGCTGGCTTGGTGTGGTTGTGTGTGGTTGTTGTTTTTAAAAAAGAGAGAAACCATTGGCAATTTTATTCTGCGTCGCTCATGCAGGAACAAGGGCTAGAGGTGCCAAGTGTGACTAACAGGATAAGTGTTTTGCTTGTGTGTGTGTGTGTGTTTTCGTACGCACGTCTCAAGCCTGGTGTGATTTGCTTCCCAGCCAGAGATGGAACAGACGAAACGCTCAAGAGAGGAGGCGAAGAGGCAGCTGGTTTCTACATGCATCTGGAAAAGGGCTGGGAGACTTGAACTCAGGACACAGGGCAGTTGGGGAGAGCGTTGAACCAAAGGGGTTCTATAGGGGACCCAGAATTCACCCGCTATTTTGCAGTATCCCTGTCTCCACCCCCATCGTCCAGCCCGGACACCGGGGTCGATCTCTCAAGGGCCTTCTGGCGGTTGCCTCCCTGTGAGAAGCGAGGTTACAGGGAACCAGGCAAAGGGCCTTCCATCCCCTCCAACGTTTCTCCCCTGAAAATAGGGACGTCCTATTCCATCCCCTCCAACGTTTCTCCCCTGAAAAGAGGGACGTCCTATTCCATCTCCTCCAACGTTTCTCACCTGAAAATAGGGACATCCCATTCCATCCCCTCCAACGTTTCTCCCCTGAAAATAGGGACGTCCTATTCCATCCCCTCCAACGGTTCTCCCCTGAAAATAGGGGCGTCCTATTCCATCCCCTCCAACGTTTCTCTCCTGAAAATAGGGACGTCCTATTCCATCCCCTCCAACGTTTCTCCCCTGAAAAGAGGGACGTCCTATTCCATCCCCTCCAACGTTTCTCCCCTGAAAATAGGGACGTCCTATTCCATCTCCTCCAATGTTTCTCCAGTGAAAATAGGGACGTCCTATTCCATCCCCTCCAACGTTTCTCCCCTGAAAATAGGGACGTCCTATTCCATCTCCTCCAACGTTTCTCCCCTGAAAATAGGGACGTCCTATTCCATCCCCTCCAACGTTTCTCCCCTGAAAATAGGGACGTCCTAAGGAAAAGCAGGACATTCTGGGACGGCTTCTGTGAGTCTGGGACTTTCCCTGGAAAACAGGGACCCTTTTAGGGTCTGTATTCTGCTTACAAAGTTGTCACCACAACCTCATGGGGCTCGGAGCTTTGTAAAAAAAAAATGCAAATGTGATGTCCTGAGTTTTGTTGATCTCTCTCTCTCTCTCTCAGACAATTCCACTCAGCTGACGAGCAAAATATTTCCCCCCTACTTGCTGATGTGGGGCGTTTTTCCTTTTTATTCCAGGATCGTAGGGAAAGGTCTAGCGACCTTTTGTCTCTCTCCACACCCCTAACGCGGAACAATAATGTTTGTTTGCCGGCCTGCCCCGGCCAGTTTCTCATTATATCATCGCCAAACGACGCGTTTTTAAAACGACGCCCCCCTCTGCCCCCTCGCTCTTGCACCACAGATCATCTGGCACAAGCCTTACGCTAAGGGGAGCTGGTCCCAGTTTGCCCAATAAACCAGTTTATTCTCAGAAGAGAAGTCCTGGGTGCGAGTTTTGCACAGAGCCGAATAAAGGATCACAGTCATAATAATTTCTTATTTATACCCCGCCCATCTGGCTGGGTTTCCCCAGCCACTCTGGGCGGCTCCCAACAGAATATTAAAAACGCGATAAAACATCAAACATTAAAAAGCTTCCCTAAACAGGGCTGCCTTCCGATGTCTTCTAAAAGTCAGCTACTGAGCTCCAGCTGACCTTGAAAGCCTTAAATGGCCCAGTAGACCTGAAGGAGTGTCTCCACCCCGGACACCGGGGTCCCTCTCCCGAGGGCCTTCTGGCGGTTCCCTCCCTGCAAGAAGCGAGGTTACAGGGAACCAGGCAGAGGGCCTTCTCGGTGGTGGCACCCTCCCTTCAGATGTCAAGGAAATAAACAGCTATCTGACTTTTCCATCCCCTCCAACGTTTCTCCCTGAAAATAGGGACATCTTATTCCATTCCCGCCAACGTTTCTCCCCTAAAAACATTGTTTCCCCCCCTTCTCCAGTCTCCTGAAATCCCCCCCCCCCAGTTAGGGGTGTGGGGCACAATCTGGATCCAGTCCACATTTAAAGGAAAACCGATCTAATGGTTCAGGGCAGGGTGGGGATATGAGAACGGAAACCCATCCCTAGTTTGAAATTCCGCAGTTCTCTAAATTTTGCAATGTGGTCATTGTTGGATTGCTCCATAATTCCCTTGGCCTGAGACCACCAGGGTAAGCACCTAAATTTTTTCCTCTCCCAAATCTGCAGACCTCCTTCACGTTAGTTGTTCTTGTTCGCTCAGACCCTCTACATAGAGGGATCTGCAATTCCGTTCCAAAACCAAAGCGTTCCAAAACCGAGGCGCACTTTCCCATAAAAAGTCATGCAAAACCCAGTCACAAAAACGAAGCGAAAAGAGCCGCAAAAACAAAAACGCAAAATAAATAGCAAAAAAACAGACAGACCGAAGCGTAACACTTAAATCGGAAGTGTAACATTCAAAACGGAGCATGTTCAGCTTCCAAAAAAAGTTCGCAAACCGGAACACCTCCTTCCGGGTTTGCAGTGTTTGGGTTCCAAGTTGTTTGAGAACCAAGGCGTTTCAGAACTAAGGTACCACTGTATTCGGCTCCACCTATCCCTGTCTCTTAGGACACAGGTGGCACTGTGGCTTAAACCACAGAGCCTAGGACTTGCCAATCAGAAGGTCAGCGGTTCGAATCCCCGCAATGACGGGGTGAGCTCCCATTGCTCAGTCCCTGCTCCTGCCAACCTAGCAGTTCGAAAGCACAACAGCACAAGTAGATAAATAGGTACAGCTCTGGCGGGAAGGTAAACGGTGTTTCCGTGCGCTGCTCTGGTTCGCCAGAAGCGGCTTAGACATGCTGGCCACATGACCCGGAAGCTGTACGCCGGCTCCCTCGGCCAATAAAGTGAGATGAGCGCCACAACCCCAGAGTCAGCCACAACTGGACCTAATGGTCAGGGATCCCTTTACCTTTATCCCTGTCTCCCAGGCCACTATGCCTGCCTTGCTCTGCCACCGATAGATATTGGACCAGCCGGAGGAACTTTTAAACTCCTCAAAATGTAGGCTCTGCAAGGATATAGCCATGTGCCTTTTTTAAATTCCCCAGCCATCGCCCACCTAAAGCCAGAATCGATGGACCTTCTTTGCTCTGATGTGATTCTGAGATTCCCAGCATTGCGACTTGCTGCAGGGAGCCAAAGGGTGAGGAAAATATCCTTGCAGAGGCTAGGCACTTCTCTTCCTTTCCTTCAACGTGGTTATGACTTCAGGCTAGTGATTTCCCCACCAAAGAAATCATCCTGATGTGATCTTGCAACGGAGAATTAACATCACCCAACCCTATAAGCGTGCTTACTCGGGGGTAGGTCCCCGGCTTACTCCCGAGTAAGCCCCGCAGGCTCAGACCTGGAGGAATTGCCCTCTGCGGCTGGTGGTGGTGGGGTTTTTTGGGTGGTGGGGAGAAACAGAGGCAGAAGCAATGATGTAAGCCCTCGGCTGCAGCAGAAACAGCAGCTTTCATTCATAAATACGCCCGGTGTGGTGGGAAAGAAGCAACGCGACTCAAATGCCTCCATCAGGCCTGCCTGGAAATAATAATTAAAGGGGAGGGGGGATCCAGCTCCTTTTCCGCCTTCCCCTCCTCCAAACAGCCTCTTCCATCAAATATTCATGGCCTCCATTTTCCCCGGGCGAAGCATCTCTCTCCGCCGCCGTTCTCCTAATGCATCTGCCGCGATTCGAAGGCCGCCTGCAATTTCTCGTCTCCCCTTTCTCTGGGTGGAAAGCGAACCGCCAGGTTGGGAAGGGGGGCAAAACACGGCTCGGTTGGAGACGCCGCGGAATCAGGGATTTGGGTGGCAAGGGGGCTTCCGGCCGTGGACCCGATAGATGTTAGGGGGGTTGTGACCGTCCCCACCAGGATTCGCACTTGCACCCCAAGAGCAGTCAGTAGCCATGGAGGGTCCATAGCTGCATACCCTCAAGGGGAGTCTGTAGCCACGCCCCAGGGGAGTCTGTAGCCACGCTCCTAAATTTGTAGCCACTCCCCTGGAGTCTGTAGCCACTCCCCTAGGGAGTGTAGCCACGCCCATGAGACTGTAGTCACACCCCTGGCAATCTATAGCTACCCCCTGAGGAGTCAGTAGCCACGCCCCTGAGACTGTAGCCACGCCCCTGAGGAGTCAGTAGCCACGCCCATGAGCCTGTAGCCACTCCCCTGGGGAGTCTATAGCCATCCTGCTAACCCAAACGCCTTGTTACACAGGATTTCCTTTCGTTTTTCCATCTTGGATTTTCAGAAACCCATTATTGAAGCGCAGGGCTTTTCTTTTGCAAGGTATTTTGCAAGGCCTTGGTTCCCAAACGTCTTGGTACTCAAACGACGTGGAACCCAAACACTGCAAACCCGGAAGGAAGTGTTCCGGTTTGCAAACTTTTTTCAGAAGCCGAACGTGCTCTGTTTTGAGTGCCACACTTCCAATTTGAGTGTCACGCCGAGGCCGGTCTGTTTTTGCGATTTATTTTGTGTTTTTGCAGCTCTTTCCGTTTTGCTTTTGCAACTGCATGGAACCCAGTCCAGCTACTGATGGATTGATTGATTGATTGATTGTGCGACTGCGGCACATCGTTTATTGCTTTCATTTTATGGATCAACGGTCTCGTTAGATAGTCAAATTCACGTTAAATTGCTGTTTTTAAAAGTCTGGAACGGATTGATCCGTTTTGCATTGCTTTCTATGGGAAAGCGCGCCTTGGTTTTGGAACGCTTTGGTTTTGGAACGGGACTTCCGGTACGGATTAAGTTTGAGAACCGAGGGACCACTGTATTGGGGCCAATTCCCTAGCAGAGGCACCCAGGGTTGTGTTTCAAATGCCTCCGGCATCTATGGTTTCCTCTCTGCCTGGGCTGCTAGAAGGACCAAACAGGACGCAGCTCTCAGACCCTCACAGCGGAAGGAAGGACCGTTTGGGACCCGAGTGCGAAACGAAATGGAGAGGGAGGGCTGCTTTGCATTGCAGAGGGGAGTCATGGCTGGGCGGTAGTTCGAAAGACTGGGAAAAGCGGCTACAGACTCAGCATAACCCGAGCTGACCTTGCTTAGAGAAACCTGCTTGTTCAGCAACTATCTGAGCTGTGAAGGGAATGTTTCGAGATGGCATCAGAGAGAGAGAGAGGCAGAGGGGCTGGCTGGCTATCCAGCCTCATTTTCAGCCATTCAGAGCCCCATGGACAATGGGCAAGCGAAGCCCATTTAGTTCCGCCTCATTGTGCACAAGAGAAGGAAAGGTTCTGGATTCGAATCACGCTCTGTTGCTGGATTTCGCCACGGAGCGCCTCTTCCCCACTAGGGACAGCCAAAACTGCAATTTCTGCTCCTCCCAAGCCACGTTAAAGCGCAGTGACGCCACTCAAAAACGCCACGGCTTCTTCCCTTAAGGCAGGCATGTACAAAGTCCGTTTTGGGGGCCAAATTGCAGTTTATTTTCTGGGGTCAAATCCTAAGAAAAACTCAACGACCTTGGGGTAAAATCATAAGACACCCCTGCCTTAAGGGATTCTGGGAGCTGTAGTTTTTTAAGCATTTGCTTAAAGCGTTTGCCTTTTATTCCCATCCCTGAGCACCAATTCCCAGAGTGTTTCAACAGTCATTATTCTTCGCAGCAGAGAACTCTGGGAACTGTAGTTCCGGGAGGCGACAAGGGGAGTCTCCAAACAACTGGCTGTCTCAAACTACAGTTCCCAGAATTCTTTGGGCGGAAGCCATGACAGTTCAAAACACATCACTCTGTAAATGTGACCACAGTTTCTCAGTTATCCGGTCTTCATTTCTCCATCGGTTTGCAATTTTTTCTTTTAAAAGTCCTCGTGAAAATTCACCAGCGGTTTCATGTGACTTTATTCTAACACACCCATTTTAGGATCCAGTTTTGCCTAATATACAGGTTTCCGCAAAACTGTTCCCCGCAATACAATACAATCCTTGCGCCTTCTTTTCGACAACCATGCATTTTAATGCACGGTTTAGCCCAGTTTTATGCGTTTTCTATTTCTTTCCCCACACTACTCATCCAGAAGGAAAACCACATTGAAAAATTTAGGTAAAGGTAAAGGGACCCCTGACCATTAGGTCCAGTCGTGGCCGACTCTGGGGTTGCGGCGCTCATCTTGCTTTACTGGCCGAGGGAGCCGGCGTCCAGCTTCCGGGTCATGTGGCCAGCAGGACTAAGCCACTTCAGAGCAGCACACGGAAACGCCATTTGCCTTCCCGCCGGAGTGGTACCTATTTATCTACTTGCACGTTGACGTGCTTTCGAATTGCTAGGTTGGCAGAAGCAGGGACCGAGCAACGGGAGCTCACCCCGTCATTGCGGGGATTCGAACCGCCGGACTTCCGATTGGCAAGCCCTAGGCTCTGTGGTTTAACCCACAGCGCCACCCGTGTCTCCAAATTGCAAAATTTGGAGCGCTGAAAATTTCACAGGACACGGCTGCGATCTGCTGCGCATATTGCTTGGGGAAAGTGCGGGCTGAGAAGTTTCGCCTTCGGATGCAAATCAAAAGGCTCTCCTCCGTATGGCCTTCCCCACCGTCAAAAATAAAGCCTGCCCCTTTCCGTAAGACCTTCTCCTCCTTTCTTTTGCACAGGAAACTCCACAACGCGCATCGACAAGTGTAGCAATCAAGCAGCCCCTTAAATAAATATCAAATAAAGTTATCCCATCTCTCCTGGAAACGAAATCGGAGCGACTATGGACATCCCTGCCCCAACACACATGTATAGACTTGCGGGCACCTCCATTGAAGGGAAGGGTTTTTTCCTAGAGCTACTCCTTTGCTTGGAAGCTGTTTCTAAAACACGAATCAGGTGGTAGATAAATTTTAATAAGATCTAAACAAACATGCACTGGGAAGCTACGGGATAAACTTCGTTGTGTGATGCGATCTCTGATGCTCAGAAAACAACCTCCATTAGCTGCGATGCCTGCGTTGCGTGGGGTTGGGCTAGATGATCGCATGGGGTCCCTCACATACAATTCTACGGTTCTGTGAGTCAAAAAAGCAGCGCTCTCTGGAGCCCGGGGAACCAGTTTGCGGATGCAGAGGAGGAGGAGAAGCTGAGCGGCTGATTGGATCTGCTTTAATCTCCCCGGGAAGCAGGTGGGAGCCTAACTGAAACCCACACTAATGAGATCGAGCCGAAGTTAAGAAACTAGTTGCAGGAGAGTCCGGCCCTTGAGGAACCAGCAGGCCCAGCGGTTAAGGCTTGCAAGGCTGTCGCACAGGGCTAGGGATCAGGGCAGGCGGAAGAATTCAGAATCGAGCCACTTTTTAAAGCAAATCCACCCAGTTGTACTTTGCAAAACAGAGGCCGGCGCTTTTCAAACTCTGAATTTTGCAGCCAAGTCATGTGCCCAAAATAAATGCACAGACCAGGGGTACAGTGTGTGTGTGTGAAGACGCACACATTGGAACTGGGGACGTTCAGCCGAATCGCTTTCCCCAAGGAGCGTCCGCTAGGAGAAATTCGCCCCGGAAACGCCAGTGAACTCTCATGGCATTTATTTGCCATGTGGTAAAAGGTAAAGGGACCCCTGACCATGAGGTCCAGTCATGGACGATTCTGGGGTTGCGGCGCTCATCTCGCTTTACTGGCCGAGGGAGCCGGCGTACAGCTTCCGGGTCATGTGGCCAGCAGGACTAAGCCACTTCTGGCGAACCAGAGCAGCGCACGGACACGCCGTTTACCTTCCCACCGGAGCGGTACCTATTTATCTACTTGCACTTTGAGGTGCTTTTGAACTGCTAGGTTGGCAGGAGCAGGGACCGAGCAACGGGAGCTCACCCCGTCATTGCGGGGATTCGAACCGCCGACCTTCTGATCGGCAAGTCCTAGGCTCTGTGGTTTAACCCACAGCGCCACCCGCGTCCCTTGCCATGTGGAGCTGGATGCAAAATGGGGCATCCCTCCACATAGAATTGTAAGAGTTCGAAGGGACCCCAGAGGTCCTTTGCAATGCAGGAATAAATTTGTTTTTCTGTTCCTCCCGAAAAGTTAGATCTCAAACCACAGGGCTTCAAATTCCGGAAAAGGAGGGGATTTCAGGAAGGACAACCTGAAAGTATGAAGTCTAGTACAGACTAATCTGAAATTAGCAGATTCCTCTTCTCTGGAGGAAGAGATGTTATAGGGACACGGGTGGCACTGTGGGTTAAACCACAGAGCCTAGGACTTGCTGATCAGAAGGTCGGCGGTTCGAATCCCCGCAATGACGGGGTGAGCTCCCGTTGCTCAGTCCCTGCTCCTGCCCACCTAGCAGTTCGAAAGCACGTCAAAGTGCAAGTAGATAAATAGGTACCGCTCCGGCGGGAAGGTAAACGGCGTTTCCGTGCACTGCTCTGGTTCGCCAGAAGCGGCTTAGTCCTGCTGGCCACATGACCCGGAAGCTGTACGCTGGCTCCCTCGGCCAGTAAAGCGAGATGAGCGCCACAACCCCAGAGTCGGTCATGACAAGACCTAATGGTCAGGGGTCCCTTTACCTTTTAAGAGATATTGTGATGCTCAGTGACCTTGCCCAGCCAAATGCCCAAAAGGAGATGACAAATCTGTTAATTTCACTTCCGCTCATTTTCGCACTCAGTATTCCACATTCCACATCCGTCTGCATTTTTAAAGAAACATTCTCATGGAAATCCTTCAGGATTTCAGGCCCCAAATGCACGATATGTTTAAAGGAGCACCACGCCACTTTAAAGAGAGTCCTGGGAACAGGTGCAGAGAGTTGTTGGGAGAGACACACACACACACGGTTCACCTCCCAGAGCTAAAATTCCCAGTGTGGTTTTAAGAAAATCAATCCCTCTTC
Source organism: Podarcis tiliguerta (assembly GCF_965153285.1). Taxonomy (NCBI): domain Eukaryota; kingdom Metazoa; phylum Chordata; class Lepidosauria; order Squamata; family Lacertidae; genus Podarcis; species Podarcis tiliguerta. The sequence goes on along the minus strand of NC_139551.1, from coordinate 1,304,021 downwards.
GCAGAGAGCCCTGGGAATTGTAGCGCTGGGCTGGAAATACAGGATCTCCTAACAACCACGAACAAACTACAGTTTCCAGGATACTTTGTTATGATGTTGCTTCGAATGCCTGGTGAAGATGGGACCTTATTTTTAGTAAACAGACCCGTTTCCTTATGCAATTTTGCCTAATGCAAACATTCGGTTGGCTGAACGCATTCCTTCGCGCAGAAATCTTGACTGTAAGCTGCCGGGGGCAGAGGCTTATAGCTGTTCTGGCACATGCAACTCTACCAAACTCCCGTGATTGCGACGGCATGCTAGAAGCAACCTCTAGATATAGCAGTGCAAAAGTGGAAATATAGGCAGGGTCAAAAGCCAAGACAATTTGGAAGATATCTTGCAAGGCGCTTGTGAGAAACAAACCAGGGATCTAAACCAAATTGCGGGAAATTGGCGGGGTGTTTTCCTAATTTGCTCCCCTGCAGGAAAAAAAAACTCCTTGGAAGATTTACCTCAAAAACTGGAACCTTATTAGAAAGCCTATGGCCTGTTTTATTTTTAAAAAAGGCTTTCTGGTTCTTTCTCCCATGAGAGTGTATCAAATGTGATGCAAACCCTTCCTTCCTTTTCTATCTCTCCAGAGCAGGAGGGATTTGGAATTTAAAAGCAGGCTCCGAGGAACAGGGGATGCGCTCCCGTTACGTCACGGAACGTCCACAAACATTTGGGGCAGGCACACACGTTGCCGAAAGCCCCGGATCCCTGGCCTGGAGCTGAGAGCCAATCCTTGCCTGTGGAAATGTAATCCTTCTTTCTCTCTCTCTCTCTCTCTCTCTCTCTCTCTGGTGCATGCTGATGTCAAGACAACTCTTTGGGCTAGATCTCCCAGGAGATTCTGCCTGGCGCCAGCAAATCCTCATGGAGGCTGCTGGGGAAAGCACAAATTATTTTTTTGTTCTCGGAAAGGAGAGTGCAGGGTGCAGATAAGCAGCTTTACAGAGGTGCCGACTCCCTGGGCCCCCGCGAAATTCCCCACGGAACGGCCAGGCACCCACAATTTCGGTGCCGCCAGGAGCAAAACGAAGCTTTATTTCACCCAGTTTGGCACCCACAAGGGCAGTGGCAGCCCCCTGGAGGCTTCAAAACCCCACCGGCTAGCCCTCCTGTAAGATACGGCCATGCCAGGGCCGTGCCCGCTGCATGGCGCACCCACACACACACACCCCGGGCACCCACGGTTGTGGGCCAAAGCTGGCACTTCTGGGAAGCTAGCTGCCAAGCTGTCCCCATTCATGCAGCCTCCCCTTCCAAATTTGTGCCAGGCGAGGTTTCAAGTGAGGGGGGAATCCCAGGACGCTGGGCGCCGCTCTGCCAAACGGGTGGGCCGGAAGAGACCCCGTTGGGGGGAATATCCTAGCAAAGGCCGGGGCGCTGGTACCGACAGAGGTCTCGCCGTGGAAAATGCACAGAGGGAGCTCAAGCATCGAAAGTCCTGTTTCTGTACCGCCCTGAGAAACCTCTGAGAAGGTTCCCCCATCGAGATCTGGAAACCCCAACGGTTTGCTTTATGTTTTTTCTACAAAACCACCCGCAGATCAGCACCATGCAGAAGTTGAAATGAATGTTTTGAGGGCTCAGGGAGTAAGATTTCTGGGTTCAGACCCCTTTAAAAAATGACACAGGGCCTGTTTTTAGGGCTGGATTTCCAATGAATGACCCTCTTTGCTTTTAAATGTTCTCTTTCTACAATTCCATCCTGCCTGTGGCAGGTCTCATCTGTGCCGCTGTGCCCGTTTCCAACATTTTAGATACAGTGATACCTCGGGTTAAGTACTTAATACGTTCCGGAGGTCCGTTCTTAACCTGAAACTGTTCTTAACCTGAAGCACCACTTTAGCTAATGGGGCCTCCTGCTGCCACCGCGCCGCCAGAGCACGATTTCTGTTCTCATCCTGAAGCAAAGTTCTTAACCTGAAGCACTATTTCTGGGTTAGCGGAGTCTGTAACCTGAAGCGTATGTAACCCGAGGTACCACTGTATTGATATTTGCTGCTACAAATGGTTTCACGCTTTCTTTCAACATTTTAGATGTTTGCTGTTTCGATGTTGCTCTCTGTTTGTGGGGAGCTGCCTTGAGAGAACAGTGGCTTGAAAGGCGGGGTAGAAATCTCCGAAACGAAAATAATAATGATGAAAGGAGCCCTGGAGAGCAGCTGCCGGCCAGAGCAGAGCGTCCTAGGCTTGACAGACCATATATATATATATATATATATATATATATATATATATACACATACATATACATATATATATATATATACACACACACACAAAGTGGTACCTCGGGTTACATACACTTCAGGTTACATGCACTTCAGGTTACAGACTCCGCTAACCCAGAAATATTACCTTGGGTTAAGAACTTTGCTTCAGGATGAGAACAGAAACCGTGCTCCGGCGGCAGCAGGAGGCCCCATTAGCTAAAGTGGTGCTTCAGGTTAAGAACCGTTTCAGGTTAAGAACGGACCTCCGGAACGAATTAAGTACTTAACTCGAGGTACCATTGTATACACACACACACACACAACACACACACGTTGGGTCATTCCCCAGGCCTAGTAACATATTCCATATGGCCGTCCCAAGCCATTTTGCCGCCTGAGGCAAAGGAAAAGATCCCCCACCCAAATCCCAACAGGGCCAGCCACTAGATTTTCAAGACAGGAGATGGCCCGGCAGGTTCGCTGGGTTCAGGGAAGCGACTCCGGCCCACGTGGCGGAGAGGCAGCTCCAAGCACCTGCAATCCTTCTATCCTCGGCTGACTGAGAATCCTTCCTCAGCCTGCCTAATGACAGGGCCAGACCTCCTTTCTCTCTCTCTCTCTCCCTCTCTCTTCCTCCCTGCCCAAGCCCAATGGAAGACGCTTCGTCTTCTCTGTACGCGCCGGGGCTGCCCTTCCTTTGAAAACAACAACAACCCAAAAAATCAGGATTGGAACCAGGGGAGGTTGTGGAGAGGGAGAAGAAGGCAGTCTCTGGGAACCGCCTGAGTCACGGCGAGTGGGGAGGGGGGCGAGGAAAAGGGGGGGGAGATGGGTGGAGGCTGCCACGCAGAATCACGCAGGAAGCAAACAACAGGTAAAAAAAAAAAAAAGAAGTCAGGGAGATGGTTCGCCCACATGCCAAAATGCAAAACCCACCAATCGTCCCCAAATCTCTTCCACTGGGGGTTCGCAGACCCCTGGCAAGCTCTGCTTTCCCCGCCCCAAAACGCAGGGTAGGGTGGAGGGAGGGCAAATCTGGGGTGCGGGAGCCCTCTCGGATTTGGGGGTGTCCATATAGCCACGTCTCCCCTTTTCTTCCCTCCCTCTCTCCGCGCAAACAAACGCACAACCGCCGCCTGTGCGCCAAACCACCGACGAACATCAGCCGAGATGGGCTTTGCAGCAGGGAGAAAAACAGCAAGCGCGGAGCGGGGTGGGGTGTGGGTTTAAGGAGAAAGGTGCACGCAGAAGGGAGGAAGGAGGGAAGGAGAAAAGAGCTCGGGGAAGTGATGCGAAAGGGAAGACTTACTCCATTTTCGGTGCCGCGGCTGGCGCGCTCCGCTCCTACAGCCTGGCAACCTTGCAAGGTGCAAAGGAGAGAGGGAAGGAGAGACAGAGAGAGGCTGCTGGGCTGAATTGATCTCTCTCTCCTTTTCCCTTTTTCCCTCCTCCTCTCCTCCTCCTCCTCCTTCAAGATCTGCGCGTCCCAGGGGCCGCGGAGGAAGGCGGCTGCCGGTAGCAGCAGCAGCAAAGCATCCCCTCCGCCAACCGCTTATTGTCCGGAGCCGACGATGGATGCGCGAGGAGAGGCTGGCTTGTTATGGAGGAGCGCGGACTGTGGGTGTCCTTGCGCGCTTTGCAAACCGCACCCCCCCTCCGTCTCTCTCTCTCTCTCTCTCTCTCTCTCTCTCTCTCTCTCTCTCTCTCTCTCTCTCTCTCCAGAATCACAACAGCACCTCCTGCCGGCCGAGGCGCGCCGCCGTGCGTCTTTACGGCAGACTGTCCGCGCCAGGCTTAGGGCGCGCCGGCGCGTCTTCCGCCTGCGCGCACCGCGGCGGCTGCGGGCAGCGCCGGGTTTACCTATAAGCTATAAGCTCTAGCTTAGGGCCCCACTCTCTTGGGGGGGGGGAGGCCCAAAAAAAAATCAAAGGGGAAAAAACAACTGGATGTATATTTCCAAAATATAAGATAAAAAACAAACAAAACAGCAACAGTGTTGTGTAGGCTCCTCTGATGTAAGTAATGGGCCCCGCCTGCTCCCTAAAATATCACTGGTTTGCTCATTTCTATATATAGGGTGTCGACATTTTGCTATTTATAATTATTAGTAGTTTGCATCATATATTTGTACCTCTTATTATTTCATGTTATAGCAAGTTTCCGGAGACTAGATGATGAGTCTTTGTAAATTGTAAAGGAACTTTTTTTACTGCCAAATGCCAATGTGTTTGCATTATTAAGTTTGTTAGGAATCAAAAATCATCTTAAGTTAGAGGTTAATAATTATTTCACTATTTATGTACTTCCTCTTAATTGTATTTCACTATCAATGCACTACTTCTTAATTGTATTTCAGTCTTCAACAATTACTTTGATAAAATACATATTTTGTTACGTGCAAATGGCTTGAGATACCTATGAGGTCCATCAATTACCATGTAGCATACATTCAACGCGAAAAACAGTGACAATTTGTTGTTGACAAAGGACAGCTGGACATATAAATGGCCCCATTACCTTCAGGTGCTTAAAGGTAAAGGGACCCCTGACCGTTAGGTCCAGTCGTGACCGACTCTGGGGTTGCGGCGCTCATCTCGCTTTACTGGCCAAGGGAGCCGGTGTTCAGCTTCCGGGTCATGTGGCCAGCAAGACCAAGCTGCTTCTGGTGAACCAGAGCAGCGCACGGAAACGCCGTTTACCTTCCCGTCGGAGCGATACCTATTTATCTACTTGCACTTTGATGTGCTTTCAAACTGCTAGGTTGGCAGGAGCAGGGACCGAGCAACGGGAGCTCACCCTGTCATTGCGGGGATTCAAACCGCCGACCTTCTGATCGGCAAGTCCTAGGCTCTGTGGTTTAACCCACAGCGTCACTCTGCTTAGGGCCTCATTAAACCTAAATCCGGCCCTGCAAGCGACTCTCTTTTGTTCCCCAAAGGAGAGAGAGACGCGTTTGCATATGGATGCCTGGGCACCCACAGAATTCCCCATGAAGGGAGTCGGGCACCCACATATTTTGGTGCCAGGGCCAGGCAAGCTGTATGGCACCCACCATACATGTTGGCATGTTTCTTTGCAGAGCATCTTCGCAGGGTTCCTTTCTTAAAATAATATTGGGGAAATAAAAACTCCCTTCCTCTCTATCTGTGGGTGTTTTGGGGGTGTTTTTTGACACTATTCCGCTTTTGTTTATGTCAATAAACTTTTAATATTTTTCAGGAAAAAACCCACACCTGCATTCTGAGTGCACTTCAAAGGGTTGGTGCTGACCTTGAATGCCCTAAATGGCCCAGTAGACCTGAAGGAACATCTCCACCCCCATTGTTCTGCCCAGAAACTGAGGTCCAGCTCCGAGGGTCTTCTGGAGGTTCCCTCCCTGCGAGAAGCGAGGTTACAGGGAACCAGGCAGAGGGCCTTCTCGGTGGTGGCGCCCGCCCTGTGGAACGCCCTCCCATCAGATGTCAAGGAGATAAACAACTCTCTGACGTTTAGAAGACATCTGAAGGCAGCCCTGTTTAGGGAAGCTTTTTTTGATGTTTTGTTGTGTTTTTAATATCCTGTTGGAAGCCGCCCAGAGTGGCTGGGCAATCCCAGCCAGATGGGCGGGGCAGAAATAATACATTCAAAGGCCCTGATGTTGGAAAAGATGGAGGGCGCAAGGAGAAGGGGATGACAGAGGATGGAGGGACAGTGTTCTCGAAGCTACCAGCATGAGTTTGACCAAACTGCAGGAGGCAGCAGAAGACAGGAGGGCCTGGCGTGCTCTGGTCCAGGAGGTCACGAAGAGGCGGACACGACTAAACAACAACAACACCTTACAAAGCACTCAAGGTGGTGTTCACGATTCTCATCCTCTCCATTTCACACTCACAACAACCCTGTGAGGTTGTCCCTTCGAATCCAGAAGTGCAGAGAGAGAATTCTCCGGCTCTTCCAGTGAGTTCTCGATCTGGTTTCCAAATCCGGAGCAAGCAAGTTCCCCGTCTGGAAAGCGATCGAGAACACCCCACCCCTGAACTTGGTGATGGGAGGCTAAAGAAGGCCATCTGGGAGGGAAGATGTTTTGATTTAGAGGGGCTAAATCTCTTTTATGAGCTCTTCCAGCCTGGGAATGATGCAATTTCTCAGCAAAACAGATCCTCCCAACTTTAAGCCAATCACAGAAGAAGGGGTCACCGTGAGCCAAGTCTCTGAAACAATGCAGGCGAGAGTCCAAAGAGAAGAAGGTATTGATGATACTTCACTGGGCAAACTGGACAAAAAGAGTAAATAATATGAGGACAAATCGTATTATTTGCCTGCCTATTATTTGTTGCAGAAGCAGAAACAACCACAACATAGCCAGTAGGCAAGGCAAGTGCTGTGCCCCTTAACCCAAAAAAGTTATTTACACTGGTACCTTGGTTCACAAACATCTTGGTTCTCAAATGTCAAAAGCCCTTTTGGATGTGCTTTTGGATGTTTTCCGGAAGCCAAACGTCCGACGTGGCTGTCGGCTATTGTTTCCGGGGCACCTGCGCCAATCAGAAGCCGGGCCTCGGTTTCCGAACATTTCAGAAGTCAAATGGACTTCCGGAAAGGATTAAGTTTGGCGCTTTTGTTTTCGCTCTTTATTTGGCGCTTTTGTTTTTGAGGCTTTTTCGGTTCGTTTGTTTTTGTGACTGTGTGGAACCCAGTTCAGCTACTGATCAATTCATTGTGTGACTGTGGAAATGGATAAAAGCCCCCCATCCAAACAAGGACTGTCATCAGTGCAGGGAAGAAGAAAAATTAATTTTAATTTTTATCATCTACAATACTGTCTTATTTATTTTATAGTACAGTACATTGATTCTTGCTTTCGTTTTATGGATCAATGGCCTCACTAGATAGTAAAATCCATGTCCAATGGCTGTTTCAGGGGTTGTTTTTAAAAGTCTGGAACGGATCAATCCGTTTGGCATGACTTTCTTTGGGAAAGCGCGCCTTGGTTTTGGAACGCTTTGGTTTTGGAACGGAATTTCCAGAACAGATTAAGTTTGAGAACCAAGGTACCAGTGTAATTTGATTTTCCAGTCTTTTTAAGTCGGGACAGCTTCTTGTTTCCTTCTCTGGTCTAACAATATCTAGACGGCCGTCGCGGCATACGTAAATAATTTCTTTAAAAATTACGGTATAAAAGGAAACTTCTGGGCAGAATTAGACTGAACCTTGCATTGCATAAATCTAAGTTTGTAGGGAAGTTAACAGAAACTATGTAAGAAATATATAAGGGATGCGGGTGGTGCTGTGGGTTAAACCACAGAGCCTAGGGCTTGCCGATCAGAAGGTCGGTAGTTCAAATCCCCACGACAGGGTGAGCTCCCGTTGCTCGGTCCCTGCTCCTGCCAAGCTAGCAGTTCGAAAGCACGTCAAAGTGCAAGTAGGTAAATACTCCGGCGGGAAGGTAAACGGCGTTTCCGTGCGCTGCTCTGGTTCGCCAGAAGCGGCTTAGTCCTGCTGGCCACGTGACCCGGAAGCTGTACACCGGCTCCCTCGGCCAGTAAAGCGAGATGAGCGCTGCAACCCCAGAGTTGGTCACGACTGGATCTAGTGGTCAGGGGTCCCTTTACCTTTTATATAAGAAATATGTAGCTGTGCGGTGTAAGATAATAAACGGATAAAG